>NC_041348.1:19115611-19465611 GCF_004354835.1 Perca flavescens | reverse complement strand
TCAGTCCCCTCTCTCTCGGTTTCTCTCGCTCTCTTTTGCTTTCTCTCTTTTGCTTTCTCTCTTTGTCTGTCTCTCGCTCATTGATCTGTTGGTAGTCTTGCGTAATGTCATTCTACTTTCACGTCAGAGGCTGTTGGTCGTCCCTTACACCGCTGCTTTTGATCCTGCTCTATCCTCCTTTTCTTCTCCGCTTTCTCTCTCTCTCTCTCTCTCTCTCTCTCTCTCTCTTTTCTGTGGTCCAAAAGGAGTACTATCTCTCTCCCTCTCCCTCTCTTTCTCTTACTCATTCCCTCTCTGTCTCTCTTCCGATCAGTGGCAGTAAAAAGTGAACCGCTTACGATCAGCTATTCTTCTCGTCCAGTGCAACTCGTGCCTTCCTTTCTCCTTTCCTTGCTGCTTGCCGGCACTTTCTTCTCTTCTCTCCCTGTTGATTTTTTTTTTTTTTTTTTCTTCTTCTTTTATTTCCTTTTCACCCTCCTCTGACTCTGCAGGGTGTCGTCACAAGTGATTTGTTTGATTCTCTTCTGGCTCTGCAGTCGGGGTGCGCGTGTGAATGTCCGCGTGGAGGAGAAAGTGAGTGTCTCGTCCTGTCCGGCTCGCCTGCATCATCGTATGTGTGTGTGTGAGAGTGTGTGCATGCTGAGATCTGTGTGAGAGTGACTGTTTATAGAGAGAGAGAGAGAGAGAGAGAGAGAGAGAGAGAGAGAACTGAGGCTGCACTCACTGTGTAGTGTGTGTATATGTGACGAAACATGGGGGCATGCTGAGCTGAGTACGCTTGCGTGCTTGAGTGTGTGTGTGTGTTTTTTTCTCTCTCTCTCTCTCTCTTTGTGTGCATGTGTGTGTGTGTGTGTGTGCGCATCACGTCAGCTTGGCTGGGGTCTGGTCGGCTGGCTAGGGAGAGGGAGAGGGAGAACAATATGAGTGGGGTAGGGCAGTGCTAGCATGCGGACCAGAAGCAGGCTGTTGCAGAGTTGTAACAGTCTTAAGATGATGGCCATGGTCCGGACCTCCCTCCAGAAAGTGGTGGTCTTCCTACACAGGCTCCAGAGGATGGCCATCTCCTCGCCGCGCTACCAGAAACTCTGCAAGGTACGTGGACTCCAGGAGAGAGCGTGCTGGAGGACTGAGAGTTTCTGTTTAGTTTTTTCTTCTTTTTCTTTCTTTTTTTAAGCTTGTCTGCAATTGATTTTTTTTTTTTTTTTTTTTTTTTTTTTTAAACTTGCTCTCAAAACTTTTAAGGCATTTTTGGGAGTCTGCTTGAGGCTGTTGGATTTGTTTTCGATTTTATCAATGTAAAGGCTGTTTGTGTTTCTGTATGCCTATCAGATGGCCACAAAGTTTTTGCTTGGGTATTTTTTTCAATGTAAATGTCACAAATCAGGAGTGCCTCACCAAGCAGTCTGTCTTTGCCTCATTCATTGTTTTATTCTTTATTTTTGGTCTGTTTTATTCACAAGTCATTTGGTTGTCAACACATTTTGTTCCAGGAATTTTTGTTATGGGGAGTCTGTCACCTCCACAGTATGTTGTTCTAAATATACATATATATACCTATACTTTAGGACTTTTGGCACTTTTCTGCATAACAAATAATGACTCCAACTGTGTGTGTGTCTGTGTCTGTGTCTGTGTGTGTGTGTGTGTGTGTGTGTGTGTGAGATATTTTTGTTAGTATAATGTCAGTTTGAAGTGAGTTTTCACACACTAGTTGTGCAGGCATAAACAAACTAACAACTGCCTAACAAGGCAGAGCAGTGTTGCGTTGTCTTTGATTGAGTACATAGTCTGTATTTTTGTGGTTTATGTTTGTAAGAGGCGTCCTGACAGGATATATTGTGTTAGACAAACTAAGGAGACTTAATTTTTCAGTGGTCAGAGGATTGATGAGAGAGTTTACTCTATAATGGCCGTAATGAACAATTAACTCTCCTAATTAAAGTCATTAGCTAACATTCTTATGGTGAAGTCATTTAAATGCTAAAATCACACACAGCTGAACATTTTTCTGCCGCACAAATTCATTTGAAAAGAGTTTAACAGACTTGTGTTCTTGATGTTAAATGAAAAATCAAAGTCCGTTGTATCACACTCTGTAACCTGTGACAGCCGTTTGTCAGCAATATTGATTTCACCAGGGAGGAGACCACTACAGCTGTGTGTGGACTTGTTGTCATTTTTGATTGCTGATCTTTTGTTGCTGTCTCTCTTGCATTGCACAACATTGACCCGCTCTCAGTTAGAGGGCAGAGGGGACCAGCTGTTGAGATTTGACTGTGAGAGACTAATGCATCAGACCAGTTTTTGATTACTTGCCTGCTTTAATCATGCCTCACCAGTCACCAAACATGTGGTGGTTTGACTTAATCCATCCTTAATCCATGAATCCATCGCTCTTTAGTGCTCCATCCTTTTTTCTACTGCGTGTGTTTAGTTGTTTTTCAGTCTTTCTTTGTACTTTTGCCAAAGTGTGGTCACAGATAAATTCCGTTTACTATATTTTACAGGTTTCACTTGCCTCTCTAGTCTTTTCAAATAGGGGAAACGCAGAAAGAAATAAACAGATGGCACAAGGACTAGACTTATTGAAAAATGGAGTGTGAGAGAGAGTGATAAACAGAGCATTAGGTATCAATAATTTCCCTGCTCTTTCTCAGTTATTTATTGTGTGGATGCTGTGCTTGTTTTTGCTTGTTAAACCAATTATGGGGGGAACAAGTAAAATCAGAACCGTCCTGCAGCCCTGCATGTGTACAGTATCTGCTCAATCAACGCTTGCTCTTTCTTCCATTGAAAAACTTTGATTCAACTCAGGAGTTGAATTACTCATTTGCCACCGTTCAGCATCCTTAGAGGCCAGACCTTCCTGAATTGTGTCTCTACCAGTGGGAGGCATCAGTCATTCCACACTCGATTACCCTCCCCTGGGTTGCATCCGTCATTCCAGCTTCGTTTGGCCTTCCCTTGGGGGAATCAGTAATGCTGGGCTTGTCCTGCCTCCCTAGGGTGAGCTCACTGGCCGCCAGACTGGAACAGTGACTTCTGCATGATGGATTTGCTCGGAGCTCACCCTCTGGGGTCCGGCCATTCTTTCTGCTTCAGGACAGCGCTAGTCCTAAAACAGACCACCTGGCTGTTGTCTGATTCAGGGTAATAAATACTTAAATAAACTAGTGGCCCTTCTTTAAGCAGATTATAGTGATTAATATATAATGTATACACTGTAATTATTGTATGTGAGGGAAAATAACTTGAAAGAAGTTATGAAAAGCGTCAAATTTAATATTCTTAATTTTCCTGGGGAACATAGTGTATTCATACCATCCTGTAGCTGAAAGAAAATCAGCATATACATAATATTCAGCTGATATGACTGACCAAGTTAACATTTTGTGTTATGCAGACTGTAGTTTACTCTTGGCAGTCCAATTAAGCTGCAAAGCTAAGCTTATCTTCTAGAACGTATTGAATCATACCATCATATTGGTCCTCACTATGTCTGTACTCTGGCAGGATAGAGCAGGGTGACCACCGTGCCAGCTCTCCAAGCTATAAATGATGGAAACTTTATAAAGTCTCCTGAGTCATAACCGTCAAGTCATCTGTTACTGTTAATCGTGCTTGGCTGGTAGCTTTTGGGTGTTTGTGTGCCCCTTTAACAGCACTCATTACGTTGATGTATAATACTGAGCTTAGCAGAAGCCATTTAACTTCAACAGTTTTTAGAATTGCAGTCTATTATTTGGTATGTGAATTGTTTTCTTCTCCCACTTTCCCAATTTGAAGCTACAATGTTTAATGAGCTTGTAGGCTATTAGGGATTTTACATCTATGCAGTGCTCCCTAAGGCTTTGTTTATGTGTATGGTCCTATAGTTTATTTATCCCACACACAGAATCGTACTCACTCCCATTGAAGACGCCAGCTAAACGCCCTAAATGTAAATGTGACTCATTGTGATGTCCTGATCGTTTTTTTTTCCGCCACCTCTTTTAGCTTTACGTCCTTGTTCTCGTTTCTTCTTTGCTTGCATGCTCATGACATGAATAGTTTACAGGTAAAGAGTACTTCTGAGTAGCATGCCTGGTTAGCTTATACTGAGGCATACACAGCCCCAGCAGCTCATTTCATCTCGCCACTTTTGCTCTGCTCTTTCTTTCTGAGTGTAATCACTAGCTGAGAATTTGCTGAAGGGCACAGCTCCCTCCTGAGGAGTGTCCTCCTACTCTCATTACTGTGATATTGGCGCCTAGTGTGTGTGTTTGTGTGTGTGTGTGTGCGTGTGCGTGTGCATGCGTGTGTGTGTGTGTGTGTCTTTGTGGTTCTCCAGCCAAAACCTACTTTAGAAACAGCCCTAAAGCATTCACAGTGTATAGTCATGCCTTCACTTTCCTATTGTTTGTCTGGCAAATACTTTGGCCTTTAGGCTCCACACTCCACACTATCCACCTTTTCTTGTGGCTCACTGCTACCCCAGGACAGGTGACTCAGGCATGGGCATGGAGCCCAGCTGTCTGACCTCCCCGTCCTTCAGCTCCATTGGGGTCCTCTGGGTTATTAGCAAGTGTTAGCATTAGCAGTTAGAGCCTCAGGTGCAGGCAGATAACCCCCCATATCTCCCTCTGTAACCTGGCTCACACTCAAATCGCAGACTTTTTTGTTTCATGCATTCTTAGACACATTTAGCTTATGAACATACATGCCCACAATGCATTCTGTTATCACACACACACACACACACACGCACACGCACACGCACTCATTTACTCACTCAACCACAAGTTAACACACACTAACTTATTTGCAGCCTGAGTGATGAGTCACAGGTGGGAGAATTATGGGGTAAGTAACAAATTCATTAAT
This sequence comes from Perca flavescens, assembly GCF_004354835.1. NCBI lineage: Eukaryota > Metazoa > Chordata > Actinopteri > Perciformes > Percidae > Perca > Perca flavescens. Next base: position 19,460,748 of record NC_041348.1, on the reverse strand, counting down.
GCAGATCATTTAAATTCATCGAGACGATATTGGGAGAGAGCAGGGACAGTAAAAGAAAATGAAGACGGGATTCCACTCCCAATCAACATTACATGTAAATCACCACAGATGGACCTCCTGTTGGCAGTGGTGATTTGAAATAGCACTTAAATCACTGATACAGCCCAGAGTTAAGCTGCTCTCCTGTGCTCAATTGCTTTTACTGCAGCAAGTGATCGTTCGATTAGCAGAAGATGAGGAGAAACTTGCAGTGTGACTGACAAAAGCCATCCTGGTTCTAGATGAAATATGTAATAAACTACATTTTATACTGTATTATTAGATGCAAATATAAATGGAAATAAAGTCCTTCAACCTTTCTGCCTCTCTCTCTCTCTCTCTCTCTCTCTCTCTCTCTCTCTCTCTCTCTCTCTCTTTGTTTGTCTCTCCCACATCCAGTACAACCATTTATCACGGCAGTATTGCGTGTGCTTTTTTTTTTCTTTTTTCTTTGTGCACGACAGCGATGGATTTTGTGCACACACTTCCATTAGTGGCTTTCAGGCAGATCCCACCAGCAAGCTAAACCTGCTAATGCATGTGCGGTTTATAGTCAGAAGGACGTTATGGTGCTGGAAAGCTCTGTAACCACCAAGCCCCTCAACATGTGATGGTCAGAGTAAACAGATTGCAGCAACAGATGCAAAGCTACCTATGGAAAATTATGTTTATTTATATTATGGTTGCATTAATATTGCTTCACAATTCTCTGTATTGGTTAGATATCGTGATTGTAACGTCTACTTTTTAAAGCAGTATTTTTGTACCTTTGGTTTCTTTTCTTTTTTTTTCATTGGTTAATTATTATTGCCTTGAGTATGATGAATCATTACATTTTAGTATGGGCTAGTGTGTTCAGCCCTTTGGCATGTAGAGCTGGATCTTTACTGGAAATGTTTCAATACTGGTGTCAGTAAGTTACCTGGGTTTAGGGCAACTAGCTTAGCTTAGCTTAGCATATAGACTGAAAGCAGGTGGAAACAGATAGCCTGGCTTACTGCAAAGACATTTTTTTTATTGTGTTTGTGTAATCCATATACAAAAATGTAAAAACATAAATTGTGGTTTACCTTTAAGTACAGTACTTATACTTGATGCTATACACACATTTCAGGTGTGTACTGAAGAAATATCTAGCTGCACTAGAAGACATGTTTGTTTTTATCAAGGCGACAGATCAAGGTCAGAACTCTCTGATTCCCCTGACATCATGATCTTTGGCCGGCCCAGACCTCACCGGATCACACATGGAGACAGGATAGAGATTACGATGTCCTGCTGGCTCGGTGGACAAAAGGCACATACCACATAGCATTCGACTCCATCTCAAGATTTTTGCCCTCTGTTCTTTTCTCTCCTTCATGTCATGACCATCTCTCCCTCGACTGCAGCATTGCTGTAAAAATTTATGTGAAAAGTACTGAGAAATTTCTAGAGACTAATACAGAAAGAGAGAGAGAAAAGGGGACACATTGACCTCGAGGCGGTGATGTTGCCAGCTTCAAGTCTCTCTGACCTTCCAGCTCCCCGTGACCCTCCTTTCCGTCAGCCACACTGTTTGCCACACCGAGTCATGGGTCAGCTTAAGTGGAGGATATTAAATGAGGCATGCAATCATATATACTTTTCTGCTCTTTCTATTCCTGGCCTGACGATCAATCTACAGGGACAGGGCATGAGCTCTGCACCCTGCTAGTATCCCACCCTGCCAATATCTATGGTAAGCACACAGACATAGTGCTGACTCACCGTCCATATTGTTTTTTTCTCTGTGTGTTTGTGAATGCGTTTGTGTACCTCTGTGGTGTTGACAAATATCCCATTCAGATTGGAGTAGAGATTGTGGTGTGTAATCCTTGCTCTAACACACATAGTGGCCCACTCAATCGGCCTCACACACACAATCGATAGCATTAGGCCAAAAATAATGATCAGAAGAAGATTGACCCAATTATTATTATGCAGATTTGACCTAGAAATCATATGTTTTTTCCCCCTCCTCTCACCGTTACCTCCTGTTACTTCTTTCCTCTTTTCTCCTTCGTTCATCCTGTCCTTCTATTTAGCCACCTTAACTTTAACACTCATTCTTTCAACTTTGTGTTCTTCTCTCCTTTAAAGGGTAATTTATTCTTTAAAAAAAGATAACATCTGCTCCTATATGTCATTTGGTTTTATTTCTGCAGTGCACTGAGCCCAAACAATTTTGTAATTCTTCTGTGGAAGACAGGCAGTGCACATTTTTAGTTATCACTCTTCAAACCTCTTGTTCACATCTGAGCGAATGTCTTTGTTTTGCTGTCATTCTGTTTCTGACTGTTGCCCTTTTTGTCGAGACAAACTTTTATTTGATCAATTCAACAACCTTGTAGGTTCTTTGTACAATCCCACTTAAGTTAAATAACTGGTTTAACTGAGCAAGTTTCTTTTTTTTTTTAGCTGAGAATTATGAAGCCACACTCCTCTCTTCCTGTACCTGTCTTCTTCCTTTTCTGTTATAACTCCTCTCCGTACCAATTTCCCTAATACCACCCCTCAGTAAGCCAGTAAGTTAGCATATGCTCTGGCTCATATCCTCCTCTTTCCATTTATGCCGTCATCTGCTCCTCGCATACCACTCTTAAATCATTCATGCTCTCCCTCTTTTCCTCCCATCCTGCTAAAACCTTCTGCCCATCTCTTCCTCAAGTCTTAGACAGATGGCTTACATGCTACTTGAGCATGCCTTGATGCCACGCTTATGGAGCAGATCATTACATGCTGCTAAAACATTGATCAAATGCTTTCCCTGACATGGCAACATCTAATTATACAAGGTCAGAGCCTTGGGGGCCAGTTTCCATCACTGAAACTACGTCCACTCACGCACTGTATGTGATTGTTTTTGATTGTATTTCTTTAACAGTAAAGCTTGATTTATGGTTCTGCGGAGGCTCCATGATGTGTAGTTACATTTTTCGAGAGGTGCACGTCAGGCTATGGCGTAGGGTCCCGCGTAGGTTTGTGTCTCCGTAGCAATGGCGTAGATTTTACGCAGAAGTATAAATCAAGCTTGTGTACTGTGCATGTTGCCATGAGGAGTCTGTCCTAGCAGCCTCTTGAGGTAAATGTAAACATCTGCATGTAGATGATAACATTATCAAATATGTCAACAATTTGTCAGGCAAGACCTTAACTAGGGAATCATCTGAATACCTTGCTAATCAAAACATTGGAAATTCAATTACACTTTCAATTTCCTGTGATGGGCAGACCAGTGACTTGTGGCTGTCAGTGGCCTAAATGAAGAGAAAAGGAGTTGACAGAAAAGCATCACCTATAGGTAGTTGGAGGGTATTAAACAAGCAAAAAAAGAGGCAGAAGAAGTACAACAGAAACGATGTTACCAAGGAGAAGGTACAGGCAGTGTGCATTGGTTGAAGGAGGAGCTTAGTGTACTGCCCTCAGAGGTAAATACTGTGGTGCGGCAAAAACAAGAGCAACTGAAAATGGTTTCCGCTGTTATATCACAGGGAGATTAAAGACAAATCGTGCTATATATAGTCTGTAATCAGCAGGAGGGTACAGCCTGCAAGAGGAGACAGAGTCAAATGTCACATTAGTAATTGTGTGGAAAAATAGTTTGATTGGTATGATGGGTAGTCAGAAGCACTTCACAGAAATATTAGGGAAGAGTTTGTTTCAGATCTCAACTTTGCCCAAAGGAGTTCTTGCTGTTGTAAAACTAAAAAGACACCCTTTCACACAACATGGTTAAAAGATTAGACATGAGACAGCTCCATCAAATGTGTGATATTCATTAGAGTTGAGAGAGGGATGAGAGATGACAGGAGAAGGATCAGTGTGAGCCCTGAAAATGTTTGTGATGGTCCAACATAAACTTTAACTCCGCTTGAGTAGTACCTTCACACATCGGACCACAGACATCAAAGAAAATTCAGAGCTGTTAGATGTGACGAGGAATCAAATTAGATTTACTACAGTGCTGCAAGTGTGGGTGTTCATCGGTTCAGCATATTTCATAGTTATCACCCAAATGTCTGAAAAGAGGGACATTTTCACTCATCACCCCAGAGGAAATGAGTCTGGCTTCCCAGAAAAGGAAGCAAGGAGGGTGAATCAAAAAGCAGCAGAGGAAGATAAACATGTCATGACAGAAGAGAAAATGGCTGCCAAGTGTTTTTTTTATGTTTCTTTTACAAAAACAAACTAAGGTGAGGAAAGAGACAAAAGAATGACATTGTAGAAGGATAGAAAATGGAAAAAAGGGATACTGCGATGAGAAGTGGGAATTGAACTTGGTGAAAGGGTGGGAAACATAGGAAGAAAGAGGTTGAAAAGACAGGAGCCTGACAGGAAGAAATGGTCGATAGAAGTGTACGATTACTTTTCATCTTTGAGGTTTACAAGGCTTATTTGAGGGTCACTTGAGTGACGCACACGCACAAACACACACACACACACACACACACACACACACACACACACACACACACACACACACACACACACATATATTAATAGACACGTGCACACTGTCCAGGATCGATCCAAGTCTGAAGTCTTTTTAGTCTGAAGGATATTCTCAGTTTGGGCATTGGGTGAAAACTTTAGGTTACTTAACGTAACCCCGGTTCTTTGATAACAGAGTGAGGTGTTTCACTATGGCAATCACCTCAGCATGACCAATTATGGAAGCTCCAATGACACCACGTCTACGTTACGCGCTTTGCAGTGGTTAGAGCCAAGAGCAAAACTGTTTTAAGAGAGACAAACTTCATCCCTACTGCCTCCATAGGAGGGGCGGCTCCTTGCTGCCACAGTCGCGAAGGAGTGTCTCCTCCACAAGTTGGGCTTGTCTGATCGAGACTGCTGGCTAGTCTGTTGACCAGCGGCTTGTCTCTGTGGCTTTGCAGCCCTTTGCTTTGCCTTCACTGCCGCTGCGGCAAATCCACCTCTCTGTCCCTGCTGGGGGCGGGGTGTGAGTTTTCGGGGCAGGCAGAGGTCAAAGGCTTCGCCCTCCTGTTTTCTGAGGGTGCTGGCCACTCTCATTTTCTCTAGAGCTGGACCAAACAAACCTTTGGTGGGTTTGTATGTTGCATCCATAACCGCTTTCTGTGTGTCACTCAGGCCCGATAGGGTCAGCCACAAGGCCATCTCACCTGCGACCGCGAGCCCCATTACACGGCCGCAGCCTTGCACTGCACCCCGTGAGGAGAGCAGCACCAGGTCATTCACCACACAGATTTTGTCCCAGAGGACCGGTTTAGGTTCCCCTGAGTCCAGCTGACGGCCCATCTCCTCGAGGATTTCAGCCTGGTACGCAGTCAGCAGTGTCCTTGCATGTAGAGAGCACACAGACTGCGCTGCATATCTGTACATCCTCTGAAAACATGGAGGCGGTGAGGTGCTCCATCTCGTTAGGCGGAGAGATGCTGTGGGAGGCTGAGAGAGAGCGGCGGTTTGGGTGGAGGTGATGAGCCACTGAAGGCTCCACCACTGGGGGTTCGGCCAGCCCCAGTGCCTCCATCCCGTGGATCTCAAGCTTAGAGTAACCCTTGGTTAAACGGGCTGGACCAGTACCGGCTCATTTCCTTCATACAGGCAGGCACTGCCGGTAGAAGCTGTTTCGCAGGCGGCTGGACTGGTGGGAGTCTCTCTCTGCCCCCTCGGGGTCCTGGGCTGCCGGCCATTGTATCCCCAATTTGGAAGCTGCCCGTTTACAGACCTCGTACAAGTTGCTGTACGCCGGGGGATCAGCGTCGGATGCACTAGGAGGCCTTGACTGTTGAACGTGGAATCCCCCATGACGTGCGTCCCCCACCTCCTCCTTGTCCTCCATTCCATCCATGTTGAGGAGATCAGAGATGGCATCGCACTCTGCGTCCTCACAGCCTGGTTCCACTTTGAGGAGGTCCTCAAAAAGTGGAGGCATCATGTCCGCATAGCTACGTGTAGCTCGCGGCTGATTGGTAAAATAGTTACACAGCTAAGCAACCGATAAACAAATACCGACTAGCTGACAGAAAAGCAGTTTGCCTTGACTCGGACACTGCTTCCAAACTGTGTAACCACAAGGTAAAAAACTTCTTGCGAAATCCTTACTCAGCGAATCCAGACTGTTAGCAGATAACCAACCAAGCTAGCCCAGAAGTGCTGAGGGAGCTTAGTATAGTTTCTTCACGGGAAGAAAGCAAGAATGATTTGTAAGGAGCTGTTTGACTGTGATTATATGAGGGGGCGTGGCCCTAGCACAATTCGAAGTGTCACGGACAGACGTGGTGTCATTGGTGTCATTGGAGCCTCCATAGTAGCCGAGGCGATTCCCATAGTGAAACACCGAACAAAGTTAGAAAAAGAACTCATTTATTGCTTCAGTACATGAACAACTTAATTTTCACCGGCAGCAATGTGGACAAAAGAAAAAATACCAAAAAAAGCCTATTACACATTTGTGCAGTTTACAGCTGGGTGGGTCTTGTTGAATGTCTCCCTCTTTTAGTCTCCGTCCTTGCTTCAGCGTGTGTGTGTGTGTGTGTGTGTGTGTGTGTGTGTGTGTGTGTGTGTGTGTGTGTGTGTGTGTGTGTGTGTGTGTGTGTGTGTGTGTGTGTGTGTGCGTGCCAATTCGTGCCTGCTAAATATCATTGGGATTAGCACTGGGGGCTTAATTAAAAAGCAATTACCTTTGGTCGCTGTGGGCGACGCTTGGTGGAGAGTAGCTCAACTAATCTGGTGAATGGTGTGAGGGACCCTCAGCGTGCAACACACACAAACCTGCACACAAATTGTGCAATTGTCTGCAGAATTAAAGGAGGATTAAAACAATTGTTAATTAGTGAAGAGGGGTGGAGGCTGAAAGTGTGGAGAAGGGGCTGTAGTGCCAGACACATTGCATTCCCCTCTGCCTCTCAAAACCTTTGTATGTTTATTTATGAGGTTAAAGTGGCAAATTATATACCCAGAAAAAAATAATTTTCTGTGATGGGCTTGTAAGCATGCTCTCTCTCCCTTTCTCTCTCTTCCATTTTTGCTTTCTTTCTCTTTAAAATCCTAAAATAGGTTAGCACAGTTAGCACCAGAGCTAATCTTTTAATTTTAAAGCTTCAATTAGATGTTGCTAATGACAGTAATTAGATCATCTCTCTGAGACTCACTGCAAAGTGCCCTTGAAAAAAAACGTGTATGCTTGAAACAGTAGAGGGAAATCTGCCAAAAATGTGTGTGGTCGTGTGTGCGTGTGGTTGTGTGTGTGTGTGTGTGTGTGTGTGTGGGGGGGGGGGGGGGGGGTTGCTTTAACACTGACAGAGCTTTGTGAAACAAAGGATGCTTTGTGTTCACTTCTAAAACTGAAGATTTACGTGTGAGGGTTGTGTGAAAACCTCAGGTGAAGTTTGGGTTAAGAGTACCCAAATAGGAAATTTACTCTGAGTGGCCGAATTTGACACCCGACCCCGACCCAAGACGAGGCTAAACAGGCTTTTGTAATTGTTCTTCAAAATGTTTACTCACAAATAAAAATAATTAAAATGAAAATAGCATTATACCATCACATTGTATAGCATTCGGCCCACCAGCACAAAACATGTATACCTTCTTCTAGTTGATAAGCCATTGGTTTATTGGAAATACACATATTATTTAACTACCAACATGTAACACTAAAGCATCTAAAAAATATTCAGCCTTACCAGTTAATAGATCAACTATGCCATTTCCCAAATATCAGCCAGATGAACGTGGCTGGTAAAGTCTAAATGTTTTTCCCAGCTGAAATTGACAACAGTACAAACCGTCAACATCCAGAACAGAACTTTGTACAGGCATGATTGTTATGTTCTTTAAGAGTAGGAGTTGTGGAGGAAGAGAAACAATTCACTGCAGGTGGTTTCAGTGCCAGCCTCCTCTGGTCAACCACATTGGCTATGCTCCGTCTCTCGCTCTCCAGTGGCCATTGCGTATCTACTTGCACCACATTACACACATTGACGCAGGCGATTTGCAGTCTCAGGGAGCAAAAGAGAGAGAATTTTCTTTACAATTTACTTTTGAAAATAATCCATACAAAGCCTGAAGCAACAAAACAGACCTAATACCCAACCTGTTGTCTAGACCCGTCGGGTTTGAGTCAGGTTGCTGAACTCTTAGTTGAGGTCTGTGGGCAGTGTTAATTCTAGGGTTTGTGGTTAGAAAAATAGGATGTAGTCGGTTCTCATAAAAACAGAGCTACAAATTGTGTGTGTATGTATTCTGCTTGCCCTCAGGTTTGTCGATTTGTGGTAGTTCATCAAGATTTAATTTTGGATTGATGTTTTCCATCCCGGAGAGAGACCATTAATTACCAGTAACCATTCTGGGAAAATACACACACGCACACGCACACCCCTCTACCCCTGGCTGATGTATCATAATTGTCCTGTGTTCTCTTTCCATCCTGCCGTGCTCTATTTATAGCCCATTTTAGGCCCTGCCATGGCAACTAAATGATTGACAGGGCAATCGACGGGCATGCTCAATCCATCTGGCGCTCACCTTCCTCCTGCTGACCTTCTCTGTGACATCACCAGTGTCTGACTGTCTAGTTTGACTCTGTACTCTCTGTGTGTGTGATCATAACTCAGTTTGGATGGCCTTACACCCCGCTGCTAAATGTCCCCTCTCACACAGAGAGAATACCCAGCTCACAGAGGTGTGGGTCATAGAACACTTACTCACATACTACATTTACCATATTTACATTACATATTACATTCACATGAATTACTTACCCTTTAACCCCAACCTTTGTTCCTGTATATTAGCTGGACTGTCAGTTTGTATTCAAAGTTTAAAGTACTGTTTGAACACGTGGAAAATATTAAGTATTAAATCTGTTATCAATTGTGCTTATTGGCTTATCATGACAGCACCTCAGATGAGTTGCATGTGTTCGTTTCAACTCGATATTTTGTGAAAAAGCATATATTTATAATGTTTTGACATTTTCTTAGATATCAGATTTGCCTTTTAATCCCCTTAGATTGTTAAGAACATCAGCAGTCAAGTTCAAACTCATAATAACTCAGCGGTTCTTAGCCTCAAGTGTTTGCACACGAGAGGTCAAATGCTACATTTGCAGCAGCAACAGTGTTTTGTTTAGAATAAAAAAAGAATGTCTGAGGAATGATAAAATGACCACTAACAAAAAATAAACTTAATCTAAAAATGTCATATTTGAGTAGCGCAGTGCAAACTATCAGCAAATTCGGGAGAAGTTTGAATGTCACCTTTTTTTTTTTTTTATCACAAGCCCAAAACAACTTAAATCCACCTCAGAGTTTGAGTCCATCTCTCCACATATGCTGCCATGGTACTAAATACAAATTGATTCTCACATGTACAGCAAAAACAGACCAAATACTACTTTCACAATCTCTATCTTCCTCTTTGTTTGGCAGGAATATGTATTAGTGCCCTGGAGTGTAGCTGTACTCACTACTAAATCTCCACTCTCCTGTTAGCACTACAAAGATGTTAATTCTTAACTTTATAATGTTTGTTGACAGCATGGGGAGCTTACTGTCTCAAGATCAGCAGAAGTAGCATTCTGACGGTGTGACGAATTTGAATTTGGCATCATGACTATATGAAAGTACATGCTTTGGGAATCTAGCTGATACTGTTTTTTGTCTCTGCTTAGCTGCATCTCAGTGTGCCAATTGAAGTATTATCATTAGTTCTCGCCATCTTATCCACCAACTCCCGTATTCTCTTAAATATTTGCTACATGCTAGAGTGGTTTAATAAAGACTTGTAAAAAACATTTCTAAAAACAAACCCCAGCTCTATTGTAGTCCAGCCTTTACTTCTGTCACAAATGTGCGTCACTTTGTAACACACACTATAATGCTCGCCAACGTGCTAGCATGGCACGCCCCCTCATACTCTGCTTCTGATTGGTTGGTTGTCCTTACCTAGCTACTGCACATGTGCGACTCCCAACAAAGATGGAACAGAAATGTGATGCCTCACTCGGTAGCTGTTACGGAGAGCTCAACACACAGGGTGAAAAGAGGAGCTTCAGCAATGTGCAGTACGACAAAAATATGGTGTTTTTTGAAAATTAAACCATTTAAACCTATTCTGGTACAACCTCTAAATACAATTATGAACCTGAAGATGAGCATAATATGAGCACCTTAACATCTAATCTTTGTATGGAAAATTCTGACAGCATTAACAAGGTGTGGGCTTCATTGTGTATGGGTTACAATACCATACAGCTAGCAAGCATGCACTGCAATTGCTGGTTGCCATGACACTGGCACCCTATTGGAAAAGAAAAAGGATCACCGTGCGAGCAGGCGAGAGGAAATAGAAAGGAAAAATTATGAAGGAACAAGAAATGTCATCTTACCCTACACATGAAGCAGAGATATACTTTGGTTGTATGGTCACAGTCAAAAAGTGGCAGTTTGTGTAAAGAATGCAGTTTCATAACAGCAAACAGGGACTAAGGCTGACCACGAAAAACAGTCCTGACACAAGTTGTACCCCTCGCGACCTCACCACTGCTACATGGACCACGCTTACCCTTTTACCACTCCTTTCAAGCCTCATGTTCCTCAGAAAATGATTTATTTTGTATGACATAACGCATGCGCATGGACAACAAGAACCGCAACCAGCATGACATCACTGCACACTGTCACAAACTTAGTTTGAAGTTAGGTTTAAGTAGGACTAAACAGGTTTTTAATAATGATTGACTTATATTTTGGTCAGCTTACCTTTATAAAAATAATGCAAAATTTGAAATCATTACTTAAAATTATTACAATGCTGACTGGTCCTGAGTAGCACAGACTAATCAAAAAAATCCTGTAAGGCAGGAAACAGGGTCCAGAAAGCCCAGGAAACAAGACCTAAGTGCATGAAATCAATCGAAGTTAAGTGATTTGTTATGAGCCCAGCAATTATAGGAAAGTTTCCATTTTTATGACAAATGTCAGTCAAGCTGAATAAGGGCCAGACTGCGAGTAAAGCGAGAGTAGAGACAGCATTCATGCTCATTCTAAAGTCTGGCTTCAAGAGGCTGTTCATTGTTCATTCCCAGCCATTCAAATCTCTGGTACAGAGATTTTAATGGCTTCAATTATGATAAAACCAGCTTGCACAGTAAATGGCATGCATTAGAGTAATTGTATCTGGCTTCAGTGGTTGTACTTAAAAACTCCTGCCTGCTAACCCTTTCTGTGGTTATGATCTTTGGTTTCTTATTAGAAACAAGACAGTGTGCAGCTGTAGGGAGTTTCAAATGCTTATGTCTTACGAATGCCTCGTCTCCATGGTTGTATGTATACCATAGACTGTATGAAAAAAGGGGATGTAGCCTTCAGGTCTGAAAAGTGAAGCCAATGCGGAAGTGCCACAAATCTGTCCTATTTTTTCTAATGGCCAGCAGGGGACGCCTCCACTGGTTACAAAAAAAAGTCCAATTGTATAGAAGTCCATGAGAAAATGACCCTACATCTCACTTGATTTATTACCTTAGTAAATATTTTCATAATGAGTTTATGGTTTCATTCACTAGTTTCAAGTCTTCCTCAATACAGCATGAAGTTCATTTAGTAAATTATGGTCCCATTTAAAGTAAAATAGCCAATAAAGCAAGGGATGCTTTAGGTTGTAGCTACCTTGTGACATGTCGCTACTATGGCGACCTGTCAATCAGGATGGAGGCTTAGCAATGTCTATCCATGGCACTGAACATGTGAATGTGTGTTTTCAGTTCATGAAAGTTAATTGTAACATTTTAGTCTCCTAAAAATGTCTTGTTCAGGGTTTGGTGGTACTGAAAGACACTCTAAGGAGTTGACTGTTGTTTTTCCACAAAGTACATTTTGTTTTAAGCCTGTTTATCGCTAGCCAAAGTTAGCATTCCAGTTATTACAGGTAAGCGAATTATGCTAACCAAGCTAGTGTTAGCTGATATCTTAGCCCCACACTCACATCCAAATATGGTCACTTCTGGCTCCAAAAAAAACAACAAGACATTGGCCAAAATGCCAAACCCGAGGCTTCAACACAGTAGTTCACAAACAAATTGGTTACGTCACGGTGGCTACGTCCACTTCTTTTATACATTCTATAGTGTATACACACTAAGCAGATGATTGTTTGACCAGGCTGACCCGTGATGACTAAGATGAATACTCCAACACTGCCCAGAGTTCATCTTTGATTCAAATTAACAAGGCAGCTCTGCGCTGCTCTTATAAAAATAAAATAATACAAAAGAGCTATAAAAAAACTCCACAGCTGAGCGAGGCATAATGTTTTTATTACTTGGATGTGAATTCACACTGAATTGTAATGTCCAGCCAAAGCTCTCTTGGGCATTGCAAGCTATATTTCTGCCATGATGCCATTTCATCATATGAATCGGTTGTAAGTCTGATTGGATACCTCCCAAACCCCAGAATTGTATTTTCCCAGTAGTATGAAGGATATTGGGCAGATGTGCTGTGTTGCTGAATTGCTTCTGGAAACTGCATGTATTAAGGAGCTGAATTGGAGGGGACAAATAGTCACTGTAATGGAAGATGGCCTTAGGCTATCTGTGGTATAACTCAGTTTTTCCCAGGCTATTGTGGATTTTATTCACTTGTATTCTCCAATTTCAGTACAGAGCAATCACATGCGGCAGAGCAGTTTTTCTCTATTTCGCCTCTGTCTACTTTAAAAAAAAAAATTCTTAGAAGTTTCTTTGCGAATGGCCCAGTGGGCCTTGTGACTTAAACATTGCTGGTGTGAGATTACACGTTTTCTTTTGTCTAAGACCACTTGTTTCTGTTTATACACTTGCACTGACAGGCCTGGGCCTTAAGCTAGGTGATAAATCAATTTTGGGCTCCAACCTTTCCATAGACGTGTCACTCAGCATCTGATTGCTCAGTTCACTAGTATACTTTAATTACACAGTGGCACACACTCAGTCAGGTGTGCACACACGCAGCAGCTTTGCCACTTTTTCTGGTTTGTCACAGAACAGACTAGATTGATAAATGGCTTTAACACTGGAGGTGCTGACTGGTGTTTGTGAATCTAACGCTGATTGGCTGCACAGTTGAGACATCACATACACTCTGTCTCTAACTCCCATATTATTAAATTAAACTATATTTAAAAAGAATACACACACTTGTAGTTTGTCAAAGAAGCCAGTACATGCATGCAACAGGATTTGATGCTTATTTTCTATCCATGAGGGCTGTGTGTTCTTTGGAAACTCTTGTGATTAAATCTGACTTACAAGTGTGATTTAAATGCTGTCAGCAACATCGCAGATGTTTTCTTCAGGGGTGCATGTATCAAAACATTGTCCATTGCATGGCAAATCAATTTGGAAAGAAAGTAACACCCACAGCAACACTGCCAGCACAAATAAGAAACTCAGCCGGAGGAAAGCTGTTTTTGTACTGTATATTTAGCCACATTTCCATGGTCCTGTATTGCTTTGATCTCTCAAAATAGACCCATTTGTAGCAATATGTTTGTGAAAGAAAATCCCTATTTAGGAAAACTTTCTTTGATGAGCTATTTTTGGTGTACTAGAGTTGGTATGTGTCATTAGTTCACTTTGCCAATAAAATACGGTGACTCACTGTTGGCTCATCGTTGCTCCACTCCTACGACAGAATGTACAAGGCACGTGTACAGACTAAATGCAGACCTGCAGTACATGAACAGACTCATTTTCCTGCTACAGATGCTGGTTTGATTCCTTTTCTAAACTTGGCTGTTCTGCTCTCCCTACTCAAGGACTCACCTTCCAGCTCCTCATCGTTTCCCTCCCTTATTATAGCAATGTGAAAAATTATGACTTGATGTTATTTTTTTGTTTCAGCCTTAGATATCTCACATCTTTTATCGATGTTGAAGGTTGGATTTGGTGAGATTGTTTGTCATGTTGCCTTGCGGGCATTTTGTTTTATTGATGCTGTCTAGTTTTATGGGATGACCTTTATGGTAATATCATGTGCTGGATATTTCTGTTGGCAGGTGACTTCCCAACTTTGTTATTTTCATATTTTCAGGATCACCTGCTTGCTCTTCTGTGCACTGAGAAAAACATTTCTCCAATCTTTGATTCAAAACCTTCCATGCTGATTATGTGTTATTAGTAATACATTGCCATCAAGCTGCAGACAAGGCAGATGATTTTTGAAGGGGTGACATTTTCATTATTAACATTATTACCATTTTTGAATCATTTTATATGAGGTTAATTAAGAAAACGTGATCCATTTATCTTTTAAGCTTTGACTCAAACCCACTGGACTCTACATTCTCCAACCTGTCTATTAACGCATATCCTGTTTCTTGATAGATCCCAAAGCTGCAGAACTACAGTTTAGAGAAACTACAAGAATTTTGAAGAAAAGGTGTCACACTTGATACGTCCCAGTCATTTTATACAAACACAACGTTGTTAGCTCAGTGTAGTTGGAAGTAAAACATTAACAAATAGAGTAGCCAATGCAGCAACTTTATGGTGTATGGTTGAGTTTATGGTTTTAGAGACAAACTTCTAAATTGTTAAAATATTGTATGGCCTTGGATTTCTCTCACTGTAGTTTAAAGTAACCAATCAACCATGGCAATTACTCAACATCTTTTCTTAAAAACAACATGCAATCTCTAGCTTTAATTGCTCTCTGTGGTTTTTATATAGCAGTGCCCTGGGACATTTATATTCAACATGTTATTATGTCTTCAGACATGAGGCTGGCATATGCCTAGTCTGCACCACAGTGCTGTGATACTGTATGAAAACCAGACTTCCATTGATCCCAAGCATGTACCCATATTGTAGTGTCACAGCTGGGCCAATCACAGTCACATTTTTACACGATGAAGGGGTTATCTGAGTAAAACGCACGTCATGGAGGCGAAATGTCCCATTAAAATAAACCGTAAACATCCTAAGCGGCATCTTTTTTAATTTTGGGTACTGTAGAGTATAACCACTGTACTTTCCCACTGTACATCCTTATCTTCCTTGCTGAATCCATCAAAAGAGTCACCTCAATTTGTTTGTCAGCCAGTGTTGTATTTAGGCCACAATCTTTTTGTCTCAATCTGTTAAAATAGTTGCTGCACATAAATTAAGTTAACATCTGAGTCAGTGAAAAAAAAAAGTGCGTTAGGACAGGTAAATAGAAGAAAGCCACTCATGGAAAGTAGTGGGTCACGTCAGATCATCTCTGTTTATCTTTCCCCTGCACATCTCTTTCTTCTCTCATTTGCTTTTTTATACTTTACTTACGTCACTTGTGCCAGGCACACTGGAGGTCATAGCTAACTAGCATGCATCGCTAATAGTGTCTTATTCCTGAATGCCTGTCAACATTACAGAGTCATCAGCTTAATTTCATCTTAATGTTCATAGATTGATGGTAAAGGCTTTAAATATCTAAAAGCAACCTTGTGATTACATTGCACTAGACATTGCATTAACATTTTAGCACAGAACGGTATATACCCTGTCTGTATGTCTTTCTTCAAAATGTTTAGCTACAAGTAGAGTTTGGAGCTTGTATTTTGCTTCACTGTGCTGCAGTGCTGAGCCTTTGCATCTGCAGGACCACAATATGAAAAAACTGTAAAAACAGGTGAAGAGAGAGCCTCACTGCATTGGCCTAAAGCTTTTAGAGCACCTCTTTTGAATTTGAATCAATACTGGCTTCCTAGGAAGAGAAATTCTGTAATGCTGACCATTACTCTGGACCATTGCATTTAGTACATTTGCTAAAAATTAGCTTGTATATTTGTTGTTTGTGTGTGATAGAGAAAGAGCACGGGCTGCTGTTAGCGTCATGTCAATTTTGAAACCTTGGAGCATCCTAATATCTCTAAAGAATGCTGTATCAGGAAGAAGAGGTCAAGTAAAATGTGTGTGTGTGTGTGTGTGTGTGTGTGTGTGTGTGTGTGTGTGTGTGTGTGTGTGTGTGTGGCTGCAAGTTTGCTTGCAATGTGATTTAGAGATTGGGCTTTAAGTCAAGCCAATTACTGCGTCACAACTCTCCCGGTCAGGGTTAAGTGGACTAACAGAGAGGCATGGGGCGTAAATCACATCCTGTCGTCAGACTCCAAGCGGATCTGATGTCAGTCATGGTGGTGGAGAGAGAATAATGGGAAAAATAAGTGCAGTGTTGGAACCTTAGATTTGGTTATAAAAATAAAATCCAGTAATGTGCTTTTTTTAACCTTCACTCAATCAGATTGTTGAGTGCAGATTGCCTCAACATCAACGGTAACTCAGTTGTTTTTTCTTTTCACTCAGAGAGTTTTTGTGCCCACTGTACTTTCTGCTTTTAGCCAACTCTGTTTAAGGCCGTTACACAGTGAATAGAATTTTTAAAAAGTGTGTGTTTGGAAGATTCGTGATGGTAAACATCTATCACCAGGATGTCCTGGATTCTTCAAAGCATGTTATTATTTCATTATTTTAGCTGGAAAAATAGGATCTCATCCACATAGTAGGTTCAGTTATAGAGGCTGCTATCATCAGGGAGGACGGTTCAGCAGTTCAGGCTTCATTAAAAAGGGGAACTGTATTCTTATTCTTATTTTTTTTTAAGCACTGCCAGTCAGAAACATGCATTATGCTAATATATGGTACACAGCTGTGCTGCTATTTTAACTGCATCAAACTGTGTGCTAATCATGTAAAGCAGACTGACCCTTTATAGTTTACAGTATGTTGTGGACAGCATCCACTGCTGGACAATATGTACACGCTTCTATAATTGCAGAACTACAGAACCAGTATGTCTTGAATTTTAATATAGATGTCATGTTATGAATATATTCCATTTGCTCAGCAATAGTAGATTGCGGGGCCATAGTCTACCTTCCACAGATGACTAATCACCTCATATTACTCAGACTTGACTTCTCATTCTCTCGAAGTTCTATCTCACTGATTATGGGTGTAATACAATGCATTTCAAAGGTCTAATGTTGCAGCCATTGCAGCCTCAGTGCTTTTATATTTTTACTTGGTTGCTGTTTTCATTCTGATTTACAGTATCTGTGTTGGCACTATAAAGTTATCAGTTCCCATCGTGCCTTCGGCTGGCTTTTGTTGTCATCAACCTTCTGTTGCAGACTACTGAATCTGTCAAGGCAACAAACAAAAATGAAACACTTTTTTTCACATTGAATCAGTCGTGCTCTTTTCTTTTTTTCTTTTTCATACAGCTGCTAAATGTATAGCGGGGTCAGAGTGGGTTAATTAGGTACCAAAAGGTGAGATGCTGCTCACACCACTCATACCCTCAAACACTAAATAGATGCAAATCATAAGCATGAAAATGGATCTTAGCGGTCATCTTGCACTTAGTCCAGATGGCTATTACTACCACTTAAAAACAACTGCATTAAACATGTTAATGCATTTGTTAGTATATTCTACATTACAGTGCTTATCATTGCTTTTAGATGATGATATTAGATGAAAGGTTATTTCATTCCTTCCCACTGGAAAGAGCTCTTAGGAAATAAGCTCATGCCTTGAATGAAACCACTACCCACTAGTTGAACAGTTGCATTATATTGTATGTTTTTAGCGGCATGGCTCTAGGGATGGAAACATCTGTCTGTCCACTACTTTAATCCAGACTGAAGTATCTCAACTATTGGATGGATTGCTATAAAAAGTCCCCAGAAGATGATTCCTGAAGGCTTTGCTGATCCCTTGACTAACAATATTTTCACTTATCCTTTAAAATATATCATCCAGTACAGCCATGCATGGTTCCCAGAAGATGTGCCGTATACTAATGACTTTGGTGATCCTTTGACCTTTTGACTACCAAATGTTGATGAATATGGTAATAGTTATGCCTGTCACACATCAGCATGTTAACTTTGGTAATTTTAGCATGCTGATATTAGGACTAGACTCTTGTTGCATGACAGATGTTATTTATAGCAAACTTAAGTACACTTACTTCCATTGAAATTGTTTGTAATGTTACATGTGCTGCTTTGGTAATTCTTTACTCCGGGATTACCAAATACAAAATGTCCTTTGAAAACAGGACTGTTTTAGTTGTCATTGACAAGTCAGCTTTTTGCTCTATTTAAAGCATCTCTACAGCTGTATAGCAGAAGCCTCAATGATTAGAATAGCCTTTGAAACAAACCATGAAATTGATGACAAGCTAACACATAATCCACAGAATCCATTTGAATGAAGAACAATCCATTGAAATTATGCATAGAATTGATGCCATGCCAACAATCGAAAGTTAACTATATACGTACTACACGCTAAAGTAATTTGGTGTACATGAGTAGCTTAGTTTTTTTTTTTTTTTAAATATTTGTAAGAAGCTCTGAGGATGTGTGTTTATAACACTAAGTGTGTACTGGTAATTTATTGTATGTCAGGATGGTAGATATGTTTGTGTGTAACCAAGAGGATTAGAGTGTAGCTGCAATAATAGACAAGACCAGGTCAGTCCAAACAGGTGTCAATAAGTAAGCTTCATGAAGACACTTCACTTAGTTATTACCATGTCTCCTAGTCTATTATTAAAGTGTTGTTTTTCTTTGCAGTCGCAATGTTCTGTATTAATGATGTGTCAAACTGTGCTTTCTCTCTATTTGAATGATTAACAGGATTCATTTCTGTACTCGTAACGATGTCTGACGTCTGCGTTGCTGTAAATATGTTGGCGTATGGACTTTTCGCAGCGTATCAAACTAATGTGTACAAGTGTTTTGTGAACAACTGCATATTTCAGGGATCGCTTTAGTTCACCATAATTGGACAGGCCTTTCATCTCTCGCTCTTGCTGCTTTTGAATATGCGTTTCCTCATTGAGGGAGATCAAAGGCAGCACTTATAGATTAAAAGGATGACAGTGTGTGTGTGTGTGTGTGTGTGTGTGTGTGTGTGTGTGTGTGTGTGTGTGTGTGTGTGTGTGTGTGTGTGTGTGTGTGTGTGAGAATACTCATAAAAAAAACATTTGAGGGAACACTGATATCAGTCCCCTCTGTTCTGTGTTTATCACTTTCTATCTGTTTGTCTTAATCCTTATCCAACTTAAAGGCACAGCATCCAGCTTGAGTTACGTCATATCTAAAACACTCTTTTAATAGTGGGGTAAAAAAAGTAGTTGGGTCTTTGGAGCTGTATGAAGTGATTTTGACCACTAGGGTGTAGAAAGTAGACTCCAAAACAAACCAGAGAAACATTCTCTGATACACGGTTGCGATGTTAGCGAACATTTACCCAACATTACTTGTGCAGCAGCAACAGAGAACAAAGATTTCCCGTTGGAGTCTTTTTGTTTGCTTGTTGTGTAGTTCAAGTCCAACATTTTCTCACATTATAAACCTGTTTTGGTCGTCCAGCTCAAAGAAAAGTAACTGTGTCCCTTTGGCTTCTCAGATGATTATTCCATTTTGTGCTATACTGGTAGCAAACAAAATTGTCTTGTGTGAGCTTGTATGTGTGGAGGTGCTTGCCCACAGTTTTGAAAGGTGAAATGTTTTGTAGGGTGGGTGTTGATTCTCAGTTGGATCGACACTACCAGCAACCCTTTTGCATTGCAGGGAGTCGCTTGATTCTATGTTAATATAACAAACACTGCTCAAGGAGTTTTTTTGTTACTCTGCAGCTGTTGGTGCCTTAAGCTAATCAGCAGTTTGTGTTATGTTGAAAAAGTGTAGACTTTAAGAGTAATGGATTGTATGAATGACAGGCCGAGTTTAGAGAGGGAAAGTAAGTGGAAACTCTTGTTGTCAGCGAGTTGGGTTTGCTCGATAACTTGTTCCCTCTTCTTAACGATGAGACGTGACTGCATAAATGTTATGCCAGTTTGCAAATACCGGTAAAGCCACTGGGCAAAAAAACGTTTTCGTTATTCAGTTCAGATGCAATAACGATCTAAAAGTTGCTGCTGTCTGTTAATGGCATTGGCCCAAAGTGATGAGTAATGGTCAGAAGTGTTCATATGAAACCTGTTAATGTTATATTTTTAATAAAAAGAAAATTGACTCATGAGATGCAATATCTGTCACTTCTTTTTCTAACTTAATCTTGTTATGATTTAATCTATACTTGGACTTGCATTAGATGTACCAAGTCTCTGATTCATGACAGGTATGCTAACTAGCTCATTATTCTCTTATCAATTCAAATGTTATATGGCTGGTCTCACTTGGTCATGTTAGGACCCAGCACGACTCGCACAGATCTCCCAGGCATGCAGAAAAAATGTTTAACACAAACATCTGCATCCGTCTGTTGCTTTGAAGTCAGAAGGCACACTTACATAACATTTGTGTCTCCTTCAGTGCTGTTTGAAGAGTGTGCGGTGCAGCCTCCACGGGGCTGGCCCAATCTGTGTGTGTGTTTGCCACTGTTCTCACCCTATCTAACCCCCCTCTTGTCTTCATTTGAGTTACTGATCCATGGCAGACACCACAGAGGCCCAGATGAGAACAAGCAGTGCTCCTTTCCCTTTTCTCCTCATCTCTCTCATTTTCCTCCCACTCCTCATGCTCCTGCTCTTCGGTGATGAAGCAGCTGTTGTTTGTTCATTAACTTCTTTTAGGTAGCAGACATATCCCACAGTGTTTAAGTGGTGTGCTTATACACACACACACACACACACACACACACACACACACACACACACACACACACACACACACACACACACACACTGCCATGCGTACACACACCAACAGCATTCCTCTCTCTCTCTCAATATTGCTTTTGCCCAATCATTAGTTGTGTCTATCCTTCTAATTAGACTAATTGAGTTTTCTTTGCTCGAGTCTCACTCGTCTTATGACACCACTCCTAAGAGTGGCTTTTGTTTGATCAGTCAAAAGAGAAGAAGACAAAAGGCGCAGACAGATCTAACTGCAGGATGTGTATAGTTTTGTTCAGGCTCAAAACGATCTCTCTCTGTGTGAATCGTGGCGAAAAGGAAATGTCAGTCTTTTCAGGCCACACACGCTCTGTCTCTCTGATCTTTACGTCTCTCTCCCCACCTTGCCCGTCTCTCTCGCAGATTCATTTGAATAACCCTCTGGTGTACTTGTAAGTGCAAGTTCAAAGTGGTGTCAACCACGTCCTCTCCTCAAATGAAAATGGATCGCATTTGCCCTGATTTCCACATTGAGGTCAGGTATTAGTGTAATGCATACAGAAACAAAGCTGGACAAGGTTATGTTTTCATCCCTTCCTGTTTGTTTGTTGGGTTATCTTATATCGTTATAAATGGATCTGCACAAACTTTGTTAGGATGAGGAAGGAGTGAACTTTTCTCATTGATTGATCAAGGGTTGTGTGACTTGTGATTAAAAGGCCTGTAACTTCAGAACCGATTTATGTAACACCATCAATCTTTGTGTGCTTATACACAGAAGAGGCAAATCCTCTATAATTGGCCCTGTCAAACACTGTGTGGCCCCTAGAGAGCTCATTTACAGCCTGTCAGTTTTTCTTAAATTTGACACTGTACTCTGGTTCAAAACGGTCCTTTCACTAATGGCTACTGTGCTGATTGGGCATGTGCTGCTGCAGAAATTATCCAAAAGAAGTGGGTATTATCGAATTAATTGTTTATCTAATGGCTCATTTTATGTACAATCGTGAAAATATGTGCACCTCCTAATGTTAAACTGTGTGACTATCCACTTGATAATTAGAATAACTATATAAAAAAAACACTCCATGGCCACATCCAGGTCTATAATTTCTTTATTTAAAAAGATAGTTTTTAAAAATCTTTTATTTTAATTATATTTTTTCCTCTCTTCTATCCTTTGTTGTTCCACAAACAGTTTTTACAAGTGGAAATGTACTGGATTTTGAAAACCCTAAAAATGCCATTGCCAGGATTTGTGAAGACGCCCATATAACACGTGACAGCTGATATTGTTCCAAAATAGATGCATTTTGCATCACAGCTCTTCATTTAAATGAACTGGCTGTTGAATGTATTCAACAGCTATTCATTTAAATAATTTAGCTGTTGAATGTATTCATCCTTCCATTCTGATCTGACATCTGTGCGTCCATGTGTGTATCGATACCCTTGCTTGTCCTCGATTGACCCTGTCCCCATGGGAAAGAAAATGATTGAGTTTTATCATGAAAACTGATAACAGCCATTGTCCCATCACTACATGACATAAGGTGTGTGTGTGTGTGTGTGTGTGTGTGTGTGTGTGTGTGTGTGTGTGTGTGTGTGTGTGTGTGTGTGTGTGTGTGTGTGTGTGTGTGTGTGTGTGTGTGTGTGTGTGTGTGTGTTGAAAAGAATGATGGCAGCACACACAATAGTGTATTCTGTAACTTCAGTTCAAAGAGCAGCAGAGATAAACAACTTTAAATTTACATTTCCCCAAAACAACGTCACATAAACATGGTTTATCGGTGTTTTATAAGCCCCTAACGTCTCCTTCCAGGCAGCGCTGTCTGGAAGGCACTAGAATTAGGCAAGGGTTAGGGTTAGAGTTAGGTGCCTTGAAGTCAACGGTCACAGCGCTACCTTGGAAGGAGACGTCGGGGGCTTAAAACACCATCGAGCATAAACATGTCACACCAGGAGACAACCTTTCGAACCCATTAGAAGATAACGTTTGCGTAAACCTATAGTGCGGCAGATTGTCTGGCTTTATAGGCATGATGCCTGTCTACAGTATATGACTATACAACTTTCACATTGATATTTAGTGGTAATGGCATCTTGTTGTTTCAATTGTTATGTACCACTGAGTTAATGGGCTATAAAACCTGATTGGTTGTCAGATTAATGATACCCTGTCGCTTCTCTTTTTTGGGAGTGCCCCATAACGACCTAGGCCACATCACTGACTTGTCTTCTTATCTTCTTGATTAGAGTACGTAGGCGGTTACATTTTTGGGGGGCATCACGCGGGATACCAAACTAATGTAGGAGTTATTCTAGCCCAGTGAATCTGATTTACGTCTGACAGAATACGTCTCATTAGTAGCAGGACCAAGTTGTGTATTTAGTCAAGTGTAGCTAATTAGGTTGATGAATAATTGCTGGAATTTAATGTTAAGAGTTTTGTGAAGTGATAAAGCTTATCAACTGCCGACAGATATATCTGCATGAAATCTCCATTTTATAACATCTGCATCACTCTGTAGCTCAGACAAAAGTACTCTGATCTGTTAAGGAGTGATGATGCATTGTTTTACAAAGGTATTTACTTAATAGAACATGCCTCAGTAATTGGCCAACTAGTATATCGAACAGCTTTGAAAAATGTTTGTGTCGAGAGCTCAGTAAAATTGCTGAATGCTGTAAGTGACAGCATAGCCCTGAGTCTGCTGGTGTTGTTGGTCGACTCCTCTCGAACTCTAGTAGAGGTATGCATGCTGAAAAGTGAAAACCGTTCTTTCAAATTGTCCCGATTCCTCCTCTGGAGGGAGTAGTAGTACAGGCAAGTTTGGATTGGAGTGGACTGTCCTGACTTCATGGTTTACAATTATAGAGCTGGATCTGATCCCTGTAGAGAAACCTGAAAAGGCAATGAAGAATGTTACTTGAGCTGGTGTTATTCCCCCATGTTCTGCCAGTGTGAAAGTCAACAGGGAACAACCAAGATCTGTGTAAGTGAGGATGGAGAAAATGGGCAAAGATGATTCATTTAAGGATTTGATTTTTTTTTATGGTGACAACTAAAGAACAGTGCTTTTGTCACTGATGAAAAGGAGACAGGTATCTCTAGAGATGAAAAGCTTTGAGAGAGAAACCATAGGGAGCGCAGGACACACACTGTCCTGAAAATAAGGTTTCTTATTTTCACCTAATGCCCAGTGGAGTGAATAAAGGCGCCTCAGTGCTCATCCATAGGAAGAAAATTGAGCTCAGGAGTCCACGTCATGTGCTAAGTTGTTGCACTGTGCAAACCATCTTCAGGGAGTGCTGTACCCTAATGATATTCATCAAAACTGGTAATGCTTTCACAGTGGGAGGCTGAATATGGAACTTGAATTGAAGCGTTTCAGACAAGGACAAAAAATGCGCTCCTGCTGAGACGACACTGAGTCAAATCTATTCCAAATCTGACGGGTGCACTGGATATCAGGGTGCTGTAGATTACACGCCATGAAATGAGTAATTTCACTCAACAATGGCGGTTTCAAAATGGTGGACTGAAATAGCCGCATGCAGTGGATGTAAAGACAGAGAGAGAGATATGAAAAAGGGAAGCAGAGGATAGGAAAGAGAGAAGGACAAATAAAGAGATAAACTCGAACCGGAGTCATGCATGAGTGATGGCTGAAGTAATTTAGCTCAGCACAACAGAAAACACTGTGATGCTATAGGCCTAGACGGCTCTCGTACAGTAAACATTCCAGGAAGTAATAAGCCAACTGTCAGCCAGTTGTTGTTGTGGTGGTAGTAGCGAGGGCATGGGGGGGAGGGGGCGGGGGGTTGCTCAGAGGAAGGGCAACCTGTAGAGGTTAGATAGCTCACTCACCTTCCCTGAGCAATAAACTAACTGGGAGGAGGATAGAGAGAGAAAAAAAGATGAGTGGGATGAAATAGAGGTGCTGAAAGTGAGAGATAGAGGAGGAGGAGGGAGAGGGGAGGAAAGAGGAGTTGGAGTTAACAGGAGCAGTGGAGGAAGACGAATATGACTAAGAGAAGGGATGAAAAGTTTATATGAGGGGTAGGGTGGAGAAGCAGGGGTGTGGAGGAAGCACATAGGCTGGCTAACCAGAGACCGCACTGCAATATAAAGAACTCGTCATACACTTACGCGCCTACTATGTCAGTGTCATCGCTGACTCATCACTGTCTCGTATCCTCAACACAGCTATTCCAAACTCTCTTGTGTATTCACTGAACACCGCCGTAACACATAGTATCAGATACTTATGTATCTTACCCATCATCTCAGCTCACATTTTATTTGGCATTGACTCCGAGCCCAACAGGGATGTGTTAGCTGTTTTCTCATAGACATCTTTTCAGTTTCAGTTCGTTGTGGTCATCGATCCAAACAGTGTTCAATTAACAGGAACCGTATTATATATAGATTTTTAACTGTAATGAAGCTCTAATTCGTATCCAGACGTCATCTCAAAATCTATATGATCGATGGAGCAGTTATTTCATCTGTGCAATTCGACTTGGACAATGTGAACTCAATAAAAACACCAGATCTAAACGGCATGTCTCCAACTTCAATAAAAGGCAATGGTTAACAATATGCGAAGACGGGGTCAGATTATACCATCTCATCAGTATCCAGGGTTTTCTTAGGTCATCATATTTGTATCTAGGAATGTTTTTTGCTTTTTTTTCAGTTATCTGCTTGAAGGCAAAGATAAGGTTTTCTGATACAGGGCAGAATTAATATTTATCATGCAAATTTATCCGCAAACATTCTCAAACCATATTGAGTTGATATAGGGAGTATATTAAAGAGGATGTGTGGGTGGTAATGGTGATGTTGATGAATATGTGAGCTCACAGGAAAGTATAGGATTACCAGATGGATTTTGGGGGTTATCACAAATTTTCTTGGTGGAGGTGGGGGCAGAGGAAGCTTTGAATACACCCGTTCTCACGCTACCTGTTCTTCATCTATCTGTTTTCTCTGATCTCGAAACAAACAATTAAAATAAAAATAGAAAAATAACCTCCGGTAATTCTGGCTTGCCTTTTTAACTAAATGCTTCACCTTCTTCACATTTGTCTTTACTCTAGCTTTCCTGAGGGTATGACACTATCTGTTCTTTTACTGATATTATTGCTGTCTTTCTAGCTTTTTCTTCATTACTTTTTTTCCCTTCATTCACTTAAGCATATACTAATTCATCATCATCTCCATTCATTTCTCTCATCTTGTCTGCCGCTCCAGGCCAGGTCTTCTGCAATAGTATGATGACAATGCTAGTCATTTTCTTCATTTTCTTCCTTTCCCATCTGTGTGTTTGGGTTAGATTTTAAGATATGTTCAGAGAGTTTATTGCACCACTTATTGTTAATGCTTTTCTATCATCACTCATATTTTTTATCTTTGCCCTCCAACTGGGAGGTCTCAGTTATGAGAGTCCATTATTTTGACATCAGCTCCATAACTCTTCTGTGTTTTCATTTTTCACATCGTGGTCTTCTACAGCGGGAAACAGCACTTTGTTAGCGCAACCGTCTAATTGGTGCAGTCACCTAACCTTTCGAGGGCCCGTTCGTCCCCACCAAACGCAGCAGGTGACGGGCTCATGGGATAATTGTACTCCTATCTCTGTTTGCTGTGGAGGCGACAGCAGCTTTAGAAGCAATCACGTCACAGAGACTTGTTTTTTCTTCTCTCTCCTGTGGTGTACTGCGGCTACGTGCTGACAGACCACCCACCACGGTCAAGATCTTCAGGTCCCATGAGGCAGAGCACATGAAATAGTCGTGAGGAGTGGAGAGAAAGTGAAAGAGATGCCCTGCAGGAGGAAAGCAGCGATAAAAGGAAAGAGGGAGGGGCAGAAGTCTTTGAACACTCGTGAAGAGCAGGATGATAATGGCCCTCAGCAGGCCTCTGGTTTTAAAATCCAGTCAATTCAGCAAGTTGATTTTCCTCAAAATAAATGACTGGAAATCCGTTGCTTAAAAGGGTCTGTTATCCTGGGATTCGTTATTTCCTGACATATTCAAGACTGCAGTTTCAGCATTGAACTGTTGAAGTTTTAATCCTTAAGATTCTTATAAAATCATACCTTGTTTCATCCGTTAATGGCTGGCATTTTTTCAGCAATAATCATTCAATGTATTTACATTGCAATGACCTCTCTATATAATAGTTTTAATGGTTTCCTGAATTCGATGAATTTGATCCAGCGTGACTGGTTGTAATTTTATCTAATTGATATTTGCCTCAATGTTTACTTTTCATTTAACCGAGAGCTAAATTAATTTAACACAGTGAAACACAGAGTGGCTTTTATTGTTAAGCAGTCACAGGAAATGCAATGTATTTGTTAGTGCCGACCGCTGACACGGTCTTATAGACACACAACCCCAAAGCCACTGTGTTCATGTCTTGCGCTAGGATTAGCTTCTAAGAGTCTCTGTTTTTACCGTAATCTTAAGGTCATCTCCCAAGAGTCTTGTAGACACACAAAAAAACACAAAAGCCCCACCAAATCAATAGCTGATTATCGGACAACAGCACACAGCGCTTCTAATCAATTTCAATTTCCCTGTTCAGGAGCTTACATATGAATTCAGGATGTCATTTTTCTTGCTTACGATTACAAGGATGTGACTCAGGGTCCATTATTGGATCCCTGGAATAAGTTATTAGTGATATGCGTGACCATTTACTACAGTTGTCTTTCTCTAAGGGCAGCTTTGTCACACCACATGGAGGTCAGCTGTCAATTGAGTGGCATACAGTGTCTTTCTAATGGGCACATTAACAATTTGCAGACTCAGGGACATGCTTTATTGCTTTGCCTCTGCTGTTCACATTGTGCTCATTTCCATTACACTTTACTCGCTCTGTTTTTTGTGTTTTTTTTTTTTAAAGAAATTATTATTATTAAATTATTTTGATCTGGAGTTGTGTGGACATACAGACTCATAAGGTATGTGTATGTGGTCCAGAATAGATTGTCCTATGTCAGATGATTCTTTTCCTGGTAGACACAGTGCAATTAATTGAAATTGTAATCGCGATTACGATTTTGGCTCCTAATGATCAGAAAAACGATAAAAAAGATTATTTTGCACATTACGTTTTGCAAGTTAACTCTTATTTTGTCTTGTGCTCTGAATTCCACAAGTAATTAAATAGAAGTTTATATACATATAAATGCAAAGCAGCATACAGGAAAGAGCTCTTTCATCTTTTCATACCCATTACGATTTGTTCCACAGTTTAACAAGCTTGTTGTACTGCCAAATGAGCAGCAGCAGAGAACTACTCTAACTACTCTGTCACACACACACACACACACACACACACACACACACACACACACACACACACAGTACAGAGTACAGTATACACAATCAGGGACATAATCTTCCCAGAAGGGTGCTTCCCTCCCAACAGGAAGAGGAGTGTCAGTGATAACCTGGGGCACAGGATGTGACTTCATTGGATGTGGCCTTTTTGTGAGAATTCTAGTGGAATGCTACATTGATTTTTGACTCTGTACATTGCAGAGTAAGGAAGTCTGGATTAGATGGGATTGAATGAATCTTAAGTGATCCGACTGGGGAATAGCCTCCGAGCTATACCATGGTACATAGGTTTGCAAGTGCAGTTTGGCTCTTGTGTGTCTGTGTTTATATGGCCACGTTTGTGTTTGTGATCCAGCGATATGGCTGCCTAACTTTATTTGGACGGTATAGCCTCTGCTCCCTCCTGATATCATCTGGGACAGCAAAACTGTTTTGCCTCTGCCTCCTTTCTTTCAGCTGCTACTCTTTGACTCTTTCACATTTTCCTCTTCTCTTTATTTTTTGTTTAAGCCAAAGTGGTTTATAGTGAGACGAGGGGAGCTGCATTTGTTTGAGGATTTGATCAAATACATTTTAGATTCAGTATCCTTGCTCGTCTTTTAGTTGTTTCTTTTGTCCAAATTGTTCTCTTTGAGTAGCGTCTCTTCTGCTTTGACTTCTCTTAGTAGAAGAATAAAATACTTATATCTTACATATATATCTTTATATGCACTTGGCCAGGATGAGTAAGAAAGTAGAAAATGACTGACACGATTTAACAGCTTTTGCAGCTTTATGAACTACTTATTTTAATCCTGGTACACTGAAGTTATCTTAAGCTACACAACGTAGTTGCATTTTTTATTACACAAATATGTCTCTACTTAAAACAGCAATAAATCATTTTCAGCCACTTAAAAGCAGCAAGTTGAGCTGTAAGCACAACATTGACATATTATTTATATTATTATACCTTATTACAGTAAGTTGTTGTGTGCAAACAGTTGCCTATTTACATCTGGAGTCATTTTTCTGTCCAATATTTACTGTCCTTTTAGCTCTGTTTTTCTCCCCACCAACCAACCCAGTATCTGGCTCGTTAATCGCTAAATGCTCCGTTATGTTCACCAGCTAGTCGCTAACTTGTTGTTTGGAGCTAGGCAGGTAGCGTGCAGCATGTTTATCAAGAACTTATTTTTTTAACTGAAAACTGCTGCCTGCTGTGATTGGAGGTCAAAGAGCAGTGAGAGTGAAAACAAGAAAGTGGTGGGCGATAGAACCTAAATAATGAGCTAAAAGATCCTGAAACACTCCATAATTCTCTGTGGCTTTGTCGCTGAGTAACACCATTCACAGTACACATAGCCATTTGATCTGTCGTCATTGTATGAATATTGATTTGTGCAGCTTTAAAGGTTTAAGAAAAGTACCTGTCTGTCAGATTCAAAGGCCACTGCAGACAGAAAAGTAGAGCATCCAAAACCGTGATGGAGAGGACAGAGAGAACAGGTTTGACAGTTGACCTGTACATAATCTTACGCTCGTGTTTGAAAAAAATTTCCCTTCACTCTGGGTAATTCTGATTTTACACTGTGTAAATCTTTCAATTTCTAATTAAATACCTCAACCTTTTCTTTCCTCTTAATCCTTTATAGGAATTATAGGCAGATGTACCCCAAAAAAATTTCATTCTGGAGTCTCTCTTCTCTTTTATTTTTATTTTCTTCTCTCTTTCTCTGTGACGTCTTTCCATTTTCTTTCTGTCTCTTGACTCTCCATCATACACTTTTATCATTTATTTGTCATGTTTATTTCCTGTCCTCCTCTTGGTATAAGTGTTACTCCGTGGTTCTTGTCATCACTGCCTCTCTTTTCTCAATCAGTCAACTTTTCTCTCCTCTCCTCTTTTTGCCTGAGGGACTGGAAGCATTACATTCTTACCCCTGTAATGGTACTAATCGCTTAGTTTAGTAGCCCAACATTTACCCCCACGTCTCCTGCCTCAAGCTCCATATGTGTGTTTGCATTTTAATAAGTGCTTGTTTTTGTGAATGCGTTGCTTGCACAAAGTCTTTTTTTTTTTTTTTTACTTTTTATTACAAGTATCAGAATGTTGCATAATGAAATGAAGGGGGAAACAAAAAGCAAAAAAAAATTATACAAGCACAATAAATACATACAAATGAACATATAATCACAGTAACATATGTATATACATGCTCGCACAAAGTTTAAGTATCAAATACATGTTTCACAAAAAGGTTATTTGATCTCTTTTTTTTCCTCTTTAATCTCATCCTCCAATCATTGTTGAATCTGTTATGCTTGTCAGATGTGTCAATTTTCCCCATTTAATATCAAATCCTTCGCTGTAGAACCCTCAAATAGTATATATTTGTCGGCATACATCCAAAAATGCTGTTTAAGGGCCTCAAGTATGCAATGTTTTTAATTAGCTAAGTGCACTTCAAAGTCTTT
Source organism: Perca flavescens (assembly GCF_004354835.1). Lineage (NCBI taxonomy): Eukaryota > Metazoa > Chordata > Actinopteri > Perciformes > Percidae > Perca > Perca flavescens. The sequence continues at coordinate 19,430,239 of NC_041348.1, read as the reverse complement.
CTCTTATGAATATGCAACATTGTATTGTATCTTTTTTTTTTCTCACTTGACAGCCATCTGTCTGTGTGTCTTTGATGCACACCACATGTCTTCCCTGCTGTTCAAAATGCCAACACACACACTCTCACACAGTCACACAAACACTTCCACATACAGGCTTAATGTATGGAATGCATTTTAATGTCATACTTGCATCTCTTTAACATAGACCTCTGCCGCGACCCAAGCCTCTCCAAACATGTTATTTATAGACTCATTTAAAGCATTTGGCCTTTGTTCTACCTTTGCAGTCTTCTGCAGGGTGATGGTATTCAAATTGTGGGACCTGAACTGTAATGGTCTTCAGTAGTTCTCGGAGTTGAAAAGTTCTTTGAAAAGAGCTGTCAAGGAGAGGTGTTGCACATTGAATGGTGTATCTACCCTGTCCTGATACCCAGCCACTCCATCATTCTGAACTCCCATTGCTTTCTTTTTTATTCTTTTAAAAAACAACCATGTTTTCATCACCCCTAAGCTAGACAGGTAGAACATTCTGCTAGTGGAGCTCTGTTCACTTGGCCCTGTGCCCTCACTTTCTTAATTTTTAACCGTCCCCGACACAGTTTTTCTTTTTATTCCTCTGTTTCTGTCATCTTACAATGTGCCCACTTTCTCACATTCATCACTTCCATCTTTTAGCCATTATTACTTTTGATTAGTTTGAAAACTAATCCTTACTTTACTAAAAAATTTCATATGAAGTTCTCTTTTCTCCTCTCTGCCATGCTCTCTGCCCATACAGGCCTCAGGAAGTGGGTGTGTAGTGTGTCGAGTTAGTTTAGGGGAGAGAGAGAGAGGTAGAGAGAGGAGGGGAAAGGGAGGATACTGATCAAAATAATAAACAGCTGTGTGAAAGAGTGGGGTGAGTGGCCAGAGAGAACGAGAGCAACAGAGGAAGAGGAGAGAGGGATGTGGACACCAGCCTAGGTGTTTGTGTGACCCCCGAACGGAGCAAAAAAGCCAAAGAAGAAACGTAACTTTTTAAGAAGTTTTCTCGGCCCAGGGGGGAGAACGAACAGAATGATAAACTCATCAATCTCTCCTCCTTCTCACAACGCAAAGAGAAGGTAATCGACAGACGTTTGACTCAAAGAGGCCAGCGAGTCTAACTCCCTACCCAGGATCGCAGCGCTGAGTCTTGAGGCAGCTCCCTGCGAACACGTGGCTCCAGAAAGAGAAGAAGGCATTCTTTGACTAAGTGGCCCAGTCATGGCAGTGATTAGGAGGGTGTGATAGAGCGAGACCAGACCGGGGCTGGAGACCCGAGATCCCCCCCCTCGCAGACACTGAGGTGACTCTGTCTCTTTGAGCCTGTTTTCTCAGGGGAACGACAAGGCAACGATGTGCATCTTTGTGCTGCTGGATCTCCTCTTGAAATGTGTAGAGTTGTGTGACTGGAAGGAATAGAGTGCTTTTTATCAGAGTAATTGAGAGCAAATACTTGCCCTGCCCTGGGTTGGACTGCCGGACATCATGTAAACAGCTTCCTTCATGCCCAGAGGGGAAGTGAAGGAAGGATAGCATATCAAAGTTGAAAGAGAGAGCCAGACCTGTCCTCAGCCATTCAGAGGTTTACATCAGCCGGCCCGTCCCTCAAGACACAAACCGTTATCTACGCTTTGCAGACCTCCACCCAAGATTTGTTGGATTTCTGTCAGAGTTTTAGTGCCACATAACTGGCCAGAGGAACTCAGCTGTCAGCCTCCAGCCTCTCTACCTCTACCTTGTCAAACCTCCAGTGGCACCAATCGTCCCATTAATCCTAGTCCCAGCTCTGAAGCATGACTGCAGGGTAGCTGTCCCCCCCCTTTCTCAGCTTGGCTGCCTTTCCCAAGAGGATGCTACGAACATGTGGCGGGAGTGGGCGAGCACACCCCCCGCCATGCATGCACAAATGCTGCCAAGGAGTGTGTGAAGTGTGTATATTGCCTGTTTTGGGACTGCACCCCCAATTTGACCCTCTTGCATTTAAATTTTTTACAAAAGCCGGATTTCTCTGTGGTTGGATTCAAGTTTGTTCGTACTTTGGATTTAGTATTGATCCGAGCCCTGAACTTGAAGGTATCTATTTTGACCGTAACCACTGGAGGACTTACCTACAGTACCTGTGCTGACTCCTTGCCGACCTTCCACCTGTATGACAGTAGAGAACATGTAGGCACTGGAGGGAGCGGGAGGAGTCTGTGCACATACTCCAACATGATTGGCTTGAACTTCAGCTTGCAGGAGCTGCTCAGAAAGCTTGAACAGGTATACATCTACTGATTTTAGGATGCATTTTTAATGAGAGCTTGCCTTCTGTGATTGGAATGAGGTTGATAAGGCTTTTGAATGCAGTCTTTGAAACACTATGAATACAAACAGTCCCCGTTCATTCTCTATCTCCCCTTGTGTTTGTAGTTGTCAACCTAATGTAGTGAACTTTATGAGGTCTGAGTAGTCATTATCAGACTCATTAAATGGAATAATCGGTTCTGGCCTGTTTTAATAGTTATTAGAGAGCGCTACCATGCAGAGAGAGAATTAGTATAAAATGAGACCCAGAATTAGGCCCAATTAGTCAATGCAAAACTTTACAGTAATTGAGTTATTAAAGGCTAAAAACAAACATGGCTTCACCTAAGTAAGGGTCATTGCATTTTGGACACAATTATCTGTGTCTCTCTCTCTCTCTCTCTCTCTCTCTCTCTCTCTCTCTCTCTCTCTCTCTCTCTCTCTCTCTCTCTCACTCTCTTTCTCTCTACTATGACCTTTAAAAGGCATTTGATTTGTGTCAAAAAGCCAGTGAGTGATTATCCTTGCAGATCACAGAGGAGTGATTTGCTTCAGCCTTTGTGAAATGGCCATTGGCATTCAGAAAATTGCAGCACTGTTCCACGGATTGATAGTTGTTTTGTGTGTAGTCTGGTTTTACTGTAGCTGGACTGTATTTGTCCACCAAAAAAACTCAGTTCACAGAGGTGTGGTTTATTATAGTTTATATATTACAGTATTTTTCCTTTTATTGTATATGATCTACATTAGTATGTAGCTATTTGTCACATGTGTGTGATTTGGCTGGAATGTTTTTCAGGCACATTGGGTACACACTGTATCCATTAAACAAACGTCCTTAACTTAATCTACCGATTTGTGAAAGCTGAGAACACTAATGGTTGATAATCTATTTTCGTAATTGTTTTTTGTTTTTATATTGCAGAAACTAAAAGAACAGTGCAGCAACATTCATTTCATTTTCCTAGATAAGACAGTTTTACAGTAATTGTAAAATGAAAAAGTTGATTGCATACAGTGATTTCCAATCTGTAATGCAACAATGAGGAGGATTCACAGGCAACACTTGCAGGCACCCTAGATAGGTCTTTTCACACACAATGACCAAAATATATTTGTTGTTACTATAACGTTGTAGGTTATAGGTCTTGTGACACTTCTCTTATCTACACTCATTTTGTCCCATTTGCAAATCTGTCTCTGTGCTGCAGGCAGCGGGTATGCTTAATCCATATGGTATTGGAGTATTTTCTTCATCTGCAGTTCAAATGGGTAGAGAGAGAGAGAGAGAGAGAGGGAGAGGGAGAGGGAGAGGGAGGGAGGGAGGGAGAGAGAGAGAGAGAATGGAGCAGTTTTACACATCTAAAAATAAAATATTTAACAGGATCCTCTGCTTGCGTCATATCCCCTTGTGGTTCCACCCTCACACACTAATGCACACATAGCCCTTCGAGATGTGGTTGTGTAATAGAGCTGCCTTGTTAAGGACACACACACATGAAAAAATATTACTTCGTCACAGTATTGAATGTAGTGGCCTCCTGCAGCCGCACCAACATAATCACAGTATTTTGGAATAGCACTTCAATACACTAGTATTGCATACTGTATCCCAGCATAAAATTAGCAAATCTTGCTTTGGTGTTGCCCTTGTACAACCTAATGCAGCATTAGTATGAAGGCAGATATTACCTTGGGACTTGCTTCTGGTTGGTATGAGCCTTCGAAGTCAGTTAAAAGGGTGGAAGTTAAAATCTTATTAGTCAAAGAGTCAAAAAGTACCTCGAGGACATGTCATAACAATTTAAACTTCTCTGCCCTCTGGAAATGTTGCGTGCAGTACACTGTGGACTCCCTCAAGACTAGTCCTTGCGACAAAATCCAACATTATTTTCGTTTCATAAATAATCAGCTGTGACAGCCTAGAACACGTGATGTGATTTTGTTATGAACTTGCTTTACTGCTGCCCTTGACTGTAAATTTGCTCCGACACTTTTCTGAAAAAGTGTTCACCTGTGACAGTTCTTCTTTGTGTATGTATTTGTAGGACATCCAGGCTGAGATCGATGCCCACAATGACATCTACAAGAGTGTGGACGGGAACAAGTCGAAGATGGTCAAGGCTCTGGGCAGCTCCGATGAAGCTGTGTTCCTCCAACACAGACTGGATGACATGAACCAACGCTGGAGTGACCTGAAGGCCAAATCAGCCAACATCCGGTTAGTAAAGCATCATCCAATACTTACAAATAAAAAATGCTTGTTTGCTCTAGTTTTTACCTCTCAGTTCACTATTTGAATTATCCAGTGAATCACACATTGCAGAAGTGAGTTTCTAAGTGTAATTCCAGCGTAATTCCCATGTATTAAATAAGAAAACAGAATAACACAAAAGACAGCTCATGAGCTTAAGTTTGCAAACACTGAATCCCATATGAAACGCCAAGCACTCAATCTCTAAGAAGCCAGAAATATTTCCGATTTGTCTCCACTCTGCAAAAGTACATTAAGCACAAATCAATAGTAAGACTTAGTAATGGCCACTGTACCCTGTTAACTCACCAATACACTTTACTTTGCATTTAACTCATAATATATCCCCCTTACTGTTGACTGGGGCATTCACTACTCTCAGCTCATGAAAATAAAACATAGTCCTCTTCATGATGGAACATGACTCACATGTCTTGAATTCATGGAAAACCACATGTGACATACAGCATGTTGTGAAATATCAAAATAGGCTGTTGTTTTACAGTAGCTCCTGTGTTCCACATGTCCACCATGGAGCACAGGGATGAAACACAGCTCTACCACAGTAGCACATAAAGTTCTGAGGAGAAGACACAATGCCTCATCAGGCGCACTTGGCACCTTGGCATCAATAAATAAGATTGGCGATGCAGTGGGTGAAGAAAGTAAAGGTGAAAGTGAAGTTGACAGGGCCAGATGGAGATGTTCAAAGACAAAGATGAGGAGGGAGGATTAAGAGAAGCAGCAGAGGAGCACAACAAAGCTTCAGGGGCAGGGGGAAAGGTTGCAGAGGCTGAAGAGAAACCGGAGGGAAAAAAAAAAGTTGCAGGAAAAGATTCTGCGCTGGAAAGAGTTTGTGGGTCAAGGTCAAGCAGGGCAGACATAATAGGCTGGACTTGTTCCACAGGAAAACAAGCAGGAGAATAATAGACAGTGAGAGATCAGTCTGTGTGGGAGGTGGGGCATTGTGTGTGTTGATTGTATACAGCCCATTATGCCTTAATTGCAGTACATGTGTAATTATGGCTAACTTGACGAGCGGCAATAGGAGGTCTCTGTACACATCGTTCAAATACATTAGAGGAGAAGAGAAAAACAAAAGTGCTAATCAACACATATTGAATGCATGCTACCACCCACACAATAAGCAGCCAACTGTGTTCCCTTTTATGAATAACATCTACTGTACTCCAGAAGGGCAGCGACCTCTCTTGAGTGGTCAGCGATTACGTTTTTACAGAGGTTTTTGTAGTAATAAAAGCTTTTTCGTTAATTTCACCTTTTATGTTTTTATAAGCTATAAGCCTTTTATATAATCTGTTTCCTAACATTTGTAAATATATGTGGCTTTACTTCAGTGCCTCTTAAATAGACTTTTTGATTTGTCGGTACAAGACTGGATATGCTTCAATAGGAAGTCTGAAAATACATACAGTATAATAATAGTTTCAGCGAATGGTGTATGTTGGCAGAGCCCATCTGGAGGCGAGTGCTGAGCGCTGGTCGCGTCTGCTGGGCCTCCTAGAGGAGCTGTGGAGGTGGATCTGCATGAAGGATGAGGAGCTGGCCAAGCAGATGCCCATCGGAGGAGATGTCCCCACCCTGCTGCAACAGCAAAACCACTGCACGGTATGTTTTGTCGCCACAGGCAATAATCCTGCTAAGCTGTACAAGATTGATCATACCTTGTCCCTCATTGTTTTCTACTAGTTTCCAAAAAGTTACTTTATTGAGTTTTTCACAGAAGAGCAAGCGTTTCTAGTAGTATTAATCATGTTTAAAAGTATTAGGCCCTACTTTAATGTGCCATTAGACCTTTCTTAAATACTCTTTGGGTGTGTACAGACTGTGACATCCTATTCATTTTCTGCTCCTCCTAGGGTAGAGAAGTTTACCATTCTTATTGTAAATGGAGTTGGTGATCTCACATAATTCCTACCCATCTTTAACCTGAGCAGAGTTCTTATTAGTAAGAATAAAACAAAACACCTAAGTGGGTTAGCAGGCTCTTTAAGTTGAAGGCAACTGATTGAGAATCTCAATAAGCATCATGTTGATAACATGACATGTTGCACCAAATGCTTGCTCTTGGGGGGAATTGTCAGGTCTTTGTAAATCATAGTGTGGTCTAGATCTACTCTTTCCGTAAAGTGTCCAGAGATAACTTCAGTTATGATTTGACACTATAAATAAAATTGAATTGAATTGAATGACCACCACCACCACAGGAGAAGCACAGGCATGAAGTGTCCCAGTAAGCCATGACACTGGAAGTGAAGCAGTTACATAGAATTAAGCTGTCATTCATTTAATTATTTACACATTATTTGCTCTTCTACTGTGACATGCCAAAGTGTCTTCTGTATAAACAGCCATTATAAACAGTATATAGTAGTTAGTCTATAATAATTTAGAATCAAACTGGTCCCAGACTACACCAAGCACTGGATTAGCCTGTCTGAGATTGCTTAAGAGGCAAAGTGCCTTATATTGGAAAAAAACCACGACCGAAGTTGATAATCCAGGCAGCTGTCCAGTATATTATAGTGCTGGTGTAAGTGTTCACATCCATTCAGTTACTGTATTCAGAGTCTACACATCTGCTGAACAGTCAGGTCTGAAACCACAGGAAGGTACTGTTATCGTAAAGCGGTAGCAGTAATCATTCTGACATTATTAAGCATCAGGCTGGTCAGCACTGTGGCTACAGTACGTTTAGCTAAACTACAGATTGCAGCAGTCACGCATAACAACACCATGATGTTGTTGTATGTCTCCATGGGTAATAATAAGCAGTGTTGTTATGGTTACTCAGCAGTCAACATGCACACAAAAAAAATTGTATCAGCTCATAGTTAAAGACCAATACCAAAATCAAAATCACTACTACACAATCAGTGTTGTTGTTCCTTCTATTTCATTCCTAGAAATGTTGTTATTTATCACCCTTATACTACACTGTGTCGGTTATTCTAACAAGCAATCAATACCCTCATTGTGCCGACCCATTCACACCTCTGTCATCGCTGCTATTTGTCATCAGTGTTCCCCACTGTAATATTTATTGTAACTACTGGTTATTGTGATAGTGCATTGGCATGCAATTGCTTTTAGATAGATGACTCACCCTGTGGCTACTGTTTACTCGCAGTCCGCTGGCCGCCACCACTGTTTGTGTCGCTCTTGACATTGTAATGCATTTCGCCGCACTCCGTTCGACACACTATTATTTTGTTCCCCAAAACGCCTTGAGAGTAAACACATGTGCTGTTGTGCTTGAGCGCAGGATCACAGACACATTGAGACAGATCAACAGTCACCCTCTGGGACACGCACACATCCATCACACATATGTGTTAAGGTGTATATGATGCTTAATACACCTAAAAAAAGCACTTTTATATCTGTGTGCATGTGCATCTACTTTAAGGATGTGTAAGGTTTTGTTACAGTTTCACAAACAATTCTTAGCACAAGCATTACTAAATTGTTTATGTAATTATAGTATGAATCAGTTTCCAAAAAGCTGAAATATGATATGTCCACATCAAACACACCTCAATACCAATACATTGAGGGAAAAGAAAAAGGAGTAAAGAAATAAAATGAAAAAAGAAAATAAGTTTTGACATGGGAAGATAAATGGAAACAGAATGATTACACATTTAATAAAAATCTATAAACTTTAGGAATTCTAAACCTCATCCTTCATTAATCGAAAAATGAAGTTGGAGCATTCTTGCAGCCTCTGACTTTAAAGACAACATTGAGAACAGCAGATAACTGATCTACTGTAAAGACAGACTGGGGCTCTTTGCATTGTCAGACAATCAATTTCTTGGCCACTGTAATGCCTGCTAAGTATAGTATTTTAATGATTTAATGAAGAATCATCATTCAAAAGCAGAACAAGATCATGGTTATAAGCTTATGTTATACTATTAAAATATTGCTGCCAGGGCAATGCCAGACCATGTCAATATACTTTATCCAGGGAGCAAGTAACTACAATTTGGCGATCTGGCCCTCATTATATATGTAATCTGTGAACAAAAGAGATGAAAAAATGTTTTCTTACAAGCTTTTTATAAGATTATGGGAAACAATAGATATATTCTGCCAGTTAAGAGCTGGAATCAAGAACTCAATATCTGAGTTTCAGTTCTGTCTGTGTTTTGCGGCATTCGACGATGAACAACTGTCCAGGTTAATCAAAATTTGTCCTCTGAGGTCTGAGATGATGTTGAGGCGCGCACAGTGTCTTGTTCTCAGAACCTGACAGAAAACGGAGACGGGCTTCAACCCAGCAGATCAGACAAGGTCCATTAGATAAGGAATGGGACAGAGAGTACACAATAACCGCAGGAGAATACAATCTTCCTGCATTTCTACTTTCACCTTCCTTTTCTCATTACCCTCTTTCAGCTCTTCGGTCTCGTTTTCTCCTCTGTGGCGTCTGTGCTGTTGTTGGTCTCCCTTGCCTTTACATCTCCTTTCTTCTCCTTTTTTCTTGCACTCTATCCTCTCACCATTCCTTTGTTCATCTCCAGGTCTTCAGGTTTGAGAATGCTGGAAAAGAAAATAATGGAACAGGGGAGTTGACAGCTCACTTTTCATTTTGACTATGGTATATTTTTCCCTCCTCTTCCTTCTCGTCTGTATTCTTAATATATTGGCCTGGATGTCTTGCCGACCCTGAGAGGGATGTGGGGGCTGAGCAGCACAGAGAGCTGCAGCTTACACCAACAAACACACACGCACATGCAATTCCCCCTGTGCTCACGCATACATACACACAATTTCGTCACTCAGGCAGTGTGATGGGGCAAATGTGTATAGCTTTATGGAAATTGGTATCTATATGGTATGGAATAGAGGTATGGAGGGCTTAGAAGGTTCAAATGGTCTTTTTTCCCCTCTTTCTGTTCTGGGGGACTTGGGGAGATAAAAGAGAAAGGCTAAGCCACTTAGCCCAACAGAGAGCAACGGATATTGCTGTTATTAAAGAATCAGAGGGAAGAAAAATATGAGAGAGCAGTGGTCCGAACCGTCGAAGAAAGTGATAGACAGAAAGTGGCAAACTGAGAGTGAGAGAAAAGAGGAAGAAAGAGAATGAAAATATACTGTATTGAAGAAAGGATGTTATTAGACGTAGAAATATGGTGCACTTTCACCTGTCTGTTTTCAGGATATTCAGTTTCTAACACAATTGTTGCATTAGATTCTGCCTGAAAGCAGTTGTTTTCATTTGGAAACTCGCAGGAGGAATTTAAAAAGTGTGTGTGTGTTTGGGGGGGGGGGGGTTGTCCCTTCTTACTTGAGTGACTTCCTGCTCTCTCCTCTATTTATTGATCTGTGTCTGTGTTTTTTCCTGCAATAATGGCTATAATAGCATTTATTAATCACACATTCAATTATCCAATAAAAGGCCTCCATCAGCATTCAGCTGATTAAACTCATCAATCTTCTTCATTAAATTAGCAGCTTCAAGAATTGGGAACAAGAGACCAAGTGCTTGTGGGCATTTTTAACAACTCTTATCTTTCAGCAACAGTTGGCTTTTTGTCCACATTGCCTGGACAGTGCAGTCTTTTCAAACGCTCCTCCAATTGTTTCAAAATGAATAAATATGAAGACAAACGGGCAAAGTGAAATTCTATTTAAATTTATTTCACTTGGTTTCCTTAGCATTCTCAGTATGCTTATGCAGGGCCCAATTAACCTGTCTAACGTGAAGAGGGTCTAATAATCCACTACAGAAGCCATCTTAATCATTGTGCCTGCGTGATTGATTAGCACCATTTGCAGTTGAACGGACAGGTCGTAAAGAAGAATGAAATGGATTAAAGTGCTGTGCTGGACTTTACCTTATCTCTTAGGAAAGACAGAACTTTTTTATTTAAACTCACAGTTGCCTCGCCTCACTTGTAATTGTTTTTGTCTGCTTCCTTTGCATTTGTTGGCGGACTTGTGTCCTAGCAGCCCTGCTGGCTGAATACAGTTTTGTTTTAGTTGAGTCAAGGGCATGGCTTACTAAATGTTACAGCTTTATTGTCCACTATAGTGGAATATGTCACTACATCTCAATAGTATAAAACATTATAATCAATATTTTTGTAATAACATTGTGTTCAAGGTGTCATAGTGATGAACCCACAGATACTTTAAATATCACCCGACTCTAAAGTTCCCTTCAGCTCTATGGAGCATTTTAGTGTCTTTCAGCGCATTGTTTTGGTTTTACAGCCTGCACCTGTTCTCATCAGTGTTGTTTTCAGCCACAGTATGCAGCTGTTTTAGCAATATATTTCTCACAACCAACTCTAGGCTGTGCCTGTCCAGCACAAAGCGGCAGACAGACTACATAGTGGAGCATTTAGGAGCAGCTAAAGAGATATTTTCCCTCAGGAGTTCTTGTAGACCAAAAAAAAAACAGACCTAAGAAGAGAGTGAATATTGGACATACATTCAGGTGGACAGAAACATGACTCTCAATTGCTCCGTGTTTGCTGGATGTGTAGATAAGCAGCTGTTTGCTAACAAGTTTGCCATATCAACTTAAAAGCATATAATATGCTGTTTGCAGCTAGTTTCCATTGCCTTGCAACATTTGCATTCTATTTGAAAATATTCTTTTTTCCCAGGAGAACAGAAACAGAACAGAAAACGTCTCTTCAATGGACTAAAATCCATGTAAATCATTGCAGTGGCAGTATCTCAACATTGTAAAATAGACATATCCAATACATATTTGAAAGAAAAAACGAATGTTTGCATTATTATTTAACTGTGCCTTACTATTTTATTAGCTGCAAAGCAGTCTGATACATGTGGGTTTTTGGGTATTTTACTTATTTAAATATGGTTACAGCTGGAAGCAGTAGCTTAGTAGAGCTTTTCAGAGAGTATGATTTCAAACAATAAACACCTATGTGTAACCTTGAGCTATTCCGAGATAACAGTAAATGTTAAGGGCTAAGGAGCAATTAAATGTTCAGACTCTGAGGCTCTTTTATTAGCTGTGTGTGCTGTTGCAAAATCAAACATTTTCCTCCACTAAAAATATCTAAAAATACTTATTTTTTTGCCTTTTGAAAAATTTGACAATTTGTAATTTTTTTGAATGTTAGCGAACCCTTATTTTGAAGGCTCCTTGAGTCCCCGTCAGATGCTATTCTGATGTTGAAAGTTAGTATATTGTAGTGGTCCGTTCGGGAGGCTTATTTTCCTCCGGGGAGAAGATGAGGGGTGTGGTGGTATTGCAGAGAGCCTGAGATAGCAGGGTTTTGAGAGCAGGAAAGAATCCTGTTTGCTGTGTTGTGATGTTATCTTATCTCCGCCACAGCACAGGGCACACCGGGATAAGAGTTTTCTGTGTTACTACGGCCACACACAAGCCCAGACCTAGACACAAACACCCCCAAACAGACACAATCATCAAGATACACAAATGCACACCCAACAACCAAGGTCACAGTCACTCATTCGAGAGCTGCCGTAAGTATTGTGGGACTGACGGGAGTCCTGTCTCCTCTGGTCTTCACAAATCACAGTGGCCCAGACCATATTCTGTACTATTAAAAAAAGAAAAGAAAAAAAAAGAAAGAAGGAAAGCATATTAAAGACTTCCCACCTTTTATCTTTCACATAGACAGCCATGTCTTATCACTCATAGGCCACCTGGGAAACTTTATTCTTACCCTGAAAGCTGTACATGTGTTTGATATTTACCTCTCATTGCTCCCTCTGAAAAGTGTGTCCTTGTGTGACGCTGATAGTGTAAGTACAAGCGTGAAGTTTCACTAAAAAGACTCGTTTGAGTATTGGGGCAAGGTCTTTGGTGTTGTCGTCTGCCTGACCTGCAAGGATACCCAGTGGTTTTTAACTGAGGGGATTACTTGGCACGATTTGGGTTGCCACTGTTACAACCTTCTGTGTCTTTGTCTGTGTCGCTTTGGAGCCAGTTAAGTATTTATGGGAGAATTGTACTGTCATACATTTTCAACATTTATTGTAATAGTACAAATAATAAAGCAAACTAGGGCTGTGTGATATGGGTATTAAAACAATAAGATCAAACCAACCCAGTATGATTCTACTGAAAGTTGATAAACAATAATATTAGTGCTGAAACAGTTGATTAATTGATCAGTTGATTGACAGAAAATAATAGATAATCAATGAATCGTTCAAAGCAATTACAAACTCTGGTTCCAGCTTCTCAAATATGAGGCTTCACTGTTTTACATCAACGTAACTTGAATATTTTTGAGTTTTGGACTGTTGGTCTAACAAAACAAGCAATTTAAAGATATTTTTTTGTGTGGCACAAAACAATTAATTGTATCCAAAAACTAATCAGGGCTCCAATTGAATTTGAAATAAATTTTTAGTTGCAGCCTTAGATGATATTGAACAATCACCCAGGCCTAAAGCAAACATTCAGAAAATTTGCTCTGCACGCTACATAATCTGTATTGTCTTTGTACTACATACAAAACCGAGCCAAAGTAGGTACATATTTTGCCAGTAGCAGCAGTTTGATTTTCTATTACATCTGGTTGTAATCAGCCGTCTCAGAGATGTTTCCACCAGGATGTTGTTCGTGCTCACACCGAGCCACTATCTGTGATTTGCAGGGAAGATTTTATTGTGACGTTGATATCAGAATATTTTACTGTTCTTGCTAACTCAATATGTGAAGAATATTTGGGAGTAAACAACCTCTTCACACTCAATTAAATCTCTATCAAACCCTAATTTAAGCCACCAACAAGCCTGTGAGTGTGGGGAAAAAAACTGGAGGAAAAGGTTTTTCTACTGGTAGTTGTCCTCGCAGCTTAGCTCCCAACCCTTCTTGTCTTATCTCTGCTCCACATACACACCTCTTCTCCTTCTCCTCAATCACCTCTCATTTACTTTCTATCTCTCAGAGTCCCCTCTCTGAGCTACCTGCCTATTATGTTTCCTCCATGTGAGCTGCTAGGAAATCATTGGAACGGAGCAAACCATTTATTAGGTGTAATTTAATTTGTTTTCAGCAGGATTCTCCATTTGAGCATGAGGGTACATTTGTCGGCAGGAGGCTGTGTCAAATTGTCATTGCGGTGGTCCAAAAATGTTACTTTTACAGAAACTTACTCCCTGAAATTAGCTTTTTTTTTTAACTAGAACAAAAAGGAGGAAGTACATCTCAAGGCCTGTGAGCAGACTGTTACATCCCACCCTCATATTTTCCACTTCGCATGTTATCTCTCCAGATGGTACTGTATATACGATCCCACTGAACCCAGCTTGTTATCATCTGCTGCTCAGTCAGTGTTGCATGGCTGCACTCGTCTGTTTGATAAGTCTGAAAGTGTGAGACTATATCAAAGTGAGTCGTCCCATCTAATCAACTTGCCTCGTAGCATCTTAAATTGACATTGCCTCCTCACAAAGCAATCACACACTCCGATAGGCAATGAAGTCCCCAGGGGTCACACTTATATTAAAACAAGAATAATTATACTGTTACACGCCATGATTACTCCCTCTATTTACTTGTACAGTGGGGGAAATAAGTATTTGACCCCTTGCTGATTTTGCAGGTTTGCCCACTTACAAAGAATGCAAAAATCTACAATTTTAATCATATGTACATTCTAACAGTGAAAGACAGAATCCCAAAGAAAATTCCAGAAAATCACATCATATGAATTTATTAAAATTGATAACCATCTGATGAGGAAAAACAAGTATTTGACCCCCTGGACAAACAGCATGTTAATATTTTGTAGAAAAGCCATTATTGGCCAGCACAGATGTCAAACGGTTTTTATAGTTGGTGACAAGGTTTGTGCACATTTCGGCAGGGATGTTGGCCCTCCTCCCCTGCAGACAGCCTCCAAATCATTCAGGTTCCGAGGTTGTCGCCTGGCAACTCGAATTTTAAGCTCCCTCCAAAGATTTTCAATCGGATTCAGGTCTGGAGACTGGCTAGGCCACTCCAGAACCTTGATGTGCTTCTTCTTCAGCCACTCTTTTGTTGCTTTGGCGGTGTGCTTAGGGTCGTTGTCGTGCTGAAACACCCATCCTCGACCCATCTTCAGCTCTCTCACTGAGGGAAGGAGATGTCGGTCCAGAATTCCACGATACATGGCCCCGTCCATCCTCCCTCAATACGATGGAGTTGGCCCGTCCCCTTGGCTGAAAAGCACCCCCAAAGCATGATGTTGCCACCACCATGCTTGACGGTGGGGATGGTGTTCTTTGGGTTGTACTCGGTGTTCTTTGCCCTCCAAACACGACGAGTTGAGTTGAGGCCAAAAAGTTCTATTCTGGTCTCATCTGACCACATCACCTTCTTCCAGGCCTCTTCTGAGTCGTCCAGGTGGTGAATGGCGAACTTCATGCGGGCCTGTACATGTTTCTTCTTGAGCAGGGGGACCTTGCGTGCGCTGCAGGATTTCAATCCATGACGGCGTAGTGTGTTACCAACCGTTTTCTTTTGTAACTGTGGTCCCAGCTGCCTTCAGTTGATTCATCAGTTCCCCCCTTGTGGTTTTGGGATGATTCCTCACCGTTCGCATGATCAGGGACACCCCACGAGGCAAGATCTTGTGTGGAGGCCCAGACCGAGGGAGGTTGGCGGTGGTGTGGTGCTTCTTCCATTTCCTGATAACTGCACCGACAGTTGATCTTTTCTCTCAAGTTGCTTTCCGATTCTCTTGTAGCCCATCCCAGCCTTGTGCAGATCAACAATCTTGTCCCTGATGTCCGTAGAAAGCTCTTTGGTCTTGCCCATGGTGGTGATGTTGGAGGCTGGTTGTTTGGGTGTTGACAGGTGTCTTTTATACAGGTAACTAGGTGAGGCAGGTGTATTTGATGTAGATAATTGGTTCGGATTGGGGCTGTGTCTTTAAGAAAGACTAACTGGCTTGTAGGAGCCAGAATACTTGCTGTTTGTCCAGGGGGTCAAATACTTGTTTTTCCTCATCAGATGGTTATCAATTTTAATAAATTCATATGATGTGATTTTCTGGAATTTGTTTTGGGATTCTGTCTTTCACTGTTAGAATGTACATATGATTAAAATTGTAGATTTTTGCATTCTTTGTAAGTGGGCAAACCTGCAAAATCAGCAAGGGGTCAAATACTTATTTCCCCCACTGTATAGCCTGCTTTGAGCTGTGGCAAGGATGACTAGTTGACATGGGTTAAGAGGTTAAGAAAAGTGTCTTTTTGTACCTTTTCAACTTTTCCTATCTGTTTTTCTGTACTGTTGGACCTGGAGTGTGTGTGGATGGCTATATGCATGTGTGGGGAAATGTGTCTATTGCAATGTGAGCTGCTTTTTAAGAAGATGAGCAGGATATCTGGCATTGCTAGCCGGCTCTCTAAAGATAATTCCTGCAGGGTTATAGCTCCCAGCAACTCATTTTATTCTGCCGATCACTCAGCTAATTTCACACCGACCCCAAGGCAATGCCCGGTTTGACCCCGTACTCTCGGCTTCAATCGCTGCTCTGTTTTCAGAACTCTTTCTCCCGCTGACACTCCTAACATAGCTGCTCTCTACCTCTTGCTTTCCCTCTCCCGTAGGGAAGAATGGGACAGTGTTTTGTTTTGCAGCAATCACCTAATTAGCCGTTGAGAGTGCTGTTTATCTCGTCCATAAGTTGAACGTAAACATCTGCTCTTGTTCTTTGTTTGTACTGTACGTCTGAGGGTGAATTAATCATAAGTGCCTCTTTCACAATATAATAAAAGTCAAAGCTGATTTAAGCAGAACTGTTTAATTAATAGATATTTCTGTGAGGGGAGCAGCCAATTGGATACCCCACCTCGTTCAGAATACAGCAGGTTCCTTCGAAGTTCATTAGCGCTGACAACATAAGGAGACAAGATTCACACAAGCACATACCTGCAGAGGAAATGCATTAATCATCCCTTTCTCAAATCAGTTGTTGAAAATAAACTCTGCATTGCAAAAACTTAACTGGATAACTTGCACTGTCTTTTCCATTATAATCTTAACAAAGGAACAAAGTCATTCGTTTTTGGTAACACTAACCTTTTCAAAGCCCCTTTAACCCATTGCTTTGCATTTCTCCTGCAGGTACTACGGTCAGAACTGAAGGAACGTGAGCACTTGGTGATCACTACTTTGGATCAAGCACGAATGTTTCTCGCTGACCAGCCCATCGAGGGTCCCGGAGAGCCACGCAAGAACCTGCAGCCAAAGACAGGCACGTTTACACTCCATAAAAACATACTTCCCTATATAATAGACACAGTGTCATTACTGACAGGTGTAGTACTGACACAACACACACAACGCACAACTGTAATTTACACATCTATAAAATGCAACTAATTGTATTGTGGGATTGTTACCAGGAAGTAGTTAGCATGCCATGGACACTTTTTCGTTCCACTGTGTGATTTTTTTCAAGGCACTATAGTAGTGGATACATTTCACACTGGGTAAAAAAAGTGCTACTGTACATACTTTATGAATACATGTCCTGTGTGTTACACCCATAGGTCACCCGAATGTCCTTGTAGACTCCTTTTTAACCAGCTCCACATGGTGTCTGATTCAGCACATTCTGTACCAAAAAGCACTTAAACATTCACAGCAAGCCTGTCTGGTTGTCTTAAAACCAAATGTAAGGACTTATTTGGCCCCGTTTTGAGGTTAAGTGATAGATAGAAACACCACTCTGAGCTGATGGTAATACCAATATCTAACCGAGCACCCGAGAATGAAAAATGCACTGACTCATTCAGCATTCCCTCTCTGTATCTGTCGGATGCTGCAGGGAAGTCTTGGTTAAGTCAGCACTTTTCACATCAAACTAAAAACCTACTGTGTAAATAATTAAACCGACCCAAAGGTCTGTGTAGGGGTGTGGCAAGACTTCAGAGCGCATTCTGATAGGCTTGTTGCCTGTGATCTTTGCTACGGATATCAAGGCCTCATCTCATTGTATAAACGGATAAAAAGCTGATTTAAGATAAGGGGCTGCACTTGTTTAATCAATGGAGATGGGATTTCTTATAGTGACTATGTAGCAAAGTCTTAACAACTTCAATCGTCTTACATTGTCTCTCTTAGTAATTAAGGTTTGTCTATTCCACTAAATTGACTTTTATTGTTTTGTTTGTACCCCATATTTTTCATCCCAAAAGACAGACACTATCACATTGTGTGTGTGTGTGTGTGTTTGTTTGTGTTTGTGTGTGCGTGTGTGTGCATGCTTGCGTGCGTCTCTTCATGAGGCGCCACCTGCAGTACATCTCACAGATGTCTGCTTTTTGTGTGTATGCATGTGAGGGAGGGAAAGAGAGAAAAGAGAGGTGCAACAGGTGAAGATGGTAATCCGTATCACTACCCTAGAGATGAGACCTTCAAACTCATAAAAGCTGCTCATCTTTTTTGTAGTTGAAATGGGTATTTTGGGAGCACTCTTTTCTTCTTACCCACTCTTTTCTTTCCTCTTTTGTCTGTATCCCCATCATGCAACATGTCTCTCACCCTTTTTTCTTTTCTGTAGTTCACTTTCATCATGCCTTGACTGCCTTCACTTCTACCCTCACTGTTATTAAGATCCTGTTTCTCTTTTTTAAATACCTTCTGCCCTCCTCTTCTCCCTCCTCATCATGAGTTTTACTTATTTGCGTAAAGTCAGCTAATATCAGACAAAAACGACATGAATAATGGAAACTAATGTGCAGGAAGAGGGGAAATGCCCAAGCAAGACTTATTCTGTACCTTAAGATGTCATTTAAAAAAAAAAATGACAGAGCTCCTCCATATGTTAGGAATTCTATATCTTATGGAAATTGAATGGTGAAAAATTAGGGGAAATGAAAGTGACTTTTGAGTTGAGTCAAAGAATCTGACATGAAATTATCTGGAGAATGTTTCTCTCACTTCTTTGAATTGTAACTTGTATATAAAAATGAATATCATAATATTGAGGAAGTTCAGGTTTCTAAAGTAAAAAGTTGGATTCAAGAAAATATCTCTGGCGATACCATGTAGTATTAAGGAAACTAAGTATATATAAGAGGCATGAAAACGGTCTTTGTCCACAAAATAACTTCCTTCTCTCTCATACTTTTCTTCCTCCAGACCTCACCCCAGAGGAGAAGGCCCGAGGGTTGGCCCGGGCCATCCGCAAGCAGACTGGCGAGGTGAGGGAGCGGTGGGAGCGTCTAAAAGGACATATGGGTGGCTGGCATAGTCAAGTGGAGCAAGCCCTGGAGCGACTCCAGGAGCTGCAGAGCTCCATGGATCAGCTGGACCTGCGGCTGACCCGGGCAGAGGACACCAAAGCTACCTGGCAGCCTGTGGGGGATCTGCTGATCGACTCTCTACAGGACCACATCGACAAGACCATGGTGAGTCACAGAGACAACACTGCTGTTGTGTGCATTATTGCCAACACGCCATACACATCAAGACATTAGGCCAGAAGTTTGATACCCCCACCCTTCTGTACATCATTACAGCATGCAGCACTGAATCAACTTGAATTAATCTAATCTTTTCTTTAACTTTTGGGATCTTATACTGTATAAGACCAACTGATTTAACAGTAAAGTCGGTGCTGCCAATTGTGATTCGATTCAGTAAAAGTATCAGCCGAAACCACACATCCATAACATATGTGCGTGTAATAATGAGAGTGGGATGCTTTTTTTTTTTTTTACACAATTTCCACCTCTCTGTTTTTCTTTTTGGAACAAAACCATTTCATTTCAAGATTTACTTGGTTTGATGACTCTGTCATTGTTGTTTGCAAATGGCACTAATCAAATCTGAGGAAGTCTTTTCCAAGTCCAAGAAACAAGTAATACATTTAGTTTACAAGCAGAAAAATGACAAATGACAATACAAAAATGTTGTGACGAAGGAGAAATGGAGGACAGAGGAGAAACAGTGGCACCAAAAATAGTCAGATAGTGGTTCACATATTTCACAGCAAAGGCAACTCCTTCACTGTTGCATCAATTTGGCTGTCTTTTAAACCACCTTACATCTTAATTATTGCCTCCCCGTGGTATGGACAGTTTTGCCATTTATATCTCCTAATATCATTGTCATAAAGGCATCCACAACTATTAATGTGGAAGCAGTCTTCTCCAGTATATGACACACACAAAGTATGTAGGCATGAAATTGACAGCCACAGTAGATATGAATATTAATGGATATTACAGCACAACAAAACTACTATGATTAGACATCATAAACAACAAAAAGTTAAACAGAAATTAAGATGAAACTTAAGATAACCTACACTACAACCTACAGGAACTCAGTTATTGTTTGTGAAAGCACAAACATCATAATTAAGTAATTAGTTAACCTAAGTTTAGAATTGTTATACAGTTAAAATATAAATGTTTCACACTGCAACAACATTCAACGTTCTGTTCAGACCTTCAGAGAGGAGATCGCCCCGTTCCGTCAGGATGTAAGAATCGTCAATGAGCTTTCAGCAGAGCTGACACCGTTGGACATCCAGCTGTCCTCCACCGCCTCCAGACAACTGGACCAGCTCAACATAAGATGGAAACTACTACAGGTAGTTTAAATCCTCCCGAATCATCTGCACGTGTTAGAGCAGACATGTTTTTTCCCACACATATCTCTTTCTTGCTTTCTCTTAGGTTCTCTGCCCCTTTTTTTCCCACAGCATTCTGCTGCCTAAAACTTGCCTAAATGAATGCCGGTTTCAATATATCTTGATCCTCTTTCTTCCATTTCCTTCATTTCACTACTGCCTGCCTCTGTGTCTCGCTGTGTGCATGCTGATTTCACTTTGTGTCAGCCAAACACACATGGGACTGACCGTTGTCCCTCTACCTGTGTGCCGGTTTAATTTGAATGCAGCTCTGTGCTTGCTGCAACACTTTGTCACTGCACATCAGTGGACACTGTCACAGAACACCAGTCACATTCTTCTCACTTTGCCAGACCCTCCTCCAAAGCACATGGGAGTAGAGTCTGGCTACTCCACATAGCATTTGGGGATGGGAGGAAAACGGTTTATTGGCATTTCTTTAAACCAATCACAATCGTCTTGTGCAGTGCTAAGCACCGGAGAAAAGCAGCAGTGCCGCTGCAAAATAGACTCGGAAGGAACTTGTTTTGGTGGAACATATGTACGTTTAAAAGTTGTTTTAGTCGTGCAACAGAAAACTCAGATTGGACAGATAGTCTAGCTAGCTGTCTGGATTTACCCTGCAGAGATCTGAGAAAAGGTAAAATCGACTGGGGTTTAAAATGGCAACACAAAGGAAGCCCAAGGCAACGGATATCCGGCCTAAATGAGTGAAATCTGGCGGATTTCCCGGCGGCAACGGAGCAATCCCAGAAGTGGAACATCAAGGATATAGACTACATTCTTGGATCACGCACCTGAATGTCTTGGTATGATCCGCTGGGGGACTCGCTGAGTGTTTCTCAGAGTGGAGCATGTCTCTGTCCTGGAGAGAAAGGTGTGGAGGAGTCTCTTTACAAGTCATCAGAAGGAAAGAGAAGTGATGTTTGGTGTGAATTAGGGAGTGAAATCCTTTTATCTTAAGTTTGTATGTACAGTAGGTACAATTCAAATCAGCAGGCATGTGAGTTGTGAGTTTATGTACTTTCCAACACGTTCTCCTTATCAAGCAAGGTGAATGGTCCCATTTCTTAATTTGTTTACACTGTGTCCTCATTAGGCCTGATTTAAACATTAGCTCGGTTTTTCTTTTAGTGATTGACAAGTTATCTGATCTTTAACATATGTACAGTCAAAGTGATGAGCCTTTAAGATTATTGACCAAGCTGACTGGTGATGCCTTTGGTGCCCAGTGGTAGGCGGATTGAATGCAGACCACACCACCCAGCTGTGATGGCATCAATTTGAATGATACCAGGCAGCCAAAGACACTGTCATGGAAACATTTGCAGACTTCATTTAAAGTTTTTCTCCTATACAGCAATGCAGCATTGTTGCTGTCGATAAATGAGCTAGGGAAGAAAAAAAGCAGGAAAGGGAGTTGTGTGTTGAGAAAAAAATGAAATCTTGGAAGGAAAACTAAAGTCATCCCTTTTTAAGCGTGACACTGCCGCAGAGAGAAACTGGGTAGCTGGGCTAATTTGTAGCCTTGTGATATTGCCCATACTGTACAGACACCCACTAATAGTCTTTCTGCCTGGAGAATGACCATAACTCAAATACTGAGTCAGAGGAGGACAGAGTTTCAGTGGACTGCACACTTCTCTCTGTTGTTCGCTCTTTTTATTCCTTTTAGTCTGCAGGAAGGCGACAGTTTAACTAATAAGCCAGGTCTGTCTGTGTAATTTGATGATATGGTTTTCATATGCAGACAGCTCCCATCTTTCTCTCGGTGGGACAGTGGCCATGATAGCCATTAGTGGCCAAAACGTAACTGAGCTACTGGCCTTGTTCTGCCTATTTCCAGGATCCCTGTGTGGACATCTGGCTGCCATAACGCCTGAGGTGTGTGTGTGTGTGTGTGTGTGTGTGTGTGTGTGTGTGTGTGTGTGTGTGTGTGTGTGTGCCTGTGTGTGTGTGTGTGCCTGTGTGTGCCTGTGTGCGTGCTTCAGACTGCCAATACTGTCCTGCTAGTTAGCCTGATGGAGTAAAGCAACCCCACAGACACGTAGGGCACAGGTGCACTGCCTGAGAGGTCAACCCACAGCTTTCTCAGGGGTACAGGAGTGATAACTCCAAGCTGTATGAAGCTCACATTTCACTGAGTGCACTGCATGCAAAGTTGTACTGGCATTGTTGGGAATGATTATCACCGTAATAATTATTATTTAATGGAAGTACATTTCCAGGATAAAGCCTGACACCACGGCTTCGCCCCTCACCTTCCGCTCTCTGTGTGTTGCCATTCTCAAAATCCCTTCGCTATGGGAAACAACAACAAACTTCCAGCTGGCAAGCTACATGCTGAAAATGGCAAGTTTTGAAGAAAATATGGACCATGCAATAAGACAGGCCTGCTTGGTTCTTTCGGTGAATGATTATCTAACAGGGATTTTTTGGGACAGATTGCTGTAGACATAGTAGAAGTACACTTGGTAAGAGCAAATTACCTTTAGCCATGTATCCAGCTAATTTAAGCTTATGTTTCTGTATTGTGTGGACAGTTAACTTTAATATTTCATATTTTATGTGGCATTTTCTTTTGCGGGGTGCCAATGTTCCACCAAGAAAGTTCCAGAGATTATTTTGCAGAGCCACCATTACTGCGTCCGGAAGACAATTGTAATTGGTTTAAAGAAATGCAAAAAACCCAGAGCGTTTTTTTCATCATTATAGGGTATCTACTCCGGACACACTTCTGCCCTAGTTTTTTTTTCAATTGTCTGTCTCACACATATCTAAAAATAAAGGCTTTAGTTTTAACAATACAGCTGTCCAAATGTATTGGCTCGCAACTGTGACCATGAGCACATTCTAGTTTATCTTCTTCTACTAACTTAAATGTGCAACTATACATTGTAGCTCTTTCAAAACGCTCCTGAATGCACTGCAATACTGTGACTGACTGCTTCCAGTGTAAATACTGATGAAGGACGTGCTGCTTCCGCTACACGGCAGGTGTAGACGAGGTGTAACCAGGATAGTGTGCATGTAATCACACTCTGTGTTACCTGCAGTGGGTAAAAACAATGGGATCTATAGATTGGGGCAAGATCTCTTCAGTTAGTTCAAAGTGATTTTCAACTGTGCTATATACTTTCTATACAATGCTATACATATCTGTGAACTACTGTACAAAGGTAAATAACATAAAAAATATGTATATTAACTGTACTCATTTAAGATATGATGCAGTATAAATTAACACCTCTAAACTTGATCTTTGGGTTTTGTAGCAACTCCACTTCCAACTTAATTGCAGTGAAATTGATTTAATTCCAACCATGATGCAAACTCATATGGTTTCTCTGAGTGCAACTTTCAGGCTCACAGCTGACTGTCCTCTCTCCTGTCTGTCTGTCTGTCTGTCCGTCTGTTTGTCTGGTCATCGTGCAGGTGGCGGTGGAGGACAGACTTAAGCTGCTTCAGGAAGCCCACCGAGACTTCGGCCCCTCATCCCAACATTTCCTCTCCAGTAAGTACAGAGCCAATTACCACTCTTAGGCAACTGGAACATTTTGAGGGGACTTGGTTTGTTTCCACTCAGTTACACTGTTTTGCATCCCCCTAATTTTTTTATGTCCCATCTAATCTTTGGCCATAGGCTTCACAGTTATGCTTCACCAGTGGATATAGAGATGCTACTCTCACACACACACACACACACACACACACACACACACACACACACACACACACACATTCAGACAGACAAGTTTGCAGACGAGGCACTTCACTCTTGAATAATGCAAGGCTTAATTACAACTCTCCACTGACTCCGTTCCTCTTTCTCCCTCTTAAGAGTGGTCATTAGCGGAAAGAGAAAAAACAGAGAGTTAGAGACAGAGCTATAGAGAGAAAAGATAAATGCACGAGTGTGAACATTAAACAAAACAGCCAGTCTCTCTCTCTCTCCCTGTGTCTCTCTCTCTCTAATGTCATTTTCTATAATCATACAGCCATTAGTGTTCTTTCTGCTCCTGCTGATTTGCTTTGCTGGCTGTCAGACAGAGAGACAAAATGGACGGTGTTTGATTCAGAGCAGGTGGTAAGCTCGGCCCACCATGCCGTGTCACCATTAGACATGAATTTACCCAGTAAGCCCTGCTGAGAGCTCAGCAACCGCACCAGACAAAACAGCACGGTCTCTTCTTTCATCTTCCGGGCACTATGACACTATCTACTCCATCATACATTCCCTCTCATTACACTAGTAGCTTAATATTCCCTCAGGGATCAATAAAGTACTGCGTCATTATCTTGTCCTATCCATCTCGTATATCTCCCAATCTCGCTTAATCTCTTTCTCCTACTGTCTTTTCATCTCTCTATCTGAGCATAGAGAGGCGGGAAAGTAGGAGGGCGATAAATCAAGCAACATTTCTGCTCCGTATTGCTCTTGAGAGCTTCTTATGTCTTATATCTGGCAGGTTTTAACAATTTCAATTTTAAGAAGTCCTTGGTCTGTCAGAATTTTAATGTCTTCTTTCATATCCACACAGTTTAACATAAACCTGGACACGTGGCACCTTTTCTCAACAGTTTTTTCTCTGTTTTCTCAAATTTATTTTTCCTTTGATGCCCTATTGTCTCCCTCCTCCCTCTTTCTGCCAAGAAAGCAATACCCATTTACTTTTTTTTCTTTCAATTTCATGCACCGTAAGAGTCTCTTTTACATAGATAGACTATGTTATTATGGAAGTGTTAGATGTGAGAATTATTTCAAGTCAAGCCCAAACACTAAATGGATTACTGTATAGCATGGTAAAAATGTGCAATGTTTACAGTATTAAGATGGAGTTTCGATTTTGACTCCTTGAATTTTTTTCTTTCTCTCATCTCTTCTTTTTCTTTGTCTTCTCTCTTTCCTCTCTCTCTCTCTCTCTCTCTCTCTCTCTCTCTCTCTCTCTCTCTCTCTCTCTCTCTCTCTCTCTCTGCAGCTTCTGTACAGCTCCCCTGGCAACGTGCAGTTTCTCAGAATAAGGTTCCATATTACATCAAGTAAGTGGCGAGAAATGGCTTTGATAGCTATTTTTGTGCCTGTATAAATTATATGTATTTGTTTTTTTTGTGTGTATGTGTGAGAGAGACGGTGATTATTCTACACTTTTTGGCATTCAAGGCAGAGCAGTCAGGATAGTGTATGTGAAAATGCTTTTGCTAAAAAAAAAAAAAAAAAAAAACACTTCCTTTGATTTTTTGGTATTTATCCCCATCTCTTTTATTAATGGTTTTAAATTAGTTTCGTGTGTGACCTCTTAACACAATGCATTGTCTATTTGTTGTCATAGGGTGCCCGTCTGTGAGGTGTGAGTACTTGATTTGAAGAGTGATTTTTTTGTCTCAGATTGTTTTGACAAATTGTTAGAGGTCAAACTACGAAGTGTTTTTCTTTTTTATGAAAGCAAAGGTTAGAGAAAAATCTGAAAAATGAATAAATTATGTGTAGCAGAATTTAGTCTTTTTCCTTACCACATACGTGGTACATATCTTTTGACCCCTTGGATTTTGTGACCAATATTGGGGTCGCGATCCCCAGGTTGGGAACCACTATCCTAGAACTGAGAACCTGTTACCTGTAGATTGTGCAAGTTTGTAAAAATATCAGCAGTAACACTTTCCTTATTGAATATGCCTCATGAGGCCAGGACCTCTTGGTCATGGAAGTTAATGCAATCAAGCCAAAATATACTGAATAGTCATTTAATCCTTTGATGACTTTAACTGGCATCTTTGGAGGGAAAATTTATGGGTTTGTAGAGTTCCAACTGTTAAATCCTTCTCAATGTAGACTGAAATATGGGCAGTATCATGCAGATGGAGTCGATATTTTTTATTTTATTTAGCATTTCAAATTTTTTTTATAGTTGACTGTGAAATAGCCCATTATCTCAAAAAAATTTCTGTGTGGAATCTAATACTTTTTAACCTTTTTACATTAAAGCTCCCAGTTGTGTGTATTTTAAAATTCAAGCCGTTTCACCTGCACATTTCTCATTCAGTCCAGCATTTGTACCTCCTTTTGAATAGATAACACCCAACTAAATCCCAGGGGCAGCTTCCCACACTGTTCTCTTAGTGACTTGACAAATTAAGCTCATCGTCAAATTCTTTGCCAAATCAGGCCAAACAGCAGGTTTCTAATAAAACAGGTAGAGAAAAGATTTCTGTTGTGGCAACCAAGACAGCTTCTCTACTGTTCAGGAAATGTATGTTCTGAAAGTTTATAGGACCTCATTATTCAGAAATCATGAAACTTTATGTCAGTAAACTGCTGACTAACCAAACCTGAATTCATCCTTATTTTAGAAAAATCTTTGTGTAGCAGTTTCAGCTATCACTTGTCAGTCCTGCTTTGTTTGTTTCTTTCTCTGGTTTCTGTTGGGATTTAGGGATTTGTGATTTAGGATGATAAAACTGGTGTAATTTATAGGGCTGCCCCGTTAAATCGCCTTGTGCCCCGAGTCTAAATGTCATCGTCTCAGTTAAATTGTCAACTAGCCATTTTTTCTAAAAACTCTTCTTGTGCCATTGTGTTGAGTTGAATGTTGTTATGTCTTGTTATTCATTTTGCTGTTTTTGTTTCTGTGATGTATTGAATGTTGTTTTGTTTGGTGGTTGTATGGTATAGCTGCACAAGTTCTGGGTGGACTCCAGGAAGAATAGCTATGGCTATGGCCCCAGCTAATGGAGATCCCAATAAATCAAATCAAATTGTCCACAGAACAACCCACAATAAAAAGCTTCAGCCACAGACTTGTCTCAGTGATAGGAAAAACGTCTTAAAAAGTTTTAATACAAAGCATTTATATTTATGTTTAGTATTGTCAAAACTTAAATTGGTAACGTTATATTATTATCAGTTAGTGTACAGTTGAGACTGTTTTTGAAGACTCTTGCTTGGTGGTGATTTTAAGTGCTTCTGGACAGCTAATAAAACATTCATCAATCATAAAACCAGCTATTTAAAACCATTGATTCAGTTTATTGAATCATTGAAAATCATGAGTTGAGTTCATTTAGGATGAGTTCAAGACAAAACGTTTTCTGACTAGAGCTGGGCAATATATCAATATTATATCGATATTGTGATGTGAGACTAGATATCGTCTTAGATTTTGGATATCGTAATATCGTGATATGGCATAATTGTTGTCTTTCCCTGGTTTTAAAGGCTGCATTACAGTAGAGTGATGTCATTTTCTGAACTTACCAGACTGTTGTAACTATTATTTGCCTTTACCCACTTAGTCATTATTTCCACATTACTGATGATTATTTATCACAAATCTCATTGTGTAAATATTTTATGAAAGCACCAATAGTCAACACTACAATATCGTTGCATTATCGATATCGAGGTATTTGGTCAAAAATATTGTGATATTTGATTTTCTCCATATCGCCCAGGCCTAGTTCTGACAGACGATAAAGACACAGACAGAGATGGAGAAAAAAGGGATTTAGACAAAGCAAGAGGGGGAGGGACACCTGCGCTGTGTTTGGGCCTGCAGCTTGGCACTAGAGGGGGATCAGAAATGAAAGCCAGAGACGGGCAACTACTTGGAGGACAGGCTTAGAACTTTAAAGTCAACAACAGCCTGTGATCACAGATGTGCCCAGCCAATGAACCTGCATCCGCCCACTCACACAAACAAAACACATGTGCACAAGGGCATTCGCACAAAACAATATACACACACAAACAAACACACACACACACACACATACACACACACACAACACACACACACACACACGTGCATTTAGACACACAAATAGAGATACACATCCTTTCACTGGCAAGGAAACGCTTACACACACCCAAAGATGCATATGAACTCCAACTGGAACCAAACTCACACTCGCTAACCAAACACACACTGTTCTGAGCACACACCATATGTTCAGTCGATGCCTTTAGGTTGGTTGGACCAGGTTTTTCCTCTCCATGGAGGCTTTCACATTAAATTGCCTTTCAGGAACAGGAAGAAGACAATCAATCCTCTTCCCATCCAATCCCCAAATTTTCCCTCAGTGTGTGGCTTTTCATTCTCATTTCATTTTAAAATGAAGATAGTCTGCTGTGCTATGCACTGCCCTCTCTCCGATCCTCTCTCTCACACACAACTATACATGCAGGCTGGTGCACACGTGCATGCAAACCCACTTAATTTGCAACTTGAAAACTGAACTCCAAATCCATCTCCAGAACTAATCATAGGTTGCTTTCAGTGCTGTGACATCCTTAGGACACCCGTCTTGACACATTCATTTCCCCAAACCCCTCCTTGCCTCCTCTTCCATCTCCTCTCATATTCTGACTCTTTTCTTTGGGCTGACAATGGGCCCCTGATTAAAACCGCGCCTTGTCCACCCCCTGTAGTGATGAGTTCGGGTGACATATTGGGGTGGAAAAATCAAATGGCTTCATGCAAGTTCTGTGCCTGCCATCTCATGCTGGCAACCTCACATGCTGTCCCATTTCACCCATTCTGACACTTCTGGGGAGGGCTCACATGCCTTGTAGGCTTTTTGAGGGGAAATATAGCAAGACTACATATCTGCAAAGATTAGAGAAAGTCTCCTCTGAGTTCCAAGGCTTTTCTGGATGTGCTGTCTGTCTGTGTTTTTATCAGAAAACATTTGGTGGGGTTGGTTGGACCTAACAGAACAGACAGCCTTTATATACACATGAGTGGACATTATGCATCCCTTTCTCAGGGTGGTGTGTAGGACGGAATTTGCCAAATCAGGCCAAACTGTATTTCAAAAGCAGAATATTGAACTTTGGGAGGGAAGGGGTTCATTTTTTTAAGAGCAAAAAAGAGGCAGAGGAGGAGACGTGAAACCAGAGAAAGACAGAGGATGTCAGTTGGTGAATGCAGGCTCTTCTCACTTGTCACAGTCTGGCAGGTCGCTGTCACCAAAAAGAATAGTTCCTGAAATCTTCCTGTTGCTTACTCATATATTTGACTAATTCTGTCCCTTAGGACATCCAAATATGCAAGTAATCTTTCATCTGCACACTCATGATTATTGATGCCACTCTCTCAGTGCGTGACAGCTGTGCAGAAGAAGTTGCAGCTAACAGTTTGATGGGATATTTCTACCCCTTGTACTATAGGGCATTGACATTTTCTGATCTTTTACTGTACCTTTTGTAGGAAAGACAGGCATAGTCGCTAGTTGTGAGGAAATTGTGGTTATGGTTAATTATGAAGCAGAAGAAAGAAGTGAATAATTAGCAAAACCATTTTAACCTTCTGTTGGACTTTTGGACTGTGGCATTTACATATAAATGGAAACGCTACACTGAATATGTCAAAGGAAATAGCAATTATTTTTGATAAGATTAATTGTTATTGTGGTGATCCGATAGTCTGAGAGTCAGACAGCGCACTTCTGCCAGATGTTTTCAGCTTCCCTACATTGCTCGCTTGTGAGAGAAAAATTTCATAAAAACATCATGTGGAAAGTTCTTTCCCCCCCACCCACAGTACCCTAGTGGCTGCATACATTTTATTCTTTCTCCGACTGCTGCAGTGTCCCATTCCGTGACCTCATTTGATTTGTTGACGCTTACTCTGAGATATCATTTAATGATGTTTATGAAGGCAAATGCCACAGGAAGTACGCAAGACCCAAGCGGCTTCATCCCCAGATGCCCTCGCTCACAGTTAGCCAGCTCCTGAAGTATCAGGAAAACCGCCGTTTCTGATCAGCAGTCCAAAACAATAGAATTACTCATAGAAAACAGAGAAAAACAGTTATTTTGTGTTGCTCAACCAATCAAATAATGCCCCTTGATTTAGCAGGTTTTATAGGGTGCTTTCACACCTAACCTCAAGTAATTCTGGTGAGTTTACTTGTTTGGTTTTGGTTCATTCAGGCTGGTATTAAAAGCTGTCAATCAAACAACTTAACCGGGACTGCTTGAAAAGGTGGGTCTCAGTCCGCTCCTCATTGATCTCTGGTGCCTTTACATTTGGGGTGTAAAAGCAAAACAGTCCCTATGTGATCTGTTCATTTGTAAAAAGCCAGTGTTAACACAAACCAAATTACGGGTGTGAAAGCAACCTTAGATTAAGATGGCCTCATTCTGGGTTGTTGTTCACCGAGGATGTACTGCTGTTATCCCCAAGAAGCTTTCTCATATCTGCCCAAAAATCTCTGTTTTTGTCCCCTGCTCTTTAATATTCTCTGATTCCTCTCCTCTCGCCTGTGAATGTTTCCCGCTGTGTTATCTAAACTGTAGAAGCTTTGTAGTAACTGTCAACAGTTATCTTTTTTCCTCCTCCTACAGGACAACAGAAAGATTGCTTAGGCATTACAAAGGGAATGCATTGAAGGGAAAGTGTTGAGTACAGTTGAACCTGACAACTCAGTCGTCCTCATTATGGCATTCATGAGTTATGAGTGATGGAAATGTGTGTGTACATAAATATGATACAGATTTGTGTAGCGAGTTGATTGTGTGTCCCATCCCATTATTGTACCAGGTCGATTCATGTCTCTGATGATCTACACTTCAATGACACAAATGTTTATGGTAATAGCTGTCAGCCAGTTGTGGCCTGGATGTCCAACCTTCTTCCTCCTTGTGTGTTTGTGTGCAGCAAATAACAGTAAATCCCCTGACGTGGATTCATTGAAACCATCATTCAGGCAAGCTCTTTGTAATGTAAAACACAAGCCTGTCCTCAGCCCTGAAAGCCCCAGGCATTAGCAATGCCCGTGCAGGTGGGAAAGGGTTCAGTCTGTATGGCCATTGAATAGCGATGAACGTCTGTGTACGCGGAGGGCTCCTGTCGGCCACCTCAGTTCACTGTCAGCACTCCACTTCACTTCCTGCTGCCTGTCAGTGGAGAGCGAGCCATCACAGAAACCACAAGGGAGCCTCTGCATTCAAAAACAGACTTTTATTTAAAAAACGTCTTCCAGAAATCTTCTCAAACATTGCACGCAGATCTGAGTGCGGCCTCTGACAGCCAGATGCCTTCTTGAAACACAATCGCAGCCACATCACGGCCCGCAAAGCTCAAATAGATGCACTGATTGGCAGCCGCAGCTTGAGAAAAGTCTGACTCTTTGCTGTCCTGTGTGTGAAGGCGACCATGTTTGATCAGTTGTAGCACAGTGTGTGTGTGTGTGTGTGTGTGTGTTGACGCCAGTGGCTCCTGTTCTGTTTGTGTGTCAGCTTATGTGTTTTTGTGCTTAATGGTCTAATGGTTCTCCTCTGTTGTTGTGGTTTTCAGTCACCAGACACAGACAACCTGCTGGGACCATCCAAAGATGACAGAACTCTACCAGTCACTCGGTAAGACACACACACAATCACTCAGGGCCAGGTGTACTAACGCTTTTGCGCCCACTTCAGGCGTATTTGTTTTGCAACATCCGTGTAAAAGCATGACTAGGTTTGTACAAACCACACTTAGGTGGGAACTGAAAATGGCAAATTCCACTTTTCCGTGTCATGCATATGCATTCACGGGAGGGTCAAGGGGAAAGTGGGGGTTTCCCATAAAGAGATGGGAGGGGAAGCGTAATGTGCGCCTAATTATGTATTCCGCGGTATGTACAAAAACCGCCTGTGACAGCGCGCAAAATTCTCCGCCTCTTAAAAGCAGGTGAAAACCAGCCGGAAGCGGGTTTCCTTGCATATGCCTCCTGGTGAAATGGCAGCAGTAACCCGAGCAAGACGAAGACATAGGCCAAGGAGATGAGCTGAAAAGATTTTTGCCAGAAGGATCACACTTTTTCAGTTGAGTGAACACAAAATCATGAAGCGTTATGCAATATTGCACTTACTGGAAGAAATCAAAGATGACATTGAATCTTCAACTCGGCATTCACATTCCATTCCAGCAGTTGTTAAACTCCTCGCTACATTACAAATATTGGCATCAGGATCATTTCAAACAGTCAAAGCATCAGCAGTGGGAATATCTCAGTCTGCACTCAGCCGTATCATAGCACAAGTACCTAACGCTTTGCTATAGCTCAATTTACGGTATAGTGGGCGGAGAAAGACGCTGATTACCCGATGAACTGCAGGTTTGGTAAATACGACGTAAGCTGAAGTATCACAGCGTGTGCTTTCTGCGGGTTGAACATGGCGCTGATAACGCTACATTCGCAAATGTACGTACATCTGGCCCTCAGTGTCTTCAGGTCCTGAAATAATTTTGAAGGTCAGTTTAAACTAATAACAAAAACCTATTTTCTCAGTTACCTCTATTGATACAGTATCAGGCCAATCAGAGAGTTTGGCCATGTTTTATGATATTGCATATACTGCCATGGAGCTTTCCTCCACTGCAAAACAACCAAATATTAAAAATGTCATTTAAAAAAATGTAACTGCAACATTTCTGACTAGATCCTGGATCCTGAACTAGATGTTCCTGTCACTCTGGATAATCCACCAAATTCACTGTGAACTGTTTTATAGCATTTCTTTCGTAAAAAAGTTCCAATGAAAGGTTTTCTTGTGAGGGGTCGACAAAATCTTGTAGACACATTTCTCTCTTGTCTAGTTAGTTTACTCCAGTTTACATTTAATTTGATGTAAATTGCACCTTGATCTTTTCGTGCTGTTCATATCCATATGCATGTGTTTGTCCCAGTGGGGGGGGGGGCTAGTATGACCGTTCTTTAATGAGCAGCCGGATAAGTAATAAGCTGTGAAACTTTGGAGTGTTTGCTGCAGGCCAGCAGCTCAACAAATAGCACCGGCCCCCGCTGAGACAGAAATTACTAACCTAATTAAGCAGTCCACATCAGCCACTGCTCTCCTCGGTCATCTCCGTAGACAATAACTAACAAAAAGTCAGCTTTCATTGAAGACAGAGGTCCTGCTTGTGTTGCCCAGTAGGCAGATTTCTGTTGCGCTTTGTTTTCTGACTTGCTGCCTCTTTTTTCTTTTTGTCCACCTACTCTCATCTTTCTGTCTCTCTCCTTGCCTGTAGCGGACTTGAATAATGTGAGATTCTCAGCATACCGAACAGCCATGAAGATCCGCAGACTACAGAAAGCACTGTGCTGTAAGTAAGACGCACACACACTCATACACACCTTAAAACCTACAGTCGTGGTCTGCTTCCTTTGAAGTCTGGGTGCAACGAGGGGATGCAGTAATGATTTGAAGCTTTGCCAGAACTGCGCAGGAGCCAAGGATATTTTGGCTTTAAAATTACACACACTGTGTCAGTATGCATGTGTGTGTGCATGATTTTGACTATGCACAGTCACAGCTGGTGCTTGTGTTAAGCCTGTTGAGCATAGCCTCATTTGGTGTGCACAGGTGGGATTTTTTAGGCTGTGCTTTAAAAAAATAAAAATAAATAAATAAAGAATTCTCAACACGAGAGCTGCTGTTTTGATAAAGGTGGCTATTACCTACAGTCTCAGTCTCAACCCCATCTACACACACACACATACCCACACACACACGCACTCACACTGCAGGTGCATACAGACTCCCCCTTTGTGAGGTTTCAACCAGCATGTGTAATAATGGTGACAAATGTTAACTATTATCCAGCTGTTGACATTATTATAGCAACACACACTGCAAGCGCACACTGCTCATTTACATCCTGCTGTTTGTAGGAAGTTTGCTCTGTGTGCATGTTTGAAACAAACAGATGATGTATACTATGTCTCATGTAGTGTGTGTGTGTGTGTGTGTGTGTGTGTGTGTGTGTGTGTGTGTGTGTGTGTGTGTGTGTGTGTGTGTGTGTGTGTGTGTGTGTGTGTGTGTGTGTGTGTGTGTGTGTGTGTGTGTGTGTGTGCAGCGTAGTCCTGTGTACCTGAATAACTGTGGGTATCAAAGTGTGTTATTGTGTTTGTTGGCTGTTAATGAGTTTGAATGATTCAGGCTTTTTAGTTTGCTATCTCATATTGGCTCTCTGATCGCATGTGTGTGTTTGTGACAGGAATGCATTAGCCTGAGTGATTTTGACTTGGGGCACTGCAATTCAATTTCATCCATTAGATTAGAACAGTCACAGCGCAAAACACGCACATACAAACACACGTCAGCACATACACACAGCAGAAGGATCAGTAGTTATTAATTATTAGCCTGGATTCATGTGGAATCTTTGCTTGGAGACCTGTGTGTGTGTGTGTGTGTGTGTGTGTGTGTGTGTGTGTGTGTGTGTGTGTGTGTGTGTGTGTGTGTGTGTGTGTGTGTGTGTGTGTGTGTGTGTGTGTGTGTGTGTGTGTGTGTGTGTGTGTGTGTGTGTGTGTGTGTGTGTGTGTGTGTGTGTGTGTGTGCGTGCGTGCGTGCGTGCGTGCGTGCGTGCGTGCGTGCGTGCGTGCGTGCGTGTGCGTGTGCATGCCTGCATGTGAGAGAATGGCTCACACACATGACAGGGATACTATAAAACATCTAATTGGGTTAAGTCTGTGCCAGGGGGCTGGTGAAGCACAAATGAGCTTGCGTGGCATCCGGCTAATGTGCCACGGCCTCTCATATCTCATTGCTTCATATCTGCGTGTGAAGTGAGAAAGCTAGAGAGAAGTAAAGTCGTGCTTTCTGACAGCATGGCTGCAGTGCTGTGCCAGCTCCATGTGGATACACCCCAGTAATTAGAGCTGTCTGGGGAGCAGGGGGTAACATAAGGCAAGGAGCTGTGGAGGGTTGACAAGGAGCACACAACAGGGCAACTGAGGAGACTTAAGTGAGGAGAAGAGGTGAGTAGGATACATGCTGCAGGACAGGGAGTTTAAACGGTTTGTGGAAAAGGGTCAGAGGGAGAGATGCATATAGAGGCTACATGCCTCATGAAAACCTTTTGTCCATTGTTTTAATTTTAATATATCTTTAAAACGTTTTTGAACCTCCTGTATTTTAGTATTTGTTTGATGGAAGTAGTGTACTGTATTCAGTACCCTGACAATAGAAATGTACACAAGGGGGAGGTCTAAATAAGTTAAAAAAAATTTTGTGACATTTATTTAAGCAATGCTCTATATCTACACAGTAACAGCCTTCATTTTGGTCATGCTAATGAAACACCTGTAGCAGAGAACACATTTACACACGTGTATTTGGGCCGTGAATAAAACACTAATTAAGAGTCCCATCAGGATCTGAGCTTGCCCTTATTAAGTCTGTAAATTCATGCAAAAACATAGCATCCCAAGTGCAAACTTGATAATAATTCCACCAAGTTTTGAGTCTGCAGTACATTAAGACAATATTGTTAAAGGAACAGTCCAACATTTTGGGAAATACGCTTATTGGTTTTCTTGCCAACACAAAAAAATACTTAATTACGTGACCTATAAGCCGATTTGTTACTTTTAGACAGAGCCAGGCTAGCTGTTTTCCCCCAGTTTCCAGTCTTTGGGCTAAGCTGAGCCAACTGATTGCTAGGTCCAGTCTCAATTTAAAAACAGACAGCTATAAGAGTGGTATTGATCTTCTCATCTAACTCTCAGTAAGAGTGTGAATAAGGCAATAAGCACATTTACCAAAATACCAATCTATTCCTAGTCTCATCAGGAATGTCATTATCTCGATACAAGACAGAGAATACAATAACAATGCACTAGAATAGAACACTTGAACTGTGTCCCAAATCTGATATATATAGATATATATATGCATATATATAGCCTTTACTGCATACTGTGAGATACTGCACAGTATTACATAAGCAACTGTACATTGTGCATTATGGGAGAGTGGCATGCATCAGCAGCACCCCTTCAAAAACACACACAAGTGATAGCTAAAGTATAGAAGTGTTATTGAGATATTGATATGAATATATTCCTTTTTTTTCGTCATTGAAGATGTAGCCAACAAATTAAATTAGAAGAAACCAGACTGCTCTCAGTCTGACATTTTTTCCTTGTTTGTCTTTTGCTGTTCAGAGTTCTCTCTCATATTAATATTTCACCACAATGGTTTGTCTGTTCTCTGTCTGTACTTCCTGCAGACTCTCGCACTTAGTTGTTTTGAACTATTTTGGACAAAATATCAGTCAAGTCTGCAGTTTTTAAGTGCCTCTATGAATAGTCTGTGCCATTTTTGGCATTTTTAGAAAAATCTGATCCGCTGCTGAAAGCCCATTTAACAAGTTGGAAAGGTTACTAATGGTTCTAACTCCCTCTTTTTTTCCCATCCTGTCACCCCTTTTTTTTCTTTGTTCATTCGCTCTGTTCTGTTTTAACTTTCCTCCATTCTCCTCTCTTCTTCACATTCACTTTTTTCCCCATCCTCCTCATTTCTGTCTTCTCATTCTTTCCCTTATTTTTGTTTTCCATCTAACTCCTCTCATCCTGCCCACTCTTACCTCCATCTCTCTCTCTCTCCCTCCCCCTCTTCCTCTACAGTGGACCTGTTAGACCTCAGTGTGGCCCAGAACACCTTTGAGCAGCACAAGCTCACCAACAACAGTCAGCTGCTGTCTGTCCCTGACGTCATCAACTGCCTGACGTCCATCTACGACGGCCTGGAGCAGGAGCAAAAGGACCTGGTCAACGTGCCGCTCTGTGTTGACATGTGTCTCAACTGGCTGCTCAATGTTTATGACACGTAAGTTTGCCATCTGTCGTCTGTTTCTGATTTAGGGCAGAGGATTATGAATGAGCTTCCGTAGTTTCCTGAATTTGTCACAGATTATGACAAAACCTGGGAATGGTGCATGTTGCCACCTGCATCCTCGCCTTTTGGAAATGTAACCGAAGACAGCAATCAGGGTTGCTATAATACTGTATTTGTTTACACAATACAGGGTGTAAAATGTATTAAATCAGATTGGATGAAAGTGGCAGAACTAATGCATCTTATCACTGTGCTCATGCATTTTCAAATCCAAGTCTGCATTGGTGTCGTCTGTGCATAATGATTATGTTGTACATAATTACACACTCATATGCTTTTACTCCATATATTCTGGCATTGTCAACATGCTATATTCACCACCAGCAAGGGCCTCAGTTGGTTATTCACTGCGTTTTTTTGAGACCAGACGTGCAAATCACATGTGTGTTCACATGCTGTAAACAAACATGCTTACTGGTCTAAACATGGTCTGTGGGTACGCAGAAAATACAATAATAATCTTACCAGCTCAAGAGCACACATACACACTTGAATATTCTTCTCTTTCTAAGCACATAATGATTTTCTGTCACTGCTGTTGCACATAATTTAGATCTGAAATGAACACATAAACATATTGTTTATACACACACATACACCCACAATAAATATGACCAACTCATTGCGTGTGTGTGTGTGTGTGTGTGTGTGTGTGTGTGTGTGTGTGTGTGTGTGTGTGTGTGTGTGTGTGTGTGTGTGTGTGTGTGTGTGTGTGTGTGTGTGTGTGTGTGTGTGTGTGTGTGTGGTCGGTCTCTGCAGTGGTCGCAGTGGGAAGATCCGCGTCCTGTCCATGAAGATCGGTTTGCTCTCTCTCTCCAAGGGACACCTGGAGGAGAAATACAAATGTAAGTGCTAGCGAGTCGGTAAGATATCTGCTGATGTACACATGCACTTAAACGCACCGCTTTAAGTCTGTTTCACCGCAGCAAGTCCATCCCAAACTGCTTCAGCATGGCAGTAATACCAGCAGTATTAAAGTGCTCATATTATGCTCAATTTCAGGTTCATAATTGTATTTAGAGGTTGTACCAGAATAGGTTTACATGGTTTAATTTTCAAAAAGCACCATATTTTTGTTGTACTGCACATTGCTGCAGCTCCTCTTTTCAGCCTGTGTGTTCAGGTCTCTGTTTTAGCTACAAAGTGAGGCATCACACTTCTTTCCCATCTTTGTTGGGAGTTGCACATGCGCAGTAGCTAGGTAAGGACTACTAGCTAGGAGCTAGCTAGAAGAACTACTTACATGTCCCTCGTCTGCAGGTATTCCATGCAAAGTTGGAAGTGTGCCCTTGTTTAGAAGTCTTCCAGCTTGTCCTGCCGTGTACTGACCGAAGTTGGAGAAACAGCTAGCTGATGTGGTATTAGCTAAAGTGGTTAGCACACACCAAATGTTTCAGCCGAGTTTTGACCAGCTCACCCAGAGACTGAAACACACATTTAGAAACCCGTATCTCACTCAAAGCAGCATGGATGTTTTTTTTTCTCCAAGTTGTAAGTTGTAACAAGTATGCGTGTGGAAGCACCAGACACACAAAAATAACACCCTAAATCCCAGAAAACGTGATTTTTTTTTATAATATGGGCACTTTAATCAAACTCAGAAAGATAGAGTGGAGCTGGAGAACGGGTTGTCTAATAGCACGAGAGACCTCCTACGCGTTTATTTTATTTTCTATTCTGATTTATTTTTTAGGATTAGCGAGCGTGAATATAGGCTTGCTGCACTCGGAGGAGACTCTCATTTTGGCTTCCTGCTCTTTGTTTCTGCTGCTTTATCTCTCTGTCTATCTTCCTCTGCTGTCACTGCTCGCACCACTGTTCATCCATCCAACAGTGCCACTGTCTGTATCTTACTTACTCTTGCATCCCTTCTTTTCCTCATCCTCCTTCTCCTCTTCCTCTTCCTCCCTTTCTTTTGCTGTAGAATGCCTGAGCCTATTCGTTCCACTGGCAGTTTCTATTAGCCTGAGAAGGGAATCAAGTATGCCTGATTGCGCCTTTCCTCCTTTACTCTTTTAGGGTCTCATTGGCTGTCAGTCCCATGCATATGCGCACACACACACACACACACACACACACACACACACACACACACACACACACACCTAACCAGGCATGTTGCCATTCAACACTCTTTTTGTGACATGTCAAATGGAATCTTGTTGCAGAAAGTAGTGAGTTGGAGATGTGGGTGTTGATCAGTCAGAGGACACAAGAGGTGTGTGTAGGAAGCGGGTCACGAACAACACGTCACATGTGTGACAGGCACACAGAGATCAAAGTCATTCCTTCATGCCCTTCGTCTCTCCTTCTCCTCTTTCTCCGGATTACCCTATCTGCTCTCTTTGCTCAGTTTGTGCACAATCTCTGAAGATGTTCCATAACTTTATCTAAAATATAACGTGTGAGCTGGCCGAGCCTGCGTGTCACTGGGCAGGAATCCATATCCAGCACAGCTCTGTCAATCTCTGGGAGAATGTGGCAAATAGTTGGAGGCAGGGAGAGTGAGATTAGAGGAGAAAAAGCCTGGCATGTAAGAAGTAAGCCAGAAAGATTAAAAATGCATAATTTCCCTGATTTCTTCTGTGTCCTCCATACCACCTCCCACCTACATATACACACACTAACACCTTCCCTCCCACTACGTGCTATACCGTCACACTTTCTCCCTCTACATCTATTTATACCTATATTTTTCATTTTAAATATCACCCACATGCTTGACTCTTTCTCTTACTCCCTCTTTCTCTTTTTATCTCTTTCTCCTCCCCCCCTCACTCAGACCTTTTCAGCCAGGTAGCATCAGCAGGTGAAACATGTGACCAAAGGCAGCTTGGTCTGCTGCTACATGAAGCCATCCAGGTCCCAAGGCAGCTAGGGGAGGTGGCTGCCTTCGGAGGCTCCAACATCGAACCCAGTGTCCGCAGCTGCTTCCAGCACGTATGTTCACACACAGACACACACAATGTAGATGTGCCCTGAACGCATACATGTCAAGTCAGTTAGATAGATTATAGGCATGGGGAACAAATCTTAAAATGCTGATTGTATAAAGAAATGGATGCATGCATAACAACGCACAAATATATTTTTCCTTTCATTATAAAGTAATAATTTTTTATCTATTATCATTATAAAACAGTCCATGGCACATATGATGACAATTATATATACGTATACAGTATATTACTCTCACCGCATGGACAAAGTGAATCAATTTGCAATATAAAACTAAAATAGATTATTCAAATAGTTTATTTACAATACAAAAATAATAATTGGCTCGAGCCAGAACTAAACAAACTAAACTAAAACAACTCTTCTCAAAATGGCCTACAGATTTCCATAATATCTAAAAATCAAAATAGCATGTCAACATATTCAGGGGACATTCAGGTGTTGTTAGTCCTGCAGTCAGGTATACCCTCTCCAGGCACAGAGTTTACCGCTTTGTATTTGCCACAAATAGCTGAAAGATATTTGTAAAAAAAAGAAAAGAAAAAAAAGGCTGATATTTCACTTTTATCCAAAGAAGATTTCATGCATGGACTACTGCTTGTCACACTCTCTGAGCCAGTTTGTGACATGAATCAACACCTATCTGATACAATGTTCAAAAAGCTGAACATTTTGAGATTCAAAAAGAGGGGATTTATTGTTGGGTTGTTGTAACAATGCTGGAACTCTGCCAACATTTCTGCATTGGCTTCTAAATTACCCCATGGCTTTGTCTAGCTTTATGTAAATGTAAAGGTTTTAGAGTCACAGTAACCAAAGGTACTATAGGTCAAAGTGGTCAGTATGTTTCGAGTTACATTATTGATAATAGTTTTTGGCAGGTAATCAGTACTGTAAAAGATTACCGTATTTTTCGGACTATAAGTCGCTCCGGAATATAAGTCGCATCAGTCAAAAAATGCGTCATGAAGAGGAAAAAAACATATATAAGTCGCACCGGACTGTAAGTCGCATTTATTTAGAATATAAATACAAGAGTTATTCAACTATACAATAGCACACAGAACAATACGCTGAATACGGTAGGTGTCCGGTATGTTAACGTAACACATTAACAGTTATTGAACTATACAATAGCACACAGAACAAGTAGCTACCAGGGCGTGGAGCATGGATGTATTAAAAGGCGTGGTGACGTAACTGCACTGTGAACGAGCCCCTCCCGACTCGTTCCTCCAGCTCTGGCCATCTTGCTTTCAGCCCACGATTAGCCGATTAGCTTTCTTTGTTTTCTTCATTGCAGTAAGAGTCACCTTTTCGCCAGCCTCCCTCATACGTTTCACCCTCATTTCAAACTCTCTTTCTGCTGCTCGATTACTGTTTTTGGCTGCATATTTTACTACCTGCAGTTTGTTATCTCTTTTCTTTCTCAGTTGTCTTTAGGAGGAGCGTTCTAGTTGTCACAAGCCTAGAGCGCCCTCTCGCGCCTGTAGACTGTAATGTTTTCAGTATGAATTAACATGTAACAACATGTTAAATTATATATATTTTGATATATAAGTCACACCTGACTATAAGTCGCAGGACCAGCCAAAGTAGGAAAAAAAGTGCGACTTATAGTCCGGAAAATACGGTAAGTTTCGGTGCATCTTCCCAAAGCAGAAGTCATTAAGCACCGCAGTCTCCTCGGTGTCTCCCAGCCATCTAACACCTGCTTCTCTCAATCCTGTAAAAGTGCTTCAATATTTAGGCTCTGCTGACCAACCATGAAGCCTCAAATGGCTTCCAGTCTTCTGCTGGCTGTCCTCTAGTGTTTTACCGCAAGCCAGCTAACCAATTTCCCCGGCTTTATCTCTGGACGTTACTAGCATTTAATGATGTCTTCATCCCCCAGGATCACTGTTTCATTTTTCACACTTTCTTCCCTGGCTCATGCTTCAGCAGTCATAAATGGGATCCAAACATTAAAATTAGGAAGCTATAAATTTCACTGATCTCCTGTGCTTCGCCTCTCAAAATAGCAGAGTGATGCAGTTTTAAGCCTTATCTCGCTCTCCTTTTTTCTTCTCAAAGTAATGATAAAAGCCAAACACCTTGCCTACAATTCACTTTCTTGATGACATATTAATACACACATGCAAACGGAGAGGTCAGCATGCACAAATACATGCACTAATTGCTCACCAACTTGATCATGAATTGCTGTGCCAGCTGTAGTCCAGTTGCTCGTTAATCATTCAATCATCAAATCAACTTGGCAGGTAGAAAACCCACACACACACACGCACACACACACACACACACACACACACACACACACAAACTCTCTCATATACACCCACAAACACAAGCAAAGTGCTGTGCCACTTGTGTGTCAGTCTGCCCTGCCAGTGACACTGCAGTCACCCAGTCCATTTAGTTTAATGGGCCTGTGATGAATGAGTTGCACCGCCATAAATATGGCCTCTTTAACTGTTCCTTTGTCACTCTCCTTCATTTATCCATCCATCCCCCTATCTAGCCATACTTTCAGCCATCTCTCCTCTGCAGTAATTAATCTGTAAGTGCTATAATTCTGCCGTTAAATGGCACGTAGGAGGGACGGGAGGCAAAGATGCGTATGGGAAAGGAGAGACTTAGCGGTACTCTGATTGTTCAGGGGAAGGTCAAATGTAAGGGTGAAGGATGTAAAGATGATTTGAGATGTCATCAGGGTGGAAGTGTCATTGGC
The DNA here is from genome assembly GCF_004354835.1 of Perca flavescens. Lineage (NCBI taxonomy): Eukaryota > Metazoa > Chordata > Actinopteri > Perciformes > Percidae > Perca > Perca flavescens. The sequence continues at coordinate 19,387,697 of NC_041348.1, read as the reverse complement.
AGTGTTCTCATTTATCAACTAGTAACTTACAGTATGCCCTTCAACCCATCTAAAAGAATCACACTTAACATTTTATGGTTTTCAAGTTTTCAAAATAGACATATAATTTACTGAACATTGAAAATAATCAATGATTGATCAACTGAAATGCATATACCCAGGTGATCTTTAGGGCTGGGTATCATTTCACTTTCAGAATCAATACCACATCAATACTCTCTATGATACCTTACTTATATATAATATAAACATGTTTTTCTTTTGAACTAAAACTTTTCAAAAGTTTGATGTTGTCTAAACACTGGCAGCTGTACAAGAACTGTGAAATACATTATGCCAAGAACAGTTGGCAAAGTTCAGATAAGAAACGAAGAGCACAAATCTTTGTAAATATTTGGTACTTGACCTTTTTTGATATTTAGTGCTATGGACACATTTACCCTTATCACACACCAAAGCTTACTGGTGAAATTAATTTTTTTAAAACAAATGCAAATATTAATTATAAAAGCCAATTCCTGATTCCAATTTTAAGGTTTGAATGCGCATCTATTTAGTTTGTTTTGGAGCATGAATTTATTTTCAGGGGGATATGCTAATCAAATTGAGACACTTACAGTCTTGCACACTATAAGCCTTGGGAAGTGATCAGGGAACACCCACACATACACATGCACACTTATTCTATTTCTTTTGATTATTCTCTCCTATTTCAAATGTATTCAGCCCTTTGCTGCATTCACTGCCCTTTTTCTGTGAAGGGATGATGGAAAGGTCGTCTTGGATTTGTTTAGCGGTAACAACCGCTACTTCAAAGCTTCTCCCCCTGTGTTGGCTTTTCCAATGGGCTCATTATAATCTGCAGTCAAACAAATATTCACCTGAAAGATAATTTGTAAATGTTTTGTTTTTGTCCTGTAAAGTTTCTTCTTGTAGACAAGTTGGTTTTTGAAATGTTGGAAAGTGGACACTTTGTAGCTAGTTGTTCTTGGAGAAGCCAAGTTTCACATCCAGAGTATATAAAACAATAGACAAATACAAGTTACATAAACAATTACACCTCCAAAAGTTTAGAGCAGCAGATAAGAGTAGGAGTTTGGGGGTGGTTTTCATAGCTACTTGCACGGAGCAATATGGCTGTTAGCTAACAGCAAAGCTATGGGTGTGTAGGAAAAGGGCAGTGAGGGTGTTGGCATCAATCAATGTTTATTGTTAGGTTTTTCAACCAATAAACATGAATAAGGAGCTCGTAAAAGTTATTTAGTCTTGGTCCACAGTTCAAGGCCGTAATGCGCCTGAGGGAATCGCCACTTTAATATGTATGGTCATCTTAAATTTGTCTGCATCTTTATTAGGCTTTCAGTAACAAGCAAAGAGTTACAGCCTGCTATTCATTTATGGGAATTATGTTGTACATGTTTCTCTATCATGCTACAAAGTGCCTTTACAGTTTGTCAGCTTTGTTGAACTTTTATAGAAACTGTAAACTTCACATGGTTGCTGAACCTTTGATTTGAATCCTCCTAACTCTTGGCCCTGTCTCTTTTGTTCGCAGGTGACCAATAAGGTGGAGCTGGAGCCCAGGCAGTTTGTTGATTGGATGCGTCTGGAGCCCCAGTCTATGGTTTGGCTTCCGGTCCTGCACAGAGTGGCTGCTGCAGAGACGGCGAAACATCAGGCCAAGTGTAACATCTGCAAGGAGTGTCCTATTGTTGGCTTCAGGTGAACACACACACACACACACACACACACACACACACACACACACACACACACACACACACACACACACACACACACACACACACACACATAATAACGAGACAAGTCTGTAACATGTAACAGGCTTCACACACAAACAGCAAATGTGGCAGTGTTCTGTGTTGTTTTCTCCTGGTTGAGCATAAAGGGCAGATCTGCTCTGGAGGGCAGGCATTTACCTAAATGTCAACAGCTGATACACCACTGACTAAATACCATCCGGTGGTTTGCAAGGAAACATCCACACACATACTCACAAAGACAGCAACACACTCATACACACACTGCCACATTCACAAAGTTCACAAAGAGCTGATTGGCTGGCAAACAATCCATAACAGACCACCCTGTGATACTGTGGAGGACTGACAATCACACACACACACACACACACACACACACACACACACACACACACACACACACACACACACCAAAGCATCCAAAAGCAGATGTTGCAGCTAAGCTCTCCAGATCCATGGCTCAGGTTACAACATGGTTACAAGAGTGCTGCCTGCTACTAAATGTCTCTAAAGCAGTTAGCATGTTCTTTTGCAAAACCAATAGATCCACAAGTGATCATCACATAATGGTTAAGGGTTGTGAGTGAATTTAAATATCTTGGGGTGCTAATTGACTCAAACCTCTCCTTTTAAGTCACATGTAAAAAAAAAATCGGTAAAACACTGAAGTTAAATATTGCTAATTTTCGTTCCATCAGAAATCACATGTCTACAGAGGCTGCCAAAATGTTTTTACATTCTATGATTTTCACCCATCTGAATTATTGTTTGACAAGCTGGTCCCAGGCCAACCACAGCACACTGAAACCACTTGAATCACTATAAAAAAAGCCATACAAACTGTAAATAAATAAAAATAAGCATTTCCATCACTGCTTAACTTTAAAGAAGTATCAGCTTTTAATCTGGGAAGACCTAATGAAATATGTAAACGTATGCTTGGTATATAAAGTCACTCACAACCTAGCTCCACCGCCACTTGTTGCATACATCAACAGAAGATCAGATACTGTTCGAGTCACAAGGGGATCCTCAAGAGGAGACTGTGTTATTCCACTGCGGAAAAGTTCTTTTAGTCAGTCAGTCTGGTCCATCAGAGGGTCAAGAGAGTGGAATTCAATCCTGAACTACATCAGACAGTTAAACACATATACGTCTTTCACTAAGCAGCTAAAACACTGGATGGTCACTACATATACATGTCAGCACTAACACTATTTATAATACATTCATTCTGTTAGTTTGTAAAGTCAAAATATATGAATTTTACTTATTATTTCCTCCTAGTTTAATACTGCTTTTATTGTTCTTAATGGCTGTCTGTTCTTGTTTTGTTTCTTGTTTTGCTTTGTTGTATATCTTTCTGCTTTTGTGTTGTGTCTCGTCTTGTGCCAAGTTCCGTGTTGTGTCTCGTCTTGTGCTAAGTTCTGTGTTGTGTCTCATCTTGTGCTAAGTTCTGTGTTTTGCTTTGTTTTGTTGTTTTCTGTTTCTGTAATGTTTTGTGCTAAGTTTTGTTTTGCTTGTGTTGTCTTTTTGTTTCTTTGTATTTTAAAAAGCCTTTTTAACATCGAGGGCAGGGGACTACAGATGAAAAATAGCCTTTTGGCTAATTCTGGCTTTTTTAACTCATGGGAAATCATGTGTTTTATTAATTTGCAATGTCCCCAATCATAAAATAAACTTGCTTCTTTAAAATGAACTGAACACACACCCATATACAGTAACAACAGGTAAGAAAAATGTGTGTTATGCTATAGTCAAGTTATCATAAAATGTAGTTTTTCGCTGACCAGTTGTGCAGGGAAATGCTTTTTCTGAGGCTGGAGATATGTGTAACACTATCCCAAGTGAAGTAGGTTTGCTGGAATGTCCCCTTCAGATCCCTTGCTTTGCCAGCAGAAAGAGAAATACAGTCAGACATTTGATGAAGCACACATCTCCCGAGTTCTGTCATTGATCGATGAGAGGGAGCGATGGAGAGAGGGAAAGGCAGAGAGCAAGAGAGAAAGAGAAAGAAAGGAAAATGCATAGCAGGCATTTTGTAGTGTTGTTTCATTTCCCCCCCTTGCAAGTCGCTGTCGTTTTTAAACTAGCATGGTATATGGGATCATCCAAGAACCTCAAACTAAATTTAAAGGATAATGTGTCAGCAGCTATGTTTACATTTGATAAATGTCAACTCAAACATCGCAGTTGGTGGGATAGCTAACAAGCCACCTAGCCACATTCAATACGCACCATTTCCTGTGAATTCAAGCAAACTTGTTCTGAGCATGTGTTGCATTTGCATAATTTTAATGTTGGCCAGCAATATTTAAAACATAATGGTTTCTGCTGCAAAATGCCAGTGAGATAAAAAATTGTGATAATTTGTAGGACTAATAGTGTAACATTGGATGTTGACCTTGATTTATTTAAAGCGTTTTTATTGCTCTACTTTTGTTTTAATATCTTCTTGCTCATGGTATTTTATGATTCAGTGTTTTCCAACCAGGGGTACGTGTAACCCTGTGAGTACTTCTGCAGTTGCCACGAAGTAGGTGGAACAATTGTGGAGTAGCTCAACTAATTTGAAAAAAATGATTTATAATTATAAAATTATGATTTGATTAAACATTTTTGTGTTTAGGTGGGAAATAACCCTCAAAATAGAACAATACAGGTTCCATCATTAACGAAAAATGGATGAACTCATTAATTAAGGGCCATCTCAGTACCTCCGGCTATGAAGGTGAATTAACACCCCATCCTTGTAGTAATATGCTGCGTGTCAGTATGTAATGAAGCATTTGACTTGGTAGTGTCGTGTGCACTGTTGCATCCTTTTGATATATGGCAGTCTCTCGTAGCTCATCAGTCAGCTAACCTTGAGAGAACTGGAGAGGAGAGAAAGATAAAAGACTAAAGCTATTATGTCTGAACGGCTCCTGTCTCAATTGAGCTGTTAAATGGCCTTCTGGCTACAGCTGCTGCTGAGGACAACATCCTGACAGTTGTTGTGTTTTGGTGAAAATCCAACTGTCTGTCACACATCAGCATATTGAGAAGGGTGGGTGTGTGTGTGTGTGTGTGTGTGTGTGTGTGTGTGTGTGTGGGTGTGGGTGTGGGTGGGTGTGGGTGTGTGTGGTTGCACGATTACAAGAGTGACAGGGGAAATCGACAGCTCTCCAGGAGTCCTCAGTATTAGCCTGGAGATGAGTCATGTTGTAGGGCTACAAGTGTGTACACACACACACACACACACACACACACACACACACACACACACACACACACACACACACACACACACACACACCTTGTGAACATGATGAAAATGTCCTCTCAACTCAACTTACCTCACTTTTCACCTCCCTTACCTCTCTCTCTCTGTATCTCTCTCTCTCTCTCTCTCTCTCTCTCTCTAGGTATCGCAGTCTGAAGCATTTTAACTACGACGTGTGTCAGAGCTGCTTCTTTTCTGGGCGCACAGCCAAGGGCCACAAGCTCAACTACCCCATGGTGGAGTACTGTACACCGGTGAGGGAGCACCACACACACACACACACACACACACACACACACATACACAGGCACACACGTTGTTCAGCAGCTCATCTCAAATCTCTTTTCCAAGTGCTCACAAACTTTACTCATCCATTTAATGAAGGCAACACAGTTGTACTGATTTTCAATTTGAATCATTACCTTACACTGAACACATGCTGTTCCAAATATTTTGTAATTCAGTGTATTGTTATTTGTATTTAAAGCATGTGGAGAACTAAACTTTTCATTTGTATGTGATTGGTTAACATCTCGTTCCAAAACCATGAGCATCAATATGCTGCTATAACATTCATTTCATTTGAATGGGATCACTGTCTTGATTCAGTAGGGGTGCCAACGCAGAGGGCTCTGGCAAAAAAACACAGATCTTCCTGCAGAATACTTTGCTCAACATTTGTCGCAAAGCAACGTCTACATTTTCAACAAAATGCGCCAGCCAATCAAGTGCAAGCGCACATTCCTAGTAGATTATTTTGTAACATGATCGCTATTTTTTTACTGTTAAATTGGCGATCATCGCAACAAAAGATAAAATGAGTTATACAATCCATTCATAGAGATGTGCAGCATTTTGGGAGTCTGATAAGTCTTCCAAATCAACTAAAAAATCTGTCACTCAAGCTGAATCTTCTTGATAGTATTTAATCGTCTCATCAGTACCTGAACCAGCACGCCCCCGACAAGATAGCCCCTTGCATTTTTTGAATGCCTATTATAATAATATTGATAATAATAATGACTATTTTTGGTCTGAAAGACCACTGAGGCCTGTCTCGCACTCTGCGTTCCATTTTATCCTAAAAGTTGAGGTTAAGGCTCTGCGATCAAATGGGGGTACGGTAAAGATATTCCAACCAAACTCAGGAAACCATTTGGCCTTATAGTGTTGTTGTTAAGGCGTTTCTTAAACAGTATTGCAAGCATAGAACATATTTTTATCCCCTCGCTGTGATTAATGCAAGTTGACATTACTCCTGCCACTTGTCTCTACAACCTACTTCCCATGCAGTTGATTTTTCCACCTTGTTCCACAATCAACCATCCCGACAGACCTCTGGCTTCATTTGAATTTTCATGAACAAATGGTAAAATGCTTGTGGCTCTCTGAGGTCTTTTTATAATTTCTGCTGGAAAGCAATATTTCACTTTACTACTACGCAGAGAGAAGAATATTAGAAAAGGGAGAGCTAGGCGAAATTGAACATTGCCCTGTTTCTCAATTAGGATCGCACACTTGTGGGCCAACTCGTTTCAATATTGCTTAACGTCAAACTTTGAGTGACTTGAGTGGAGACGTTTCTCATTTCTGTCTTTTAATTTGCTTTTTCAATTTTGCAAATGGGATAGATATTGACTGAGAGAGCAGCTGTAGGGAGTAGTGATCATTCTTCCTCCAGTTAAGACGCCCAGCAACTGCCTGCATTGACTTTGAAAAAAAACATTTTATATTCAGCTGTGCTGCAGCAACCAACACTATTAAAATGTTGGTTAAAGATTATTACGCAGCTATAGGGCACATTAATCACTCAGGAGTTTAATGAACAGCAGCTTTACTGGAAAGGAAGGAATAAACCGTAACTTCAGAGAGATTCTACATTTCTCTTTGACTTTTTCCACATTTTTTGTCACATCTTAAAACCAAAGTGGGTTTTATTAGGATTTTTGACAATGATCTGCACACATCCCCTTAAAATGACTGGTATGAACTAGGGCTGTCCCAAACGATTATTTTTTAAACAATTAATCTAGCGAACATTTTTTCAATTAGTCAACTAATCTAACGATACATTTTTCGATTAATCTAACGATTAATTTTTCAATTAGCGATTATTTTCCCATTGCTCCATTATTAACAAAACAAATTTCAATAAGGTTCAAATCTCTATTTATTAAAATTGTTTAACACTGCACTGTTCAAGTAAAATGAATTTTTAGTGCAAACTGAAGCCAGATGTAGGCTATCAATCCAACCACAAAATAAAGTCACTTTCAGGAGGAATACAAAAATAAACACTTAAAGTAAACAGAGCAAGTGCAAAAAGAGTAGCCTGTATTTGCTTTTTTTAACAGTAGTAGGTAAAATAATGAATAAGCTCCATTTGAATACTCCTTTAGTGCTGCTATCTCTGACTGACTCTCTGCTACCGTCGCCCTGACAAAAAACTGCATGTTGGCGGAGGAGCTCGGCTAGCTTCAGAGCTAAGGCGGGGCTACAGTTTAGGTGTCCCTAGAATCTGCGTATCCAGCAGTAGTTCCGCATTACATTAGTTCCACATTACATTAATTAATTTGCACGCAAGTTTTATTTATTTATTTTATTTAGTGACGCGTTGATGCAAATTATTTGTGTCGACGCATTTACGTAGTCGACTACGTCGTCCCAGCCCTAGTACGAACCCTAAAACACAGTTAAGGTTAATCCAAATTATATTCCGTCTTCCTGAGATGTCTGTACAACTTGACCCACTCTGTGGCCAGTTCAAGTGATTTTTAAATGTGATTTGAAAATGTCTGTACATCTGTATATATAATTATGTATCTATTAGGGACAATATAGGGATACTCTTAGAGCTGGTCGCCCCAACAATCTAAGCAGCTAAGCACAGCAGACTTTGGTTAGATGAGAGCCATGCTGAGCTATGGGCAGATCTTGCTAGAAGGACAATCATCAGTGTGGCAGAAATCTGGTGTGTTTGGCAGAAAAGATGCTCATGACAGCTGCCTGGAAGCTGCAAAAAGTCCAGCGACAGACTGAGAGCAAAAGACAAAGGATTTTAAGCACTGATTAAATGAATATGTGAACTTCCTAGCCATAATGTTAAGCTCTGCGTCTGCCAGAAAGCGGTCACAACTTATCACCATCACTACTTTGAAGAATGGCTGTGACAGCAGCATACTGCCCGCAGGCTTTTCAGCACCAACAAGGATAAAGGGAGCAATGAATAGAGCCAAATACAAGCAAAGTATTGGGGACAGCTTGCTTCGCAGTGCCAAACACCTTAGAGGGGTGCAACAGCTTATTTTCTGCTCAAACAATGACCTAAAGTTCACAGTACAGTGTCAATACTGAAATGTCTGTGGAACAAAAGTAAGAAAAAACTTGACTTAAATCCGTGCTGAGAAGCTGTGATATCTTGTGACACTTGCTGTCCATAAACACCTGTCGGAGGGAGATCAAATGAAAACTCATCTGAAGCAACTTATTGTGTCATTTTGAATTCTTCAACTCAACTTTATTCGACATCTTTGAAGTGCAAGTTTTTCTCTTTCTTTCCTCTAAACATATCACCATGATACATCATTATATTTACCCTTCTCCCCATACTCAAACCAAATTATGTTTCAGTTTCATACCTTTGAAAATATCGAGTCCATATTGAATAATGATTCTACAAAAAAACAGATTTTGCAGAAAGTTAAAGACTGATAGCGGCTTTTGTGTGACTCAGTGCGGCCATTTGATAAGATTTGTTCTCTCATCTTTGTCATACTGTGTACTTTATGGCCACAATATTGCTTTTTTATTAGGTTTTCAATTTTATGGGAGTGACATTTTTATAGATCCAATGGGATTTTTCAGTGATATTGAAGAAGCCAAATTTGGTGGTGTGCTGTATTGATTTCTGTAATTTGAATGTGTTTACCTTTCCTAAGTGGAGATGCTGTTTGGGTCTGACTGTGGCTGGTGTCCCTAGTGTCATTTTGTTGTCAGAATCCGTCAGGGAGCGTCCTGGTGGCCTTGTGGTTATGATGCACACCATGTATCTTCAACATCTCCCATTTCATTTCTCTCTCTCCCCTATTGTTTTGTGTCAATATCCACATTGTCACTATATAATAAAGGCAAAAAAACTAAATCTTAAAAAGAAAAATAAACCTGCCTGGTGAATCACATAGAAAGGAGCTTACATAAAAACACACATAAACTTGCACAAATTATCCTTCAGCCTAGTATAATTGTTTTGTACCGGTAATTGCTGTTGGTTTGCTCAAGCTACCATCTTAAATTGCATGGATTAGTCAATAAGTGAATTTAGTAGTCTGTTCATTTATGCGTGTGTGTGTGTGTGTGTGTGTGTGTGTGTGTGTGTGTGTCTCATTGGTTGTCTGAATCCTCTGCAAAGGGATTTTCTCTCCCTCTGGTCAGACTGTTGTGGTAATTTGTTGAGTGCTTGCAAGGCAGAAACCACTTCTGCAGGATGAACACCTTTGCTAAGTATCTAATTAACAAAACATTCTCTTCCACACAAATGCATATGCTGCTGGTGTGTGCACAAGAGACCATGGAAATACACACACACACACCAAGAGAATGTGGAAATACACACACACACACACACTGCAATAAATAACACAAAAACTTTGTCTGTCTCTCTCATACTGAAGACGACATCAGGCGAGGACATGCGTGATTTCACCAAAGTGCTGAAGAACAAATTCCGATCGAAGAAGTACTTTGCCAAACATCCTCGGCTGGGTTACCTACCAGTCCAGACAGTTCTCGAGGGCGACAACATGGAAACGTGAGTAACACTTGAGTGTCTTTATGAAACAGAACATAGCTCAAATCCGATTTGTACATTCAAATTCTTCATTTACAGATTGACTGAAACTGAATCCACTTTGTTTATGTTCATGTCTATCATTCATCACAATGCCTTTCATCTGTACTAAAGTCACTTAATGTTACAGTAAAAAGGACAATGTCTTTAGCTTCAGTTATGTGACGTGTTTGTGAGGGAAAAGAAATATGTGGCGGTGTTTAGTTACATGAGTGATTAAAATCAAATCCTTAAAATAGGAAAACGATTGGTTCGATACGGAGCTCTACTGAGTTTTTGGGGACTGTTGGCCTCCACCCACACATCCCTGACTTGCTCCTGACATATTTTTGGATGCTGTAAAGGGTGAGATTTCCTGACTCAAGCTCCAAATACCTTGGATCCTACAACTTGATAGCGTCTTTCGACAGAACATCCCTGCTCAGTAAAGCTCTAAAGTCTCTAAAACTCCACGCTCCCAGTTTGTAAGTCTGGCTCTCATTTACTACTGTCAAGTCTCCAGGCTAAGATTACTTGAGGGATAACACTTGAAATAATAACTTTCTGAGACTTGACGAAGCTTCTCGAGCCACACAAATCAAAAATAGTTCCCCCCATGACTGACTTTGATGTGTAAAATAGGTGGACTTCCCCTTTACTCTTACTGTCAAGTCTCTGTCATAATTGTCCTCAGGTCACAAGTTATAAAAAGTCTCATGCCTGACACGCACACACACACACACACACACACACACACACACAGCTGTGCTACAGTATGTGGGGAGTGTTAATTTTCCACTCAGTTTATGTGTTTATTTACCTGTCGGACCAGTCATTACCAGGTGCCGTCGCTACACTGTAGATCTTCTGTCTGCAGCACCTGCCCATCTGATTTATGTCGCTGCTCCTGCCAGTCGTAAATCCCCCTGGAGAGCCGTTTAACTTGGCCCACATTATGCAGACGCCCCAGGCGGGCTCCTCATTCTCCCCGTCGGATTGTGTGTCTGAGTCGTGGCCCTTTGGAATACCAGCCCCGCCTGCTCCGTGACTGTCACTCTTTCCTTTTTTTACTGTTCTTTTTGTTATTTCCCCAATTAATCTATCTATAATCTCCTTTTCTCTGCCTGTCAGACATTTCCCGCTCATGCTCTCTTACTTTTGAACAGTGTAGTTTTGCATTTCGTAAGCACCAAAAACAATGCCTCACCTGTTCATTTGCGATAGATTTTCCCGTCATCCAGTTCCACACAGTCACCTCTAAGATGGATTACAAGCCCCTCTTTCATCCCTCCCATCTTTGCCCGTCCTCCCCTCACCTCACACCTCGCTCCACTCTCACTTCCCTTCCTCTCTGAAATATGACTCCTGCTGAGATGCCTGCTTGATAAATGCCCCTAAAAGGTTGAGGAATTGTGGCGAAACGCTGGAATCTTTTCAAAATATGCAGAAAGGAAATGGATACTTATAGAAATTTAGGACCGTTTCATCATGCCATGGTCATCATTTCCCCGCCTCTCTCTTACTGCATTAGAACTCTGGACTATCCACATGTTGCCACAGGCTTGACTACTCTAAAAACAGCTTCATGTGCAGAAATAAGCCTGAATGTTTTTTTGCTTTTGCAAGGTTTATAAGATGTGGCTCAAACATACAATCAGTGTTTTGATTGTCAAGACATGCTGGGCATGCCACATTCATTTTAAACCCATATTATCACACTTGCCATCTCAGTGTCACTAAAATGAATACCGTGTCCTAAATTGAAATAGATTTTTCTGTAATTGGAACATGGTTCCTGCTAAAGAAGCAGAATTTTACTGATTAGGTAAACATTTATAACATTGGCTGCCATGTTTGCTGTAATAAAAATTAGATTTTCCCCAATTTCAACTTCAAAATATTGCATATGTAACATGTTTTATTTGTGTTCAATACAAATCGACTAAATCAGTAAATTGAAAAAAGACTACTAACATCATCCTGAATATTCATTTATTAAGTTGTTCTTGCTGTGTACAATTCTGAACAATATTATGGGATTACATTTTTTTTTTAAATATCCCCCCCAAAACCTTATCAATGCGTTGTCAGGCTCCATTGGTCATCTTAAAAAAGTGAACTAAGAAGTTGTAATTTGTTAAGTACTGTAGCAACGGAAGAAGAAATTAGATAGTCTGCTGTATATTAGGCCTCACTTGCTGTCTTTCTCTTTTCCCCTTTTGTATCACAATTTCTCTTTTTTAATTCAACCCAGTCTGTTTCTTTCCACCTTGAGAGAGCAACCCCCACCTACTCTCTCACCTCCCACTTGTATCTTTGATTTATTTTACGGCAGATAGGATTTCTATTCGTCACAGCTATATTTGTTAATGTGAACGAATCATTCTATTGGTTTCCCCACCCAGTGCTGGTTTATGCTTTTTACCCTACATAAGCAGGTCGAGTAGACAAGTCTCTGTTGCATTAGGCAGAGCAGTTAATTTGTTTGAACGTGGATTTGAAAATTATTGGCTACATTGTTTTTTTCAGAATCCAGTTTCAAAAGAATTATTTAGTTCTGGCACAAAAAAATCAAACAAAGTAAAAAAAAAAATCCTTTTGTGGCAATGTGTGCATTAGCAGGCAAAACCCAATAACAAATACATTTATGAATGTAGTAAAGTTAAAAAAAAAGTTCTGTTTACTATATGTAGCCCAAGTAAACATATACAGCACACACACACACACACACGCACAGACAAACACGGTTTCTCTTTCCAGCTCTTTAGCTGTTTTCCTGACAGACAGGTAGAGGTGTCAACATGTGCAGATGGTCTTTTGTCCCTGATAGAGAAAATGGAGGAGAGGGAGAGCAGAGGGAAGTAGTGCTTACTGTGACAGAGTGACTATGACAGCATGATAGACTAAATAGATTTTTAGAAAGCTTTCAGGGCAAAAAACAACAACCAACAACTCTGAAAATAGACTGCACAATTTTGACAAATACATAAAGAAATGAGAAAAGACATCAGCTCTTTTTGCAGTTTTTTTCTTAGTCAGCGGTTTCAAGTTTTCTTAAATAGCCAACGAGAACAGCAGCGCTCCAAGTAAGTTTGGTAGCTTCATGCCCTTCTAAGTGGCTTTTACAGCTTGTGGCTGGGTGTTTTTGCTTAACCATGGTCCATTTGTTTACCCCAGGTTCAACGTCCACCCTACTGGCAAGACATTGACTTTCATTTTTTAAAGACTTTGTTAAAATGTTAAAAAATCTTTATTCTGTTTGTATATTTGGAATTTTCTGTGTAATTGAGTTTGACTCATTCATGTCAGTGCCAAATCAAAAGGTGAAGATGCAAAAATATAATAAATATTTTTTTCATTTTGAACTAATCTCAGATTTAATAGAATAAGCCATATTTTTTTACTAAAAAGCAATTTGTTTTAGATTGAGTCATTAAAATTAAGATATTCATAATAAATTTGAATGGTGGTCATGCATTTTGACCGCGGTTTAGCCTGTTCAGACTTTTAGCACAATACCAGTGGAAGTGAAATTTGAACAGGGCTCTGCTCCTTGTTGTTGTACTTCAACAAGCACAACAAGCCTTTCATAAAAACACACCCTTTACAGCTGCCACATTTGTCAGGCCCAAAATACTCCCAAGGTCTCTGCTGTCGTGATTTCTCCCCTCCCTCTCTTTCCTTTAGTCACCTTTCCTTCACTCATTTTTTTTTCCTCATGCTTCATTTCCAATTTCCTCTCCTTCTCTCCCTCCCTCTCTGTTACAGTAACTTGTGTTTCTGTCTTTGCTACAAACTACGTCTCCTCAAGTGTATCCAGGGTTAAAGGTTAAAGTCATTTTATGCGGGTTTGACAAATTTAGGTAAAAACAAAACCATCTTCACTCTACAAAGCTGTCAATTTTTTTTTGGCTAAGATGAAAACTGACATCCCTCTCCTGAAAAACAAAATGAGCAGACTGACTGTTCCTTCAGGCAAAGATGTGGGCGGGGGCGCATAAAACTGCCGCACCACCATCTCTGAATAGTTAGCTCAGTTTGCCCTGCCGACCCCGATCTCTTTTTCTCTTACGGTTTCGCTCTTTATTTTTTCTTTTCCGTCTGAATCCCCGGCTGCATTTTCAATTCTTCTCGCAGCTACAGAAGTGTGACTACACTGGCTGCCCCGCTGGGAGGAACATAACCACCAAGCCACACGTCTCCCTCTAAATTTCCCTGCTTTAATGTGGAAACACAAGGCGAAAAAATTGTCAACCTCAACTGTTATCGCACCAATTTTTAGCCAGCTTCCTCACTGAAAACAACACTCTGCAATACATCTATGTATTTTTTGAGATAAGACTTAGAGGATGTCCCATTTGCTTACAAATAGCAATTTATGCTCTGCGTTACTAAGTATAGCTGCAATTATCACAGACTAGAAACTGGAAACTTCATCAGCTTGGTTCTTATGCACCAAACACATCTTTTCATAACATACAGCAATGTACTTAATAGCAGATTAACTAGAAAAGAGGTTCTATATATGTTTATGCTGGCATGCTATTTCAGTAAATCCTGATGGAAATAAATAAGAAAAAGGAATGAATTTGGGCCATATCATTCTGTATGCAGGAGGAGTTGTGAAAAATAAAAACACAATTATTATTATTATTATTTTTTTTTTTATTTCACCTCATTTTTACAGGCAAGTCATTAATAACAGGTTCTTATTTACAATGGTGGCCTGACAAGTGGCATAGCCACTTAGGGAAAGGGAAGGAGGGCTAGTAAATAAATACATTAGAAATACATACAGTTTAAAAATCACATAAAATACTATTTGAAATACTACACAGACAATAGTAAACACTTTAACGAGATAAGTGCACAGGTACATGGATGACCGCAGCAGCAAGTCAACTGACATAATCAAATCTTTTCTTTGTGAGCTTTCATACACATAACGTGCATATACTATTACAGTGTGTTGACATATCCACTTGCCCATCTTGACCCTTTCAAAACTGACTGTCAAGCTACACACTTTCTAAGTCACAAATTTTGATGCAGGTATTAGAGAATGTCACAGGGGGATAATCATAACCACGTGTGTGTGTGTGTGTGTGTGTGTACTGTGTGTGTACTGTGTGTGTACTGTGTGTGTACTGTGTGTGTACTATGTGTACTGGTGACTGTATGCGAGTCCGGCCACTCAGCTGTTGGACAGACATTTCCTTCCATGTCTTCCTCCAACTGCTGTGTTTTTGATCCTGAAATGTTTTGTGGTACCTTACCTGCCCCTCCCTCCTTCCCTCCGATTCTCTTACAGTCCCGTCACCCTCATCAGCATGTGTCCGGAGCAGTATGAGTGAGTATCTACGGCACCAGCAACAACACATCGGCTGCAGACTGGAATGCCTTTTAACAACACCTCCTTTACTCCCTTCTTTCCTCACTCACCTCCCCCTAAGTCCTCACTTCAACTAAGCCATGACTGCACTGCATGTTGCCTTCCTGCCTGCCTGCCCGATCCACTGGCTGAACATGCAACTGAAAAAAAAACACACCCACTGTCTCCTTACCGTCACCTTCTCCTCTTCTCTAAAGCATCCAACTTGCATTCAGTTGCTCATCCCAGCAGTGGCTGTCAAAAACCGTCCACCTGCCCCGTAGATCATCCTGCTCCCCTATTTCTCTCTCTCTAGGATCATCAGATTTGTTTTCTAGGTGATGTTGTGAAGGGCAATTAGGGTGTGTGTGTGTGTGTGTGTGTGTGTGTGTGTGTGTGAGAGCATGTGCATGTGCCTGTGATTCTCTTGTGTATTAATGAGGTTGTGTGAGCATGCAGAATCTCATTCATCTCCATTACTCCATTCATTTCCAGGCTGCCCCAGTCACCTCAGCTCTCTCATGATGACACCCACTCCAGGATAGAGCAGTATGCCAGCAGGTACGCATCGCATTCCCCAATTATCATCAACTCATCATCTCAGATGCCACAACGCACACACATAAAGACTTGCTAACTGCATTTAAATGTTACACATTTAAAAAGCTTCATTATAGAATGAAAACTCCACTTTTAAAGGACCTTACTAGTTTTAGCTTATTTACCAAAAATCACATACTTTTTCAAAATCAAATGAAAACCTCATAATATGCACATGTAGTGAAATGTTTTCAGGAAACATTTACAGAATTGTTGAACTGTTATACTGTAATATATGTTGACTGTACAGTAAAGCTTCCAGACAATCATACAAATCCAAATTATGTTGAATGTCTTTTATTAGTTGCCCTTGTGCTTCTTGAAGAGGAGGTGTTTGCTATTTATTCTCATAACAGTAAGAAACAAGTATCAAATTGACACTTTTAGGTCAGAATCACAAACGAAGCACATTCTGCCTGTATCTATCAAAGAACCCTGTTGCTTATTTTGGGCTTGAGATTGCATGTCATTTTGAAATCCATTTCAACATGCAGTTCTATACAAATGAGAGAAGCAAAAATATTATTTTCCAGTTTCCCATCAGAATAATCAGTAATATCTGAATTTCTCTCATGGCCAGGAATCTGTTCAATGCTCCACAAATGTTCAGTGTAACTTTAAATATGGGGTCATTACTATTACTCTGAACTTTAAACAATATTCACACTGGAAAACACTGCATCTCTAGATATTTTGTAAACCTCGAGTGCAGTGGAAAGAAGTTCCGTTAGGTTTCAGTAGACTATTTGCATTTGTTTAATTGTTAAGTGTCAGGTAAGTTACAATCAATCATGAAATACACTTTTGAACGTTGTGTATCTGCTTTTTATTTCGTGGTGATCACATACATTAAATGTCAGAGGACTGAACCATGCAGCCACCCACGCCCGATAGCTGTTTTCAGCCGCCCACTTCAGATGATCCTGCTGCGTGCATCAACAGATCCATGTACACAGTGTGTGATCTGCAGTTAATCATCACCCACATCGCCAAACTAATGTTCTGCTGCAGTGAGATTGAAAACCTGTCGTGTTTGATTTTAAGACAAGTTTGACTATTAAGTCCCCAAAGTTTCACAAATCCCATCTTACCCCTTGAATGAATCTCTAATCAGTCCAAAGCTTATCTCCTCTAAAGCGGACAAGGGTTATTCGTGTCAAAACAGAACCCAGCGTCCCTCCACAGAAAGCTTTAATCATGAAGGCTCTTGTGACGCAGCGCTGCTCTGTCTGGCCTGTAACCTTTCATTGGTCACACACCATTAACCTTCGCTCAGCATTTCTGCTTGCATTGTTTTATCAGCAATGACACAGACATGAGCCTTGCGAATTACAATTTTTACTGAAATATAGACGCTGACATAGTAGATTATAGCGTAACTTATAAATTTGCATGGAAAAATGCACACACTGATGAGGTTTCACCAGTGGAATAATAACTTTATATTTCTCCCTCCATGCATATTCTGTCATAGTCCAATTTCATCCTAAAGTTTAGTGTGTGGATTGTGTTCTTACTCTGCTGGACAACCCTGCTGCCACACTGTCAGAGTTCAGTAAATACAGGCTTTGATCTAAGGAACCGGCCTCATTAGCATGGCTGCTTTGTCTGAATATATGACCCGAACACTCACACATCTCTGCTGTACATCTCCAAAAAATATAATTGTGCACACATATACTAGACCACAAAGTTGTCATTTACCTGCTTTGAGACTACTATCTTTGATTTTTTTTATTGGTGTGCTACTGTGGCGTTGAGATCCGCATTTGTTGCCATCGCTGTTCTGCAATTTGATGAGATGATCACAAGGTTTATATGCTTCAGTTCTAATTGGTAATTAAAGTTGTAGCCACTGATGAGGGTTTCTTTCTCAGGTTGGCCCAGATGGAGCGCTCCAACGGCTCTCTGCCCACAGACAGCAGCTCAGCTACAGGAAGCATGTAAGTCACCACTGGTCTTTTCCAACATTTCTATACATACTGTAACATGATCACACGTTTCCAACCAACTTTTTTTCACAGATCTTGGTCAAAAATTAGATTTCGTTATAACTCTGAGACATCTCCCTGTGCACTGTTTACCTGTCAAGGTAGCCCCCAAAAACTTGCCTTTCCTGCTTTCAGTGTATCAAAACCAGCTAAGGAAATAAGAAGGTGGCTTCCCACATTGCTGAAAAGAGATGAAGAAAGAGTGTGTGAGAATTTCGAATGGTTTTGAGAGAGCAAAAGAAGTGTGGAGTGAGGGGGAAAAAAAGACAATGGGCTGTAGTTGAATTCAGCAGGAAGGACAGGACTTTAGTAGAAATGAAATGGATTTGAGTGCCAACAATGAGAAGTGAGTGTGATTGGTTTCAGCATCTCTGATAACGACCAGTTATCTTTGATCAGAGGAGATGAGGACATGGCAAACTTGAAAAAGAAGAAATTACAAAAAAAGGGGAAAAGCTGATGAGCACGAGCTCTAAAGTCTTCTGCAGGCTATTCGAGTTGAAGGGCGTATTTGTCCCTTTTCCAACTGAGATCCTAATCGGGGGAATGAGCGCTTGAGGTTCAAACGCCCTCTGGGCTCATGGACACACTAATGTGTGTGTGCAAAAAGAAACACACACACAGGCACACACTTTTCACTGTGTTCCTGTCTTTGGAGGGAATAACTTTCCGTTTTGATAAGACAGTTGTAGATCACAAGAATTCCCAGATCCTAGATCATCATCATCGTTTTTGAAATTAACCATGTGTGAAATTAATTTCTGCTTGAGAATGTAACCGATAAAGAGAGGGTGCAGTTTTTGTTTTGTTTTTTTTCCCATCTCAACAACATCTTCAAGTAGCACAAAGCCAAAAATCAACTTTCTTTTTTTTTTTTTTTTACACAAATGTGTTTTCAGAAGTGTTAAAAAGTGTGCACCGGGAGCAAAGAAATTCCCTGTATGGCACATAAGGAAAACAAGTTTTGAGATTTTAAAAAAGAAAATTCTTAAAAATTAAGTATTACAGCACAACAGTGAAACGGCACATGGGAGGATGGTGAAAACCTTTGAGAATCTTGAGTGAAGATGAAGTGAAGCATCAAGCTTCATTCTGTAGGAGGTTGCATCCCCTGCTGATGTGCCTGCATCATGTGGACCACTGCTCCCACACTTCACCTACATCCAACCTTGCCGTGTACAATAGCGGTTTTAGAAACAGGTCGTGCTCGTTTGAAGACTCCCAAAAGCTCTCTCTGCTTTTCTGCTGATCAATAGAAGGACAGAAGAATAGAAAGACAAAATGTGTTGGTGAGCAGGAGAAGGTGGATTTATTTTCCTTGCCGAGCTTTCATGATGCGAGACAAACACATTATTCCCACTCCTCCTTGCTCTTTTGTGCTTTGTACTTGGGCTTATTTAAGAGAAGAAGCCATTATCTTAGCCAGCTCTGAAACAACACTGACGCACATATACCAAAGTGGATAGAGCGCTAATGAGGTGAGGGAGATGATGGATTGATGAAGGCTAATGGGTTTAACAGCAGAGGGAAAAACACCCACCAGGGCACATTTAGAACATAATCATAGTTCTTGTGCTTTCACTCACTTTCACACCCGTGTCATTTCTGCAAAATTTCCATTTGGTTTTGCTGCAAAACAACAGCCACAATGTAGCTGCGAAGATAAAAAGTGCACAATCCTCCAAGAAAAAGAAAGAATGAAATGCCAATCGCAAACGAAACCACAACTAGTGTGTTTTTTCAGCACACATTTTTGACAAGAATGGCTTAATGCTTATCAGCACGGAGCACACCATAGTGCCTGTGTGTAACTTCATACTTCACATTTCAAGTTAAAAACAAATCATCCTTTTTTGATCTAATGTGCAGTTTTTGTAATGCAAAGCCAAATTACGTTATTTGTATATAAAAGTAATAACCAAGCTCTAAATAAGGAACATTTAAGCCTGAGACATGATATATATACACTTTCATTTGTTGCAACATATTGGCCAGTGCCGCTAATTAAACCTGTAGTTTATTTTGTATACACCAATGTGTCCATCAAGCCCTACTTTTAAGGAAAAAAGTAACTTTAAAAATAAAGCAGTATTTTGCATTAGTAGATACCACTAAAGTAAAACAGTCCACTCAGCCATATCTCTTCACAAAAGAGGAGGCTGTACATTGTGTTGTCAGGCTCCTCAGCTATGAGGCTTCCTTTTTAATGCCTTTGGTTTGCAGTGGTTGACTGTCTTTCCTCTCTTTTTATAAGATTTATTCTTTTCCGCCTACAGCTGATTTCACCCAAGCCTCTTGTCTATCACACCACTCCATCTGGTCGTCTGTGTGGAGGACACACACACACACACACATACACACACACACACACACAATCCCCATGCTTGATACGGTAGGAGCCTTCTTGGCAGTGTTTGTGCTTATGAAAACACGCATAGTGTAACATGGATGATTGTGTTTGCCAATTACATGCATGTTTGGCTTTTGGCTGGTATTTTCTGATCGCTCAAAGCCTGCAAACACTGATTTGGTCTCGCGGCCAGCTGTGCAGTGATATCAATAATTAGTAAACATATAGTACATTAATTTATTCCTGCTGCACTTTTTTTATCTCAGCTTTTTTAGCTTGTTTGGTTATCTCTCGCTTGCCAGTCTTTCCCCCAGTGCTGTCCCTTTTTCATGTCTTTTGATATTTTGCCCTTTATTCCTGTCCCTCTCCCTTTCTCCATCCCTTTTCTTTTTAAACTTCCTTTCATCTTTTTTAGTTGTAGTCTAATCATGTTTTACCTTTGGGCCCAGGCAACCTTCAGATTGAACACTAAGCACAGAGGTAAACATTGAAAGATTTTTTTAAGCCCTTCATCATAAACAATACACCCAGACTTTACTAGTCCTACAGAAAGCGAGGTTTTGACATCCCACCAGAGGGAGAGAATGAAAGACTGGTAGACCTGTTACCAGCTGTCTTTATCTCTCTCCTTTTCTCTCTGAGCTCAGTCTAGGCAGCTGCAATTCAGCTTGAGAGGAGCTGCCTGCTTTGTGATATGTTGGCTAGGCATCAGGCCCAGAGACTATTGTTGTTGAGTAAAGACTGTAAAAGGCCCCTCAGCCACGTCCCTGCTCACCCTCACCAAGCACCCCAAGCATAGTCACAATGCATAGCAGCTAATAGCCTTGGCATTCATCACATTTAATTCTTCTCCCACACTGATGCTCTCTTCCTCTACTGTCTCTTTCTTCTGTGTTCCGTCCTCTTCAACCGGCACCACACTGCCCGAGCCTCCAGTCCTTTCACTGCACTTCCTCTTTCTCCCAGTATTTCCAAGCATGTGGTTTGTGAGCCAGCTCTGCCTCCTGTAGTGCCCATTTCCACACGTAATGAACCCCTTTCTGCTCCCCTCTGGGCTCCCCCTGCCAGCTATAATGTCCTGCTGCAGCTTCCTTTTGCCAGGGACCTGACTAATCGGTCACTCAGTTTGTGCCGGACCCTATCCCCTAACCCCAGCAGACAACAATGCCACCAATTTTCAAGTTTCTCTACAGGAACTAAGCTTTTTTTCCATCGTCCCTTTCTCCCTTGTTACAGCAGACCCATATTTCAAATAGAAACCTGTGTGTGTCTGTGTGTGTGTGTGTGTGTGTGTGTGTGTGTGTGGGGGGGGGGGGGGGTTATTGCTGCATGTTGCAGTAATGGTGTGGAATTTGACATCATTCTCTGCCAGCTTTCTCTGTGTCATTTATCAGTAACTCAGCAGTTTCACCAAGTCACCATATTAGAGTGAAATTGATGAATAACTATGTATATGTGTGTATGCATATGTAGAAAGCTCTATAAGAGTTTTCGGAAATTTAATTTAAAGTTAATTTGTGGAAAAAAAATAGTCAAGACTGCATAAAGAACTTTATGAAAGAACTGCATTAAAGAAAAAGGCAAGGAAGAGCTACTGGTTACATGAGATAAAAATAAACAGTGGAATAAACATTTCCTTAATTCAGAGTGGTTGAGTTCCTTGTTTAGAAAGTTTAAAAAGTCTCTTTTATCATTTGTGTCTTTCATTTTTAACAAAATATATAAAAGGTTGAACTTGACACAAATTTTGTTCTTTAAGAAAAGAACTCTCTAAACTTGTGCTTTAAATCACACAAGGAGCTTGGGCTGGTTAATGATAAAAAACCTTTTTTTTCTCCTCAGCACACACGGAAGGCGACTGGCTTGGCATATTGTTCTTTTATGTGAGAAGAGGTGAAAGCCTCATTCTGTGTACCTTTCATTAGCTTTCCGCACGCCCCAGTCCTTGGTCATGAAACGGCATACTTATTTCATCTCTGAGAAAGAAAAAGCGTCCTATTCGTAGCCTCTGGTATTATACACGTGGTGATAATGGTTTTCTGAACCATTTCTGAATACTCATTGATTGTCTCCTCTGGTGAAATTCAAGGGTGTCTTATGTAAAACCTGAGACGTTTCAGTGTGCCAGTTAGCTCTCCAGAGCGTATTTGATTAACTTACTCATTATAGCCAGGGATTATGGACTCCGTTATGGTCTGGCCCTGATAAGAGTGTGTGAACCAAGTTTATAGCAAGTCACCACTTATTTGAAAAGGTGCCAAGAGTTCCTGCCTGGATGTCACTGATTTGAGGTGTGGCTTAAAGTACAGCACAGTTTTCAGCTGATGGAGGTCAATGCAGTGTTCTGTCCCTTGAAGCTCATTGGTCATTGCTATTAGGGATGTAAAGGAAGTTACCTACTTAAACTAAATTACCTGCTTTGTCTTATTGTATTACAATCTGGATATTATTTCTGTAGTTTAGGGCAGTAGTACTGTAATAGTACTATGATCTGGGAATGCAGCGACATTGCTAAAAAGAAGTCCACCAGTGGGCAAGAAACAAGCAGTCACAGGATCAGACAGGTTTTAAACAAGACTCCAAGTTAGGCCAAACAGTCTGCTGTAAATGTCCTCCACACTTTACGACATTGCAGTTCAATCCCACACAGTTTTCTGTGATTTATTTATTTGATTAGGACAAACATTTCTGTAAATGCGCCAGTGTTAGCCAGTCGGCTAATTTTCAACTGTAGTCCTAGTTGCATGCACCCACGCAAGCACAGGGAAAACATTCCAGCCACCATGCTGCCTTGGATTAGTAACGACATTTCCAGTTGGGTCACTTTTCGCTTTTACTTTCACATTAAGTCGTTTTGATAATCTGGCCAAATTGTTAGTTTGTTTGTCCCCAAATCTCAATGATTACTGTAGTAAGTAACATGGTTGTCATAACCGATAGAAACAATGGCCAAAGCTGCAGAAATAAGGTATATAAAATAATGTATTTTAAATCTATTGTATATATATTATAATTGTTGGATGTATATATTGTGCTCCTATAGTCCAGATATATTCTTTTTAATGTTACACAACCGCAGGATGTTAACGTCACAGAATGACACCTTCAGCACTGCTGGATATTTGGACATGCTGAATCTATGAATAAAAATGGCAAAATAGAGTCAGCAGTGGAAACTGTAGAAAGCCACACGTGGCGTCAAAACGCCACTAAACTTTCTCAGCCCAACTTTAGTTCGAGCTGTCAAACTGGCGCTGGAAATGACTCTACCAGTGGAAAGGATTTTTAAACCGTTTGTCATCTTTTTTTTGCTTGTGTGGTTGTCAGGTGTTTAGTCCTTAAGGCTCAGGTTGTGCTTCAGAATGAAGGTGACAGCTGGGCTTTGGCAAGACCTGCCACCCTCTTTCAGATCACTGAGATAGCACACAAAGAGACTGACACATACACACACATACAGATACACAACAGCAGACCCCAGCAGCCATTTTTCCTCTCTCTTTCCATCTGTCTGCCAGGCTCCTTCTCTTCTCTGCTCCCTCCATCTCCTCCCAGCCCTCCTTTATTCCATTTATCAGATAGTAGAGATTGACACATCTGTTTTCCACCAGGGATGGTGGAACTAACAGCGTAGCAGACCTACAATAGCTGAAGATCTTATATATCATGGCAGCTACCGCAATGTAGCTTTGTTTAGATTAGGATTCTTTGGAAGCTGTTGTTTCTATTTGTGCAGTAAAATGTTTTTTTTCTTAGTAGTGCATTTGTTATCACCTGATGTCCTCTGACCTTTATTCTTGAAAGAAGATGATTAAACGGTGATTGGTTCAGTAACTTTACAGCCATATGTTTATTCAAAATAGACCTAAGACAGGAATCTGAATTTTTGGAATTTATTTTACCATAATAAATATTATTATGCCACAGAAATGTATAATTTCCCTGAAAACAGCATATAAAATTGTTGCAGACAACTAGACAGGTAATGCTAAAGCAGGAAAGATATGTCAAGTGAAAGCTAGAAGGGACATATGCATGGCTAAAACTAAACTAAAGGTTAATTTACTCACTGATTTTTTTTTCCCAGCTGTAACCTGCATTTGAACAATAGTAATTCATTTTTCTCAAGTTCACTGCTTCTATAGTTCCTGCGCTCTGCTTTTGTAGAGCAATATTATGCTATATGGTTATTTCTAAGCATCCATTCCAAGTTATTTCCAAACATAATGATTTGCTATAAGCCATTTACCGTAATTCTTTTAAACTGCAAAACAGTTTTTCAGTTGTACATCGTTCATGTGCTGAGAAAAGTCCTCCCTTCCCATCTGAACAGAAGGTGGATTGAGCTGACTAACGGGGATAAGATGTCTGGGTTCCCTACTCATCACATAACTCTGCACTCACTTCCACAGGGACGACGAGCATGCCCTGATCCTGCAGTACTGTCAGACGCTGGGAGGGGAGGGCTCCCCCTTCAGTCAGCCACAGAGTCCGGCCCAGATCCTACAGGCCGTGGAGAGGGAGGAACGGGGCGAGCTGGAGCGGATCATAGCTCGCCTGGAGGAGGAACAGAGGTGAGGCAATATAACTACCCATTAATGAAACTTCAGAGAATTCAGTGTGGAAAGAGGTTGAGAAAAATATCATTTATGTTTGGACAATCTCCTTAAACTGGATAATCATGCCTCGGTTGAGATTTCCACAGGATCAATAAGAAGTCATTATTAAAAGTATTGAAATGTCTGTTTTATGGAAACTGAAATGTTTGAAATACTTGAAAATCAATGATTATCTTTTCTTTTGTCGCTTATGTGTACTCACAGCTTCAGGGTGTCATTTGAGTCCATGGGCTCATTGTCACACTCCAGTGCACAATATATAAACATCCACACACTTCCCGTACCCCCAGTGTGTCTCATACGCCAAGTCCTTCTTTGGTTTGATTAGTAAATCAGTAGATCACTCAACGATCTATTGTTGTAGTGGTGCATTTGCGCAGCCAGTGGCCTCGACTGGACTGATTTAAGACTGATTACACACATACAGTACACAGGCACTCCGGGAGAGAAAGAAGAGAGAGAGAGCTTTACTGCCAGGCTCATAAATGCCGGCTAAGTAAAGCGTGGTAGCTTATGGTTCTGCACTGAGAGAGAGAGGGTGGGAGTGAAGCGAGAGATATGGTGGGGGGGGGTCCTTTATGTCTGTCAATCCACTTCAAATAGGATTTCACTGAGAGAGCAGAGGTAAACATGACTGTGGTATTTTAATGTGGCACCCCACTGTGGGGGTTCAGGAAGGAGCTTTTTAATTCTCAGTATGAGATTCTTTTAGTGATCATAATAATAATTAACCATATTTGTTAGTTTGTAATAATTATTTAATCATAGGAAGTATCCCAGAGGAGAGAAGCCTTCCAAGACCAGCAGTTGTAGCATGACAAAAAGGCACAGCATTGAGATATATATGTGTATATATATATATATATATATATATATATATATATATATATATATATATATATATATATATATATATATATATATATATATATATATATATATATATATATATATATATATATATATATATATATATATATATATATATATATATATATATATATATATATATATATATATATATATATATATATATAATATGTATATGTATGTGTGTGTGTGTGTATGTATATATATGTGTATGTGTGTGTCTATATGTGTGTGTGTGTGTGTGTGTGTGTGTGTGTGTGTGTATATATATATATAAATAAATAAATAAATCATGGCAAATGTAATATTACCATTAAAGCCCAGCTCTCAGCAACACTAGTCCTCTGATCTATTTATACAAGGCTCCCAGGAATACAACACTGTCAAGTTAATGATTACACATGGCTATAAGTCTTATTTTTAAACAAGTAACAGACCAGTTAAAAAAAGAAAATAATATAAGATACATGTTATATATATAATATACACATACATACATACACACACACACACACACATATACAGGCATACTGTGCATGCTGAAATACATAAGACTATTTATCTATTCATAGATTATATACTACATAAATACAAATATATGCACTTATGCTGTACATACAGTTCAGTTACAAAAGCATATGCATGCTGTAAAGTAGACACATATGTGCATAGTGCATAATGATGACACCGGTGTTCATGTTCACAAGTAAACATGTACTAAAACATGTATACATATACCGATATAATCTTACATTTAAGTAGAGTCAGAGTACTGTATATGGGGAGAATGACAATAACCCTACCTTGACCTCGATGGATAATTAATTAAAGGAAGAACCAACCATTTGTTTTAAGTTTTTCCTTCCATTTGTCAGCTGTTTGAACATACATACACAGGAATGTACTTATGTACATACGTTACATTAATACATACATCATTTTAAGTAACATTTGAAATACAGGACTTTTACTTGTAACGGAATATTTTTACATTACTTCTACTTGCAGTAAATGATCAGAATACTTCTTCCAGCTTTGGGCATGACAGATGTGTGTTGTGTTTCTAACCCTTGTTTCCCAGGAGCCTGCAGAGGGAGTATGAGCAGCTAAAGGAGCAGCATGGCCAGCGAGGAGCCCCTGCTGGAAGCCCCTGGGATTCTGAAGGTTCTTTTGCCCATCCTGATGAGGCCGATCTTCTAGCTGAGGCCAAGCTGCTACGACAACACAAGGGCCGGCTGGAGGCCCGCATGCACATCCTGGAGGAACACAACAAACAGCTGGAGTCTCAGCTCCATCGCCTCCGGCAGCTACTGCACCAGGTGACAGAACACAATTGTTGGGCAGTTTCATCCCGAGAAGCCACAGGTTATGGCTAAGAGGTGACAGAGATAGATATTCATAGACTCATACGTTACAAAGACAATCAGTCTAGTTTCTTGTTGTTGTGGACTTTTTGTGACGACTGCAAAGTGGGCTTGTTTGAAATGGATTCAAACTGCAGCTGGGAAGAGGCCATTTGCAGAAAGAATGGCTGTAGTTTTGGTGCTTAGCAGAGAGAAAACAACATAGATGTTGGAAAAGGACTTGAAGTAGCTAAATCACAATGGCGTGATATAAAAGCAAGTTAGAAGCATTTGCCAGCTTTAAAAAGCTTGGTATGTAAGCTTTGGAAGTAAAATGAGACAACTGACATTTCACCCCCCCCAAGACACAGTAATACAGATTATTAATCTTTTGTAGCAGAGTTTGCACTCGTTATTTTGGTGATGTTCTTCAAAAAGTAAATGAAATCAATAAATTTCTTTCAGAGGAATTAGGAGTTTTACAGCCATGAAGTCTCATGAAGTTGTCTTTTCTTTGGGTTCATTAGGCTTGTTGTTGGGGAGCAGCAGGGCAGTAAACACAGTTCACAGACTCACTCACTCACAGTGAAACTCATAAAATACAAACATTAATTTAAAAATGCAAAGCTGATGATACAAAATGCCTCCAATAAATTAAAGGATTGTTTAAAGGTCCTTCAAGCCTACTTTTTCACCTATGAACCTCCACATAAATATCCACGTTTGTAAACGTGCTAACCCATTCTGTTTTTAGTTTTAGTTTGTTGTGCCTTTGAATAACCAAATCTGTTCATCAACCGCTAAGATAAGATCCTAATCACATCATTACCATTCGATCCAGGAGTCTAGCATTCGCTTCCCGTCCCTCTATCAATAACCTCCAGATTTGTTTATGCCCAGCCTAATTGCTCACGGAGGTTGGATTGTTTGTGCCAAGTGAAAAAAGCCCAACCCTCAAGCCAAACAAACAGCAATCCCAACAAATCAGACTGAGCAAACACAGGAGCAGGTATTGGCTCTCTGGTAGCAGTAATAACTCACAACAAATATGGCCTGAGGAAGGCAGCTGACATGACTCGGCAGATTTTTAATGGATGAAGATTAACATTTTGACAGAAAAACAGGTTTTGTGCACCCATCCTTCACCATATTGGAGATTTCCCTCCATTTTAAACAGTAGATTGATATGTCATAAATTCGATTTTTTGATTTTTTTCTCAGCTGGTCAATGTTAAACTACTTTAACTACTTCATATACTGTTACGTACAATTCTTAATTACTCTAAAAGACCAAAAATACAAACATGGCACGCACATCTACCTACATACAATAAAAAATGGCCACGCTAAATAAGAACTTCTGGTTTCTGACATTTACGTCCCCAGAGTCCTGATCATATGTCAACATGTCTTTCCATCAACTGCAGCATTACTGCCAAGCTGCAGAATAATAAACCCAGCCAGCTTGAAGGCACGCACTAAATTCATACTCCTGAAGGCTGACCAAAGCCCTGACCTTAGCTATTCTCAGACGGGCCTCAAGATAGTGGCTGTGCTCTAGAGACATTTCCAACGTGTTAGCCTTTACTGGCGCCAGGGGCACCAGGAGATGAAAGAGAAGAAGAAGAAGAAGAAGAAGAAGAAGAAGAAGAAGGGTGATGAGGGAGGGGAAGGGAGGCTACATTGATTTGGTTTCTTGCAGTTGAAAAGCTGAAGGGAATGTGGGAGTCTGCCGTAAATGTCACCAGGCATCAAGTGTTCCCTTCTGTGCATCAGTGCTTCAGCGTGCTTTCACCAATTGATCAACTGTACACAGTACACACTTCACTTACACAATCCTAATCTCTAATTGATGGATTAATATACTGTTTTGTTATGTTTTTAGGAGTAACTGGGTTTTTAACTGTCATTGTGTTCTCTTTTTGTTGGTTTGACAAATTGCTTTCATCAGACTCTTTGTATCAGCCATGAGTTGAATCTTTATTGTAATCATGAAGAATGAGAAAAGAAATGGGATTGCACATTATCACTTGAGCTGTGAATCTCTGTGTACATGGCTAAATTCTGCCCTCTGTCTGTTGTGGTCTTCTCATTGATACTCAAGACATCTTGGGACACAACAGGTTTTCTGTAGTCATAGTGCAGACAGTGGATAGCAGTATGAACCAAAAGAACAGTGTGCGGATATCAAGGCAAGACAAAAACGCGTCTTCTCCCACAAAAACTTTGATCTTATGCTTTAGAGACATGAGTGTATTGTGTATTATTACAGTATATGTTTGATCTTGTGGCTGGGGGTGTCATGACTTGAGTTAAGTCATTCATGTTGCCAGGAATTTTTATTGTTGCACTCCACAACATAACTGTACATGCCAATTAGCTAGAACACTAAAAATCAAACTATTGAAATTTATTAAAATGTAATTGATACTCTAGCATGTTAAACTGAAGTCGGGACATTGGTAGAGACGTGTTTATGAGAAATGTTTTTGTACACACAACAAAAATCTCATTGCGCAGCCCTCTGGTAATCCCTTGTCTCCGCCTGGGGCCGTGAAGCACGGCTAATTTTGAAGTTGTCAAGTGGAATAATTATATTTATAATAATGGAGTTTTCTTTTTTGCCTTCTTTCCTCTGTGTGTGTGTCTTTCTCTCTCTTTCAGCCGGAGATCGACTCAAGGGTAAATGGAGTGTCCTCTCCAACTGTGCAAGGTCCAGGTCCACTTACTGAAAACTCAGGTGAGACACTTAAGCTCAAAAAGACTTTAGACACAAACACTCACACAACATCTTTCATTCATTCACTATGGCAGGACCTACATTTGGCAGTGTTCAGCAGGTACACTGAACATTGGAACTTTGCTCTCACGCTTTTTCTCTGCAAATGGGAACTTGTTGCTCACTGTGGTATGGCACCATATTAAAGTGCCTGTGGTAACTGAAATTCAATGTGTGTGTGTGTGTGTGTGTGTGTGTGTGTGTGTGTGTGTGTGTGTGTGTGTGTGTGTGTGTGTGTGTGTGTGTGTGTGTGTGTGTGTGTGTGTGTGTGTGTGTGTGTGTTCAGATGAGCTGCTGGACTCCCACCACAGCAGCTCTGACCTGGCAGATGTAATGGAGCAGATTAACAACTCCTTCCCTGCATGCAGTCGTAAGTTTCCCACTCTTCCTCCTCTCTCCCACCATGTCTTCCCAGCTTCTGAAGGCAGATTTGTGTTTCGCCACAAGCACGCTGGTCAGCAGAAAAATAGTGCATGTCACAAAGTTTAACTGTTCATACTTCATCCATCACACATGAATTAGCCAAGTTTGTACCCTCCTTGTAAATGGTAAATGGACTGCATTTATATAGCGCCTTTCTACCTTGTCTCTCATTCACACATACCTTCTTAGACCGATAGTGGTGACGCTGCCATGCTAGGCGCTGGCCTGCCCATCAGGAGCAACTTGGGGTTCAGTGTCTTGCTCAAGGACACTTCGACATACGTATTGGACCGTCAACCTTGTGATTAAAGGACGACTTGCTCTACCTTCTAAACTAAAGCTGCCTCTTGTACAGCAATGGCATTCTTTCTCTATAAATTTGTCTATAAGGTCATAACTTTCTCCAACACAACTTAACAACATAACTTGGGTAGACTCCCATCTTAACC
The DNA here is from genome assembly GCF_004354835.1 of Perca flavescens. Lineage (NCBI taxonomy): Eukaryota > Metazoa > Chordata > Actinopteri > Perciformes > Percidae > Perca > Perca flavescens. The sequence continues at coordinate 19,357,031 of NC_041348.1, read as the reverse complement.
TGGAGAAACAAATATCTTCTGTTGTAAAGTCCAGTTTTTACCAACTAAGAATAATTCATACAATGATCTGGAAAAAGTCATCCATGCCTTCATAACCTCCGGCTTAGACTATTGTAACTCTCTCTACTTGGGTCTCCCTCTGACTCTGGTGGCACGGCTTCAGATGGTCCAAAATGCAGCGGCTAGGCTGCTCACAAATACAAAAAAGCGTGAGCACATTACACCTGTCCTAGCCTCCTTGCACTGGCTTCCAGTCCAGTCTAGGATACAATTTAAAATACTGTTGATGGTTTTTAAAGCACTTCACGCCCTGGCCTCCAGCTACATAGCTGATAGTATTCATCTTCACGTAGCCCCCAGGTCCCTCAGATCCTCCAGCCAAGGCCTCCTCCATGTCCCACGGTCCCGGCTTAAGCAAAAAGGTGACGGAGCCTTCTCTGTTGCTGGCCCTCAGCTGTGGAACCGACTGCCACCTGACATCAGAAATGCCCCTTCAATTGTGATATTCAAAGCCAGGCTCAAAACTCATCTTTTTACATTGGCCTTCCCGGTATCTTAATTGTCTTATCCTGCTACGTTTGTAATTAAGTGTTTGTCTTTCGATGTACTTTTTAGCCTAAATCACGGATTTGTACGTGTTTTATTTTATTTTTCTTATTTTATTTTATTACCCTGTGGCTAATGCGCTATGTACAGCACTTTGGTCAGCGCAAGCTGTTTTTAAATGTGCTATAGAAATAAACTTTACTTACTTACTTACTTACTTACAATTTCCAAAAAATTCAACATGAACCCTTGAAATTTGCAGAGGTGTCAAAAATATTCACATTCATTACTCAAGTAGAAGTATAGATACTAGGGTTTAAAAAGTCAAACTCAAGTTTTTTACTCACGTAAAAGTGTAAAAGTACTGGTTTCAAAACTACTTAAAGTATAAAGTAAAAGTAATGTAAGGGGAAAAACATGCCATTAAGGACAAAAGCTTAGCCCGCCCCACAGGGGCCTATAGTGCACTACCCCACCTCCACAAAAAAACATTTTTCTAAAGGCCATAATGACTATAATAATGTTATATCAAAATCATACCTGCAAACTCAGAAGGGCTGAAAAAGGTTACACATCTTTTCTGTGTTTTTCAGACAACGGCAGCTACAGGCTGGTGTTACAATCCTCTCAGTGAAATACAGACACACTTTTACACCGTTTAGCTGTCAGCATTTTAATTTTGTTTACTCCAGCTGCTAACTAACGGTAGGCTAACGTTACCTGCTGTCGAGTCTGGTGTTAACTAGCGTCCTATGCGGCGATGTTTCAGTTCCCTCAAACGTCCGTTTTCGGAGCATCAGAGAGAAGCGCAGTCATTAAGTGACACCTAAATAAGGCACCGAAATCAGCGTTGCTATTCGGTCCGGTAGATAACGGTCGTCTGTGCAGGTGTAATGGATCGCGTACAAACCAATAGGGTGTCGGAATGGTATATGTTTATACTTTTCATCCAACCACAATCAAATTCACTCTATCCGGATGGCGCGATTTATCTGAATAGATTTTTTTTTTGTGTGTGTTTTTTTTTTTTTTAACAATGACAAGCCGGGATGAAAACAAGCCAAACTGAAATAGGAGTAACGAGGCTATTTTTAAAATGTAAGGAGTAGAAAGTACAGATAATTGCGTGAAAATGTAAGGAGTAGAAGTAAAAAGTATGCTGTAAAATAATTACTCCAGTAAAGTATAGATACCCAAAATTTAGTATTAAGTATTTGTACTTCGTTACACCTCTGGAAATTTGTCATGTTGTCACTTTGTTTATCTCTACCAACAGTCCAAACCCCAAATGTGGGGTATGGCAAAGAAAAGCAACAAATCCTCACAATTGAAAAGCTGGAAGTAGAAAATGTTTGGCATTTTTTCTTAAAACGTGACTAAGGCGATTAATCAATTGTCAAAATAGTTGCCAATTTATTTCCTGTCAATGAATTAATTAAAAAATGTGCTGTTTCAAGCTTAAATCTTCACCGCAATTAGAAAAACGCTGGTACTTTCCTGATGAAGTCAACATAATCTACAATTTCATTCTAGACTCATCATCCACCTTCTAAATGTCTCCTTTACTTCCTCTCACTGTTTTTGTGGATCCTTCTGTCTGCTCCGTCCTCTTTCAACACCTCACACACTGCTGCTCCACATCTGTCTTCATGACCTCTTACTCTCATTTGACTTTGTGGGTGGTGTGTGTGTGTGTGTGTGTGTGTGTGTGTGTGTGTGTGTGTGTGTGTGTGTGTGTGTGTGTGTGTGTGTGTGTGTGTGTGTGTGTGTGTGTGTGTGTGTGTGTGTGTGTGTGTGTGTGTGTGTGTGTGCGCGCGTTGTAGATTGTCATGTATAAATGATAGCAGCTGTGCTCTTATTTGTAGTCATGTATTCAAAAGGCCTTAAATGAAGAATGGTATATAGAGTGTACTTTTTCAAAAAAGTGTAATCATGGTTTGTGCAGTGCATGCAGGTTCCTCTGCATTTTGACTTTGTGGTTTTTGATTCTGATGAATGCTTTCTCAGACACACAGATTTTAAGTACAGCCTTGAGGTATTTTTTTTATTATCATTTAAATTTGATATTTGATATGATCAGGAAAAACCTTCAACAATCATTACTTTTTATAGCAAAATTTGAAAGAGTATCCACCTCTGGGAATTTTAATCAAATAGAAAAGTAAATAAAAATGTTTCAAATAGCGAGTTAGAGCTTACTGACTTTAGATTGCATTCGAATATTTAGAGTCAAAACTCCTAGGAGGGCTTTAGTTAAAAATCCATTCTAATCTGACACACGCTCCGGCATTATTAGCATTTGGTTACTGCACAGCTCTGAGGCACCGGGACTGAACAGCACGGAGCTGAGCGTGTGCACGGATACGTGGGAGGCTGATCATTTAGTGTAGACTTATAAAAACAGAGATAAACTGGGGGAGTTCAACTCTGAAACTACTCTTTGCTTTGTCTTCCACAGCCTCGAGCCTCTCCTCAAGACCACAGGTGAGCTGAGGTTCTTCCACTTTTTTAGATCCACAATAGTTCTATAAATCAGTCTGTGTATTTGCAGCTTGTATGAAAGCTACTTTCTGCTTTGTTGTCTGTGTTTTCACGGGTTTTAGTAATGGCCAAGGTGAGAGAACTTTGAGCAGAGCTACATTTTAGAGGTAATTACAGCTGCTGCCACAAAAGTAGTCCCCTCCATGTAGCCTTCACCGGCCTCAGCCCTGCACATTTGGTGGCTCGTGAGAAAGAGATGGCTAATGGATCTCTCCAGAGTCCCATTACAGCTCCTCTCATTCCCCCAGTCTGAGGCCAAGGTGCATTTTGGGACAGAGGTGTTGTGAAAGCCATTGCCACTGACCTCTTCCTGCTGTAATTTCTTACTCCGCTCACACCATTCTTTCTTTTCTCTCACTGTATTTTAAAACTGCTTAGCTTGTCTCTTCACACACAGCTAATACCTTTACGCGCCAGTTAAAGTGCTTATCTGCTACATATCTTATTTGTGGTGGCTGTTGCAAAAGAGACATACTTTTCCTTTACTATTTCTACTTTCTACTAATTTAAGTCAAGTTCATCATGACTTTCTATTGTGCCTGTAATACATACTTTGTATTTAGTACACTCAGGAAATGAAGTGAACTAAAGTTCCTACATCTTCTCAGTCTCCTTTTACTTGTATTTAGTAGAGTCATCCTTTCACTTTTATCCTTTTTTTCATTGTCCTTGGCAAACACTGTGCCATACACTTTCTGTTGGTTTTCACACAAAGGCATGGGTGAATAGGTTTGAGTGCTTAAGTCCATTTCTGAGAAGACAGCTTTGTTTTGTAAAATCTCCCCTGCATCATCCACCCCCACCTCCTCCCTTTCCTTCACACTGAGCTCCTAATGGACTGTAACTGGCTTGAGGCACTGCAGTCGATTTACTAGCTTTCAAACCCGATTACTTGGTTCCAACATTTTTCATATTTCCACACAGTCATGCCTTGATGAAGAGAAGTGAGGCGGGTTTACCTGCTGCACTTCAAAGACAAGAGTACTAACTTTCAGTGGGTCTACTTGAACACAGGCGCACACCAATTGTTTTAAAAGGTGTCATTTTTGTTGTCAACATGATGATTTCATGTCTGTGTTCTCTGTTTTGCAGGTGATGTGAGGACAGTCCCAACAGAAGATGGCATGTGTGTGTGTGTATGTGGGCATACATGGGAGTGTGTGTGCACAGCAGGACCATTCCCAAACAAACAATCCCCCCGACCATAAATCCCAAAGACGCAAAGGACCAGACAACTTAACTACTTTTACCACCTTGTCTTGTACTATGCAAACTGTACATTTTATGAACTGTAGATTGTACCTGAACTTGGTTCACCATTTGTCAGTGATTTGTTTAGATATGCAGATGAGTATATGGACACGGGGCTTTGTATAGTAAAATATGCTTTTTTTTTTCAGAGGGCAGTTTGTGTTTTGTTCTTTTTAATTCTGCCCTTACTGGGAATCAAACTGTTGATTTTTTTTGTTGTCATTCCACGACTTTGTACGCTCCAGCCCCCAGTTGCAGTTATTTGTCTGTATGGAGGTAGACACAGGTTTCCATGTTTGGGAGCACGCACAGTTCCTGATTAATAACATCTAGTGGCCGAAAGGATCATTTTGAATACTGTCACTTCTCAAAGCGTCTGTTTTGTTTTGAAGATCTATCATGTAGCATGCTTGATGTCAAGTTCCCCTTTAAAGCATTGATATGCCGGCAGACTTTTGTGTCGACTGCGATTTGATGTAAACTTTACCCCTTCTGTGCCTCTACTGTTCCACGTGTGGAAGACAAGAGTTGAGAGTTGATAAATGAAAGTGGAATTGTGTATAAAGAGAGACATTTTGGAGAATTAAGATTTAAATTTAAAGTTGTTCTGAATTTGGGTTCATAAGAGGCCCGCCATCATTATTTAGAATAGTTTTTTAAAAGATATATGTTCAGAAATCAGAGGAAAGCCATGATTGCCTTGCTACCTCAGAATCATAGACACAGTTTTGTTTTTTTGTGGTTTGTAAACTTGTTTAAAAACAATTGTGATCATATACAGAACAAGAACAACCTGGTTTAGCGTTCTAAGCTTTAGCTTACTGTATTGGTGTACACAGCAACAAGGAGATAACCAAGTTAAAAAAAAAGTTACTATTACTGTACCACAATGGGTCTGTGGCATGCTGACGCTTGCCACCAGTTATGACGAGTATTACTTCATCTGTTGGTTTTTCCACTGGCCTTCTAGCACTGGTCCCTCACTGCGTTGTTGTTGTCTGCTATATGCTATCCTGTAAAACTTGTGAGACTGAACAACACTACTATAACCTCCTCTGACTGTCGACTAATGATGATGTTTTAATGATTACAATCATGATGAACCGTACCATGGCAGAACTGTGTCGCCTCTTCTGAGGTATGTAAAATAGATTGACCACACTACGTGTAATATGGCTATGTTTTATTCTAAATAAATTTTTTATAACAAGTACGTGTGTCCCCCCCTATTTTTTGACTTACCATCTGTTAATTTAATTGGCTGTAATATATTGAGGATATAACTACGTAAAGGTAATACAGATAACAGCATTGTATAAACGCTGATCAGAAATTTATCCCGCTACTTAAAAGTGTATTCATATGCCTTGCATTTAAAACCATCTTTTACAGTTACACCTGCTTTTGAGGAACAAAGGCTTAATTATAGCCAACTCCTCAGTGCCATCCAGCCACCATCTTAGCATTATAATTTATCAAAGGAATTGATCATGCAGTGAGAGGTATCATTATTACATGTTGCTGTGACTGAGAACTCCAAATGACAGATGAAAGGTAATTAGCCTCTTCTCCTTTTACTCCTGCCCTTCAAGCACCATTTTTGTTCATTTAAGCAGCATCACTCTCTTGTGGCTGCATGCATTGATTATTCTTAAAGGTTGTGTGATGTTCGATTAAAGACGTTTACATTGGTCTGACTTGGCCGTGCTGTTGCTTGTTGCTGGTTATAATATCTGACCGCATAAGTCATTTAATGGTGTAAAATCTGCTCATTTTAGCAAGCTGTCAGATTAAATTATGTTCCAACAGAAAATGGTCTGTACTTTCAAGTCAGAGTTGTATAAACATGTCATCTCCACAACAGTTAAGAAGAAAAAGTGATTTCTGACATAATAAATCCCAGATCATTTCTATTATTTTACACCTGTGCAAATTCGACACAAATTAAAGTAGTAACTTTTCCATGCCAAGTCTAAATAGCACTCCCTATCATCTATGGTCCAGCTGTTCCATAACACGCTTCAATAATGCAACAGTAGCCAAGTGGTAGTGCACCCTAATTGGATCTGGGGCTAGTGTACATATTCTGACTCACATCCTCTGGACTCCCTGAGGTGCCCAAATTAGTCTACCACTCCCTGTAATGCACTGCAGGAATTAACTTGTTTGTAAAGGCAAAGAAGTTTGTTAACTAGCATACACATAGGATAGGTGGTACTTATTCCCATTACAAAAAGAAGTGCACTGGTATTGTTGTTAATATGAATGTGACAAGGCAATAGGTGAAGGATTTGGTTTAATTAATTACTGCAACAATCTAATGTGCTCATATAAACTTAGTCAAAAGATTGCATGAGTTAGCAATCTTTTCAAAGTATTTTAATCCTGCTGAGACTCAGCTCTCTGTGATTTAGCGCTTTAGACTGTCAAGCTCCAGTGAGGTGCAGTGTGCTTGCTAGACCGAGCAAAGATTAGTATTTTGCAGTTCAACAAAAACACAATTAATTTAGTGGATGTTTTAATAACTTTATGAAAAGTAAAATTCTCTGGCCCTCCAAATGGTGATCACATGTCAGGCTAAGCTACAGGGCAATGCAGCCCTGGAGCTGGCAGTGAATTGGAAAATGCTTGTTGAAATGGAAGATTCAACCAAACCAACTCTAATCAACTGCATCCTGCAAGCTATCTTCTCAGTCTTAATCAGCCATGTCAGCCTCATGTGGCTGTAATGCACCGACAAACACAATTGTTTAAATGGATTATATAATACATTCATGATTATGAGACAACTTTAGTAAAGCGGTTGCTGATGCTGCGTTGCGTTCCATTTAACTCGGAGGTCGGAATTGGGAATGACGTCACACAAGTTCATCGCGTTCCACAGAGCCCTCCAAGGGCTCTGGCGTTCCACTTAGTCCACATGTCGGAAAAACAGGGATGGGTTAACTCTAGCCAGGTTGGCCATTGTTAGCACTACCAGTTGATAGCAATGCATTTTGTGGTATTTTGCACGTGCAAACGTAGCAACATGTCCACAGATAGAAGATGGACAGTAGGCCTACTGTGTTTTCGGCTGATTTAATGAGAGAAAAAAAATGCAGAAGTGCTAAAAACAGTATATTCATAGATATATGTTACTACTGTTGATGCTCGGAGCAGCCATGTTGGATTTTAAGGTCGGTTGTGGTGCGGTTCTCCCGAATTTCCGAGTGGGAAATCCGACTTCAAGGGGTGTTCCAAATAACATTTCTGACCAGAAACCGTGCTTTCCAGTTCAACTGGAATGCAGCATCAAAACGCGCGTCGGTAACAATCAAGGATCTTGCGCCATCTTGGAATATATAATTGATTTACGGTAGGCTACATGGAAGTACCTTCATCTAATTTCTTTTGCCTAATACCTTGCTAAATATAACATTCGGAGAATTTTGTGTTTTTTAATTCTTCCCATAAATGTATAATATCTTTGAATTAACATCACCAAATTAGCCTCTGAAATCCTGGATCAGCAATCGAAGGCACCTCAACTCTGCCCCACTCTCCTCAGTCAGTTGGACGTTTTTCTGAAGAAAGGTGAAGTGTGAAAGCCGAGTTATACTTTTTTCAGGGGTTCTAAGTGTAGTCTGTGAATGTAAAACGTTTTAACGTTATTTGTTTAGTGTAGTATTTTGTTCAAACATAAAGCTATACTGAAGATAAGCTTTCTAGGTAAATTAGCATCCTCATTTATTTATTTTCCCTTCAAAGATGTGCAGACCAGTGTCTTATGAAGCTGCTGTTTACTTAACCTAGTTTTTTTATTTTTTAAGTATACAATGTTCTCCCTACTCTTTTGTAGGCCTACTGCAATTTTGTTTTCACTTTTGCCACTATGGCTCTTGGGATGACAATGTCAGCTGGATCTACCACTATGGTCCAGACTGGAAGATCCCAGCAACTGTTGGATCGGATGGATTGTAATGAAACTGTGTACAAATGTATAATCCCCAGAAGATTAATGTTAGCATTGCCATTATGAGCATGATGGTACACTGGCACTGCTGTGGCAAATATCCACACAAACATTTTTTTTTCACAAAACAAACCAATGGTGCATGATGAAATTATTACTATTCCGACATGTTGATGTTATATATGCCAGTATTTATCTGTAATCTCTTACTCTGGAACTCATTTATTTTATTTGAAATCTTTATTGACAGCTGAATATTTTATTAAACTCAGTAGTGCACTGACCATGCTTGCTCAGTCAACTAGTGGATTTCCTTAGAAGATGTATGCATGTTGAAGCCCAGTGTCTGGAACTATTTTTGCTCATTTTATTTCATTTTATTTGGATAAAACCCAACCAGGTGGCAAGACAGTAGCGACCCTTGTTCCATTCAACTCCAAACTTCAACCAACACAGATCTTGCTGTAAGGTGTTTAAGACCAGACCCACTACACATGCATGCACAAGTAAGTAACTAAGCAAGTAGTCTCGCTTTGCCAGAATCGTCATGGGCTGCTGCCGCAAAATAGTCGTGTGAGAGAAAACTCAGATTGGACAGTCTAGCTAGATGTCTCAGTGTACCTTGCAGAGATCTGAGGAGCAGTCAAAAATAGTCCTCATAAATCCACAGAATTTAAAATTCCAACACAAAGAAAGTGGAAGGAAACGGAAAATACATGCATCCGGCGGAATTTCCTGCGACACCGGAGCAATCCCGGAAGTGGAACGTCAAGGATATAGACTACTAAACAAGTAACCTCTTAGGTGCCTGATAGGGGCACAGATCGAAAATGTAGGGCCCTCACCAAGAGCCTAACAAAATGTCTGATGTAATGAATATCTTAAATCCCACTATTCTCTGTCCATTTTAACACCCTGGGGGTTTCTTCTGTTCTGCAGTTGCCCCCAGTGCCTCCTTTTTAGTATAGGTGACCTCACTGGCAATCAAACCTTTACTCTGACACTGTCAGTGTCATTACTCTGCTCTACATGCAATGCATGAGTAAAACTGTACTACAGGCTCTCTCTTATCCTGTGTGTATATGAGCCTCTCACAGGATAACAGACAATATCTAATCTATTTAATTTTCTTGTTCTCTTGTCCTTATACTCCTCTGAGCATCACAATCTGTGATCGGCTAATTCTCTTTACTGTGGGTAAAACGGACTACGGCGTTTCCTCCAGGCTTTGGCCAAATGGCTGTCTACCAACCAACCATCCAACCCATTTCTCTGTATGGGGCAGTGGTGCTGGATGTTTATTTTTTCCCTTCCTCTGGCTGCTTGTCATTCATGCATCAACGCTGGCAGGCATTCAAAACCGTTCGACAGCTGTCCCCTTTGATCAGATGCTTGGCAGGCAGCAGCAGAACCGGTGGTATGGGTGTCTTGGCGGGTAGCTGCCCTTGGCACAAGGCAAGGACTGGGAACAGATGTTGACGAGGGGGTAGGCAGGACATTGCAGGACCTCTTATATATGGGATACAGGCTGGACTCCAGAGAGATGGAGTCAGGGAAAGAGAGGAAGGGATGAGTACAAGGCAAGCAACCTAGAGGGGAGAAGTAAAAACAGATCAGGAGATTAGCCAATTTCTGTTTTCATCATTGTTGTTATGTCAGCAGATGAATCTCTGTTATGCTTACACAGTGCTCTTCTATGTAAATGTTTCAGCTCACACAAACTTGAGTTAAACTTGTATCCTAATGAACCTCCCAGCTTTAACAATTCCCTTGCAGTACTTATCTGCTAAAGTTTATTGTCCTCCGTACACTTCAGATCTCCTGAATATGCTGAGTCCACATAGTGAGTTAGCAATAGCACCATTTTAGCTCTCTCTTTGACAATTAATTTTAACTAGCTCACTGCACTGGACCTTTTTCTGGCAGGGCATCGACCTAGGGTTTTCATTTTGGATGCTTTAGGGAATATTCTGGGCATTTGTCCCAGATCAGCATTTTATTCTGTGGGCTTTAAAAAAGAAATACAGAGCATAACCTGATGTATCAAATATATTTTCTTATATCACTTTTATGTACATCATTAAGAGCCAGCCAAGTATGGCACAGTGCATCCACAACTTTTCAAGTTGTGAGTGAGTGACCCTGTTACTCAGCTGCTGGCAGGTCATTGACATTTTTGGGCACGGTATTTAGAGCCCTGCAGCCAAATTGCCAGTAGGAACCAATCAGGCTACTTGTGAACACAGAACACAGGCGCTAATTAAATTTGATGGGCATTTTGTATTTGCTGAAAGATTTCTGGAAAATATGAAATAGACACATTTTACCACATTTTGTGCCAAATGATTGCAGTTTGATTTGCATATTTCCCTGAACACTATGTGTGAGTCGGAAAATTGTCCCAGGTGTTTTTCCTCACACCCTGTACTCATAACAAACCGTCTACAAGAGGCAAATCTAATGCTCATCACACCTCTGTGGCTGACAGGTTGTGGTTGATGCACCATCCTGCAGATTGGGAATAAGAAACACTCTGAATTATTAAAATACCGCTCTTGGCCATGATGCTCAGAGCCCAGTTGCCACATCATCAGCATGTTGATGAGAGTAATATAGCCTACTGAATAAAGTATCGACCAAGTTACAGTAGAATCGGTTGAATTTCAGAAGAGTCAAAAGTTATATCTCAGTTCCTTAAATTGCATCCCGGCTCCTCTACTTACCTCCCTTCTTTGCGTCTTAGTCCGTCCCTCTGAGGATGCACAGGAGAGACACAAGGAAATTATGGGAGGAGTGAGGAAACGAGGAAATGTATTTTAGAGGGATGAGACGTCCTTTCCTCTGAAGCATCACATGAATTTGTCAGCTGTATGGGCGGAGTTAGCAACCCTTTCAGCTGCACAGCTTCCAGGAAGGCTGCTCTCGTGCATCATCGCCTATAGCTCCTCTGTGACCCTCCTCGCTCCTCGGGGCAGAAATAAGAGCTTTGAGACAGCCTTTGCGAAGTAGGGACAAAACAACTTCCGGTTCAGCCAAGGACTGAGGAGCTATCAAAAAAGGGATGTGAGATGTACATATGAAGGAAAAATGAACCTATAACCTGGAGTTATGTGGTCAATATTTTTTAAATTAGAGAAGATGTTTTTGGTACTGCAGGCACTATGATTTTGAACCATCTTTGCATAATGATAGTGTTTTAGTATGCAGATAATTTTCTGTTTAAATGAGGCTGAACTTTTGGCATGCTTAAATGTGCTCACAGGTGTTTTGCTTATTGTCACTTTCATCAAACGCCCCAAACAAGAGTGACTGAAACCCTGGCTTTACACAATGTTTTTCATGTTTATAAAACAAAATGCGCCTGCCGGAAGCAAATCCAATGATGATAACACTCTGTGCTAGACAGGTTCAGAGAAACGATCCAAATTAGCCTGAGGATGTGTATGTGAAATTACATCTCGTCTGTCTTCATAATGGTTCTCTGTAATAATCCCATGCTGTCCAGTTTATTCATGAACCAACCATACATACTGCATACAGTACAGCTTTATCACAAGCGCTTTATAGAAAAGTGGGGGGCAAAATGGATACAGGATAGTGCTGGATAATGGATAGCAAGAGACAAAAGATAGTGGTTAGGCTGGGGGCAATCATCTGTGTTTTCAGATCGTCCTATCGTCATTGTGATTGCCTTTACCTGAGATGATCGGGCCATGGGGGGGGGGCTCACCTGTGATCTCAGTGCACAACCACCTGAGCCTTTTCTTAACAGAAGACAAATCATATGAGGATAAGCACAGGTGGAAATAATAAAATTAATGCTTGCTGAATTCCATTTAGCTGCTTTGGTCTCAGGGTCCTGGTGCATGCTGGCTCACTGTCGAACTGTGATGGCTCACTAGGATATAATGGAGCCATCAGTAACAAGGTGCTTTTCCTACTATGACAATTTAAAATGTGTGCTGTGAAAATGGCCTGAGATGACTAGCAATGTTTTCTCATTTGGATTAAACTTAAAACTTCTCAAAGTGTGAATTTGACAACACAACAACCGCTTAGCGTTAGCTTATCTACAGTAGATTTGTAATATTTATTATCGGAATTTAAGCCTTTCCATTTTCAACATCTGTCGCCATCTATTAACTTTCCTCACAGGGAATGAAAACACTGTTTATATCGCATTGCGTAGAGCCACCAATTAATTTAGCTATATTAGGTCAAGAATCGCAGTGTTTTCATGCTGATTGACATCACGTTCATCATTTTATTCCTGCAGAGTTAACAGTCCCTTTCCCAAAACGTGACTTTATAGCAGTTTGGAGGAGTAGAGAGCAGACAGCAAGAGGAGCTTTCTGTCAGATGTGTGAAGGTACCAACATACAGATAATACACTGCAGGGAGCAGAGCTTGTGTTGTTTTTTATTCTATTATAGGTGATTATATTCTAGTTCTAAATGTAATACAGATAATATCTGTGGATTACTGCAGAAGACTGATTAGGATTTCTATGCAATTTATAAATACATTTTGACCCATTGTATAATAAATTAGTAGGGACATCTGCAATTGGTGATCAATCCTCCATGTGGATGTGATCATGAATCTGCAAAATCCTTATAAAGAAAGTGAAAGTGCAAACTCCATGAAACGTCTTTGCATAGACATTGGCGATATGTCAGGAAGTTAATACACTCTGAGTATACTTAGAGTATCTAGTTCCCTAACAAGAGCAGGAAACTTGCTCCACAGAGACGAAGCTGCACGGGATTCAGCTTTTCCCCAAGTTCTTTTTAGTATATGCATGTCACATTCTTTTTGACAAATGGGATGCTAATGATCAAAACACAACTCACAAAGGCCTTTAAAGAGCCTGTCAAATTCAGCAGGCAGATTGATGGGAGGAAGGGGAGATGTCATGTGTCAAAGGAACAGGTAACTACACTACCACCCGAGAAACAAGGGAGAAGATGTCAGTGAATAATGTAGGTATGAGTTTTGAATGAGAGTGGTTTGATATGCTCATTTGACTTGTCACTTGACTTGTAAAGAGTGTGTAAAGCTGTGAATGCGTTTTTGAAAACCTTCAAGCTGCATTTTTTTTTTTTTGTTTTAACATTATCTGAATCTAAATGTGCTTCTCTTACTAAACCTGAAAGTGCATTGTGGTCCTTCTAAAAACAAGGCTGTTGAGATACAACTTTTTCACTTTCAAAGAAGATTGCAAGAAGAAACACAGGCAAGGAGGTAGCAATGATTCAACACTATAAGCAGAAATAATAAAGTAGCTGAAGCCAAGAAGACAGTTAAGCAGAGAATCAAGCTGTCAGCTGGTGGCAGCCACTTCTGATTCAGCCCATCGTAATCAGTTCTATTGTGAATAACTGAATACTGAATCACTTGTGATTAAAATTCCTCACTCACACTCTTGGCTTTGTAATACAGTATGTGAACTGACTGAGACAGAGAAAGTCTTCTGCCTGGGTTTTTTTGTAATAACTGAAGGAGTAATGCTTTCAATTATCTTTTATTTATTTATATGCTAGTCCAGGAGCTATCCATCATCACCTTTTGTTTTTTACTCTAATTGGCATTTCCAGTGGCTGCCAGTTAGAAGAAAACCTGTCTACTTGTGCAACCTGAGATCCTTTTGCTAATTTGTTTTTCTTCGTGTTCTTTCTCTACTTTTTTACTTGTTCATCTCCAGCCTACTCTGCAGATCTTGCCCAGCTTTCTGTATTGCTCATAGTTAGATTGAAGCTCCCTCCCTACTCCAAGCCAACTTCCATTTAGCATCATGGGTCAGCAACCTTTTCCATAATGAACCCTAAGATGAAAACGACCTTCCAGTATGCCAGTGGAATTTGTTAATGTGCATGTATTTTAAGTTGTTTGTTATTTTCACTGTATTTATTTTTTGCAATTTATGCACTGATAGGTAGTCACACACTGGTCCGAATGTTGATACTTTCAGCTGCACACATGCCTCTGAATAGTCTGTTGTGAGCCAACAGCAGGTCGTGGCATGTCAGTGATGTTCACAGCCACACTGAACACCTGTGCATTTGTCAGTGCAACAGATGTGTACATTTTGTGCCATTTAATTAAGGCACCTTTAACAGTTCTTTGCCACAGAGTCAAGTCTTTGTCTTTAGTAGTAGTAGTAGTAGTATTTGCTTTCTCACTTTCAACTGAAAATGACTTAGCATGCCCACACTTGCCCGCAGGTCCATTTCTCTCATATTCTATATCTCTCTTCCCTCTTCCCCCGTCCCTGTCTGTTTCCCAGTCACAATTCTTGATGAGGTTGACGACCTACATCACATCTTATCAATTCACTGTACTGTATTTCCCTTATACAGTAGTAAACCAGCAGAATTCAGCTGTCAGATATTTTTTTGTCCATTAGGTGTGACAGAGCAGAAATAAGGCCCCTTTTAGCTTATGATATAAATGTTCATCCAGTATGGAATATGGAGACCATGATCAGGGTACAACTGGGGTCATCAACTACATTTTTCCAAGGGCCAGACACTCCTGGAGCCAGACTTTCAACAAAAAAAGTAAAATGTATTTATACCTAGTAAGCCTATCTATCATTATTTAATATTTTCACTTTCTTACTAAATGAATGCCATTTTTATTTACTTTTATTAGTTAGCTAACAGAGTAGACACCTAAAAATCACTGGAAATCCATAATGATAACTAGATAGGCTACTTAAAGCTTAAGTGCGTAACTTTTTGATATTAATGGACATCCGTTACATTCAGCCATTGCCAAATGAGTTGCTACAAAGCTAATTAAGACTATTTCTCTGTATTTCTCAGTATGGCTATCTTCAGAAGATTGTGGCATTCGGTGACTTTCCCACGCAGAAACTCAAGTGAAGATAATTACCTCTTCTGAATCCATCATGTTTTTTTAAGTCTCCGTGTCCTCCCTGGCTACTAGCAACAGCGTGGAGGAGGGGGGCGGTGCACGGTCATGGAAGGCTTGTGTCTTGTATATGTGGACGTGCTGACAGTTTTGTTGTCATTACTCAGAATTCCTCATGGGGGCAGCAGAAACTGTGCACTAGCTTTAACTAGAAAATGATCCCAGACTAGGAGGCATTTCACTGAGGAGTGATGGATAAAATCTGTGATGACGGAAAGTCGTTGTAGTCTGCAGTGCTCTGAATGGTGATAAACACTTGCAGGAAGAAAGGCCTGTATTTTCAGGTAAAAATGTCACTCTCAAAGAGCCTGAAGCACAAAGTTGACTTGGAAAACCACAGCTTTCAGACTGATCTCATAAAGTGGCGTATGTATAACACGCCAATTTGTATGCCATTTTGGCGTTTTATCAAGACGCATAATCGCTGTAGCGAGTAGTATGAAGGGACGTAACTCCGTGGATGGGTAAAACACAGGACTTTCACCTAGGAGAGCCGGGTTCGTGTCTCACGTGTGGCAGTTTTCAGCCGTTTTTTTTTTTTTTGTAAATTTTCTTTTTTTTAAGCCTTCCCCAATGTTTCTTTCCTAAACCCAACCGTTTATTGTTTTCCTAAGCGTGTGACGTTGGTCACTGTTGTGTTTTTGTCGTTTTTTTGTGTTACTAAAGACTTTCCCAATGTTCTTTTCCTAACCCCAACCTTTTTTTTATTTTTAACAAGCGTGTGATGTTCTTGCGATAACACGCAACGTGGCGATGCCACGTGGTGTGTATTTTTACATCCGCTGTATACAGCGTAGACATACACGTGGATAGCTCAAAATGCATACAGATAACACGCCATTTGGCTTTAGGAAAGTGGCATGTATGTTTACGCAAAGTCATGATGCCATGTTGCAGCTTTAATGAAAAATGGACTGATACAAATTCGTTTTGACGACTTTCAGTTTTTGTGTGCCTTATTGCAATAAAACAAATGTTGTTGCAAAAGAATTCAACCTTAGTCATAACGCAAAGCATGCAACTTTCAAAGAGTGGTCTTAGAATATATCCATGGATTTACTGCTCCAGCGGAGAGGATGGTTTGTTTACATGAGCAGCTAAGTTTACAAGAATTTGTCTAAATTTCAAGATTCGTGGCAAACTAAGATGAACAGTTAGGCTACAAACAGCTTTCGTTTTGTTTGTAAAAATCTGCTATTTGCAGAGTAGCGAACGTGTTTGTGTAAAACAGCATGGCAATGAGAGAGAAGCTGCATGCAGATTTAGCAGATTGAAATATCGCTTTCTTCATGTTTATGCCTGTTGAACAGGTAAGTATTGATAAGTAGGGATTGGCTTTTTACTCACGAAGGTTTTATTGCACTTAAGCCACCTACACATGATCCGCCTCTCTGCTCTGCACCTTACCTCGCGGTTTTGCCACGGATCATGTGTAGGCGGCTTGAGTTGTCATCTGCGTCAGGGGGCGCTGATAATCCTCTCTGTATCGTTCCAAGTTTGGTACATGTGCTGCATGTTGTAACACACATACAGTAGCTACCTCTCGGCTCTGCTGTGTGCAGCGCAGACATCGCTGTTCAGAATCCTGTCCATCTTCCAAAATGCAACGCTTGTATCCAAATGAATTGTGCTTGAAGCTACATGGCATTTTGTCTGGTTTATTATGGGTGTTGTCCAGTGTGACTTAGATCCTCCCGCAATACCGAAACTAATCAGCATGTGCAAATACAAGGGGAGCTGGGTTTGCGCTCTCCCTGTGGAATGTTGCCTGCTGTGAATGCTTGAAATGCTAAATACCAGAACGCATTTTTTCCTCTTCACACTTTCTGAATTAACTATTAATTATTCTGCCGGCCAGACTGGAAGCTTTGGCCGGCCAAATGTGGCCCGTGGGCCGCCAGTTGACGGTCTCTGGCGTACACTTTCTAGTCCAGCCTTTACATGAATTGATTTTGTACATGACCTTAGCAAATTAGTATTGGACAGAATTATTCTGTCCTAGGTGTGGGGAGACGTTATGAAGATTAACTAGAACTTGCTTTTACTCTACTATGAGTATTTTTCAGTTTTTCAATCTAATGAAGAGAAGCAAGGGAGAAGCAGCAGGATAACGGCCTTCAAAATGAAAATGCCATGGTTGGAATATCCATTTCCTAAATTCACCCTCTCGTTCCCTCCACATGTCTGTATTTCATTATTCATGGATGACAAGAGTTTCCAGGGAAAGTGTTGCCCCACTTCCCCCCCTCCCCTTAAAATATGTTGAAATAAAGCTGAAACCAATCCGGCTTAGGGGTCTCTGTATTTCTTCCTGGCCCTTTTACATTGCTGTAGTCTTAATGAGAATTAGCTGGGAATCGGGCCTCTGTGTGTGATACAGATTGCAGTTGGAAAGCAGGTTACTTTCACAGAAATAGGCCTGGGATGACATGACATAACACCTTGTTTTTGTTCCCAAATCCGCAGGTGACAATGGAAGCACTGTGCACTGGCATTAGCTGAACCAGAGCTGCCAGCCTTGTCTCCTCTACACACTATTTTCTGCTGACGAGGGACAAGCCAAAGTGCAAAAGTGGAACAAACACCTAAATATAACAAAAACCTGTTTACTGCCCCATAATCAGCAATGTGCTCATGTGTTTGGTCCACATTTACACTATCCATGGCTGTGAGTGGGTGCATGTTTGAATTTTTACTTGAATTAGGCTAACAAACTTAGCTTATATGTTGTGAGCTTTGATGCGACAGAGAGCTTTGTTTAGCTGTGTGTAGTTGTGTGCCTGAATATTGTCCCGGTGTATTGCAAGTCTATAGCTTTGGGGTTTATGAGTTCTTTTCTGGTATATACAGTAGCGTATGTGTTCAGTCTTTCAATTAACTATTAAAAACAACATCTGCTTTGGAGAATTCCTTGTCAAGCTCTGAATCCTGAAGCAGCAAAGAGGCTTGAAGAACCATTTAATATAGGCTCCTGCTGCCACTGAACAGTCATAATACACAACTTTTAGCATTGGGAATTGAATAAAATGACAAATACTGACGGCTAAGAGGTTTTCTTGACATGCTTTTGGGTGCCAGGAGATTTTTCAGACAAAAGTTTAAACTGACAAATTCCTTTAACTCCAGCTAAAGTTTTCTTGTCCCTAGTAGCAAACTAAGAAAATGTGTGGATGGATTCAATTTGCACATTAGCTGATAGTCTTCAAGGGAGAGCTTAGATATGGATTTCTTGGGAGGGTTCTCGGAACATGATTTCAGCTTTATAATTAAAATTTCATCAAGTAATGAAGCGAACCAAAGGCTAAATGAGCATAAAGGTTAATCATCTGTTCAATAGCTAGAAGGTCAGACTTTGTGTACTTTGGATTATGTGAGATATTAAGTGTGTGCAGGCTGCTAATATCGCCTGTGCGCTGACATGAAACTAATGGACATGTAAAGTGTGATCTCTGACAAGCATTGTCGATTAAAGGTTAATTGTTAATTATTAAAATGCGTGGAAGAAACACCAATAGCACAGCAGGAAGGAAACAAAGAATTGTTTATGACCTTGACACAGCTTGAGAGTGAGCTTGTGTGCACACGTGTTTCTGGATGTATTCAGGAGAGAGTCTTATTTCCCATGCAGCCTTTGTGTCTGTGTTCAAACCCACTATAGGGTTAATGATTGCAGGTGAACTAGCCGGCCCTGAGAGTCTTATTAGGAAGCATTGCAGCAATCATCTAATGGTCCATATCCATCCCCTACATTAATTAATCTCCCTTTTTCCTGTTTTGCTTCCTCCCACCACCTTTAAGACTCACATATCTTCAGTTGAAATTGTATTAATCCCTCTACCACATTTCTCTCATCTCTTGCACTGATTCCTTTGCTTTCCCCCCCTTTTCTGTTATTGCACCACTTTCTCTCTCATTCTGCCTCTCTCTCTTGCTCCCACTCGCTCCTCTTTTCTTCATGCCATCGTTTTGCTCTTCCATGCATGAACAAAACACCGAAGAGATAATCTCAGTGCATTTGTTCAATGCCATCCTTAAAGTACATATAAAGTACATGTTTCTTTACATCACTCAGGCAGAAATTTGGTCCAAACCTGGAGGAAATTGTAATGTTTCCATAAAAGTGCATCACTATTAAATGTGTGTCCTGTAAATGTCTGGACAACTATTTACAGTACTCATTTCCTAAAATGATGCTCCATTTCTGTGACTGTAAATACAAAACCATTTCAAACAAAGAGTCCAAAGTGCCCTGGCCAACCTACTGATTTTCAAATATTGCACCTGTCAATACAGAAGGAAATATTCTGTACACTATTTTGCCGTCAATACTGCCGACATTGTCATTGCTGTAATCAAATCAGTATATATTTATGTTTAACATGGTATTTCATGTTATCAATGGGAAACATAAGAAGTGGGTGACCTGAATTCTTGAATTTGCAGTCATATACTGCAGGTGTTATTTGTGTTGGTGTCTTTGCCTGGTGTCTTCTGTGCTTCACTAGTCTTCCTTTATGTCATCTTTCTTGTGCCAAAGTGTGAGTGAGAGCTGTCTGGTGATGCTACGTCACTTACTACTGCTCTTCCCATGCAAGTGTAGTAGTCTTGATTGACAAGTTCATTGATTAGCCGGACCTGTGAGAATGCTAACTTGCCGACAGGGCTTTAGTGTTGGGTAAATGAGAGGAATATTTTGTTTCACAGGATCCTAGACAAAAAAGCGGGACTGGATGTATTAGCTGGGATTTTTAACTGGCACATTCAAAGCCTAATTATAGCTTTTTAATTTGGCTCATGAATGAGAATCTGTTCAATTCACTTGAAACAGAAGACAAGTGAAACGACACATGCTGGTTTAATTGTTGAATGTGTGAGAAAGATTGTGAGCTCTTCTTTTGGGTAACCCACTTTTTTTTTTTTTAAATCCACAGATTTACCTTTGCAACCTAAAAGCTGTTCCCCTTGATTTTGAAACAACACCTGGGTAATTGCACCCATGGTAGATGCCAGTTGCCATGACATGCTCACAGTGTGAGGTCATTATTGATTTAGGCTAATCCCTCCCTGTGTACAGGATTATCTCTGTCTGAGACAAACCACTGTTTACCAAAGACAACACAATGTGTCAGAAAACCCAGTTGAATTAAGTCAGACTAGCAGCTTACACTGATCTGTCCTAATCCGGCCAATGACAGGGTCTGTCAGAGCAGGTTGTCAATGGTGACACATGATATTCTGGGATGAAAAGGACACTTTTTGTTGAATGAACAGCTGTGTAAAGATAATGATGTTAGGCCTTTTTGTATTCTGTCCAGTATTCTACAGATCACTTTCTGGGCTGTGGGGGAGAATTTTACATTTTCAGAAAAACAATAAAGAACTGAGGCAATAGCCTCAGAGATATAAACCAGAGAATGTACTGTATGTACACACATACAAATTAATGTGATTGTGCATGCATGTTCACATACAGAAAAAGCAGAATTACAGACAGGAACGCAGACAAACACATTCTTACAGTACACAAATAGTTTGTTTTAGCTTTATCGTACCTCTCCAGTTTCCCTCTTGCTTGCCACCACTACTTGACAATTTGTCACCTTTTTTCTCTAAACCACTGTAAAGTGACGTACCCTTGGTGCTGTCTTTGCCCTGGTGTTTGTTGGTGCATTATGTTGACCGCTGGTGTACAATATGGTGTGAAAACCTGCACACCCCAGTGTGCTGTTTTTGTTTTCCAGTCATGCTGTGGAGTAGCACGGGACTAAGCCCAGTGTGTTCTGGGAGGCTGGGAACCCGCTGCTTTATTTTGCTGTTTTTTTTTACCCCCCGACTGTTTCATGATAATGCAATGGGCTCAGACCTCCTCGCTGCCAATTTCAGTTGTAAAAGATGAATTTATGTTACACTCCGTTCCCCCATACACCTCGTTTCTCTCCATCAGGAGGATGTCTGTAAACTAATAAGTGGTTGTTAAGTTTTGCTTTCTTTGAGTGAGGGTATATACCACATACGTGGCTGGATGCATGCTACTGTGTGTCTGGTTATGTGTGTGTGGAGTGCTGATGTTTTTCCTCTGGCTTTGTTTTCTAACCATGTAAATTAGGTTTCTTATATGTGTTTGAGCAAATATTCTGCACACTGAGGTCATAATAATAATATCACATTGTGACTGTCTAATTATGTGGAAAATAGGAAAAACCAGCATCCTCTGCCTGCACAAGAAAATTTTGTTAGTGTTTGTTTTTGATTCAGAAGAGAAACTTGATCAAATGTCTCAAATTCTGGCATTAAGGTTGGAATGTGACATGTGAAGACAGTATAATTATGTGCCCCCTGTGCATAACCTGATGTTGATATTTTCAATGTTTATATGAAAAGTGTTATGAGTATTATTATTTGTATGATTGTGAGTATGTAGTTAATTTTTTATAATGTTATACTTGCATCAGAAATTTCTTTAATACCATTTCTTATATGCAAATCCTTCTATTCCCTGCCGTGGTTTTTCATTGCAGGTTGATGTGAGGTTTGAGGTCTCCACACTGAGCGAGGCCTTTGGGTCTTCCACACACCAACATGACCAAATCCATTTCTAATCTTCATATTTATACACACAAAGACTCAAGGCAAAGCCATATTGAATGCCCTTTTCTTTGCTCTCCCAAGATTACCTGTCAGGCTTGCCATGGTTGGCTGATGTGGACATTGTGTGTGTGTGTGTGTGTGTGTGTGTGTGTGTGTTTTGTGTGTGTGTGTGTGTGTGTGTGTGTGTGTGTGTGTGAATTATGTTGAGGTGACATTCTTTATCTACATCTTCAGACATGTACCTTAGAGCTCCCTTTGCCACAGACCATGAATAGATCCTTAGTAAGTCCTAGCCTGGTAACATTGCACAGCAACCGAGATCTTTTGAGACTGGTGGGCTGTATATATGCAACGATGGTATTCTACATCTGTTTATCCCTGAAACCAGACTCTTATCTATCTCATGCTTGAATGCACAAGGAACAAGCAAACCTACTTAAACAGATTAGGGTTAAATATTCTGCATGAAGAAAAGATGTGCTGGGTTTAGTAGCATACCAGTTTCAGTTTCCTGAGGCATGTCATCGCTCAAGCCAAAGCACACAAGTCAAGAGGGAGCAAGAAAGAGGCACTTGCCCCACCATTTTACATTTCCTATTGAATAAATGTGATGAGAAAACAAAGGACAGGATAAGAAGCAACCATAATGGTACAACATATCTATTCTGTCCATGGAGCAATTCTGCTTCACACCAATTTCATAGGAAAACAAGCGATGAAGATATTTAGTTGATAGTGCTTCCAAGCTATTGTCTGGATAGCCAAAATATAAGAAACCATCAAATTTTGAGAGTCTCAATACAAATGTGGATGGTGGTGGCAGCTTTGTAGATTGGAGAGAGAGCCCAAAGCACTGGCTTGCCTTAATAATCCAATTTTACATCCATGGAAGAGGGCCAAAATACATCATTGCCACTTATTGCCTGTTCTGTATGTATCTTATTTGGATTCCCCCAGCTCTTTCACTTTATGAACAATTTATCTGCAAGGTAGCAGTTGCAGGCTTTGTTCATGCTGGGCTACTATTTCATAAGAACAAAAATCAGTCCAAATTACATCCTTATTTGCATGCATCACTGCAATGATTTACTAAGCATTTTACTCTTAGTTGGTATATAGCATCAATGACAGGAGCCCAGGAGAAGAGTTGCCTTTATCACAATATCATTCAAAATAATATTCCTGCCTGGAAAGTGACAACAATTTTGCTCTTCCAAACATTGTTTGAAGGTACAAAATCCAATGATTTCACTGGCCCTAATATGTCTGTGGCAGCTGGATAGCGTTGTTGAATAACAATGGTTTAAAGATTGACCAATAGGCTAATGGAGCTAATGGAGCTGATGAATCTGCGAATACTAGCGGTAATGGGGAGGTGGATCAGAGCTTTGCCATTTGCGATGATTTTCACTGAAATGACGGCTGACAGCAACAGAGAGGTGAACATATTTAAATAGCGTAACAGCCGTGAACGTACAGCACCATGCATACTAAAGGCAGAGTGAGAATCCTATTTAACAGAGGCAGCAACAAAATGATAGACGATGTAGGTGTGTTGCTGTGCTATTGGATAAATAAGATCAGCTGATGTGACGAGCTGATGAAAACAGCTGATGTTATGATTGACAGTCCCAAACAAGGACAGTAAGGAAATAAACATTTGTTACAAGATAAAGTAACAAATAAGTAGTACATATTGTGTGTACTCACCTCAAAAACTCTTTCTGAAAGCCTAGGTGGCTTATTAATCATAAATGAAACCAGCAGACAGCATTTATTTTGAGATTCATGGGGTGTACAAGAATAATTGCAAAGTTATATATGTGATTGAGCAGAAGAGTTGTTTAGTGAATTATAGCATACAGTTCTTTTTAATTTGTGGTATATTTCTATTATTTCAATTCTTTTTTTTTTTATGGGGCATTTTTAGGCCTTTATTTCCACAGGACAGATGAAGACATGAAAGGGGAGAGAGAGTGGCCGATGCGTCGAGGAGTAAACCTCCATGTATGTGCGCCTGCTCTACCAACTGAGCTAACCCGGCCACTATTATTTTGAGTGGCTTTTGTCTTGTTTCCTTTCTAGAAATGAGTCTCTGAACAGCAGTCAGGAAACCTCCGGTTTTAAGCTACTGACAGTGACTT
The DNA here is from genome assembly GCF_004354835.1 of Perca flavescens. Taxonomy (NCBI): domain Eukaryota; kingdom Metazoa; phylum Chordata; class Actinopteri; order Perciformes; family Percidae; genus Perca; species Perca flavescens. The sequence continues at coordinate 19,333,073 of NC_041348.1, read as the reverse complement.
AGGAACACTAAAAGTATGTATTCTACAATGGCTTCAAATACTTGTGTGTGGCATTTCCCACATGCAATGAGAGAGACTTTTTCGTATGAGAGATCCTAGCCACAACACAGTCTTTTTAATGTAAAAGTGTTAAATGTGTTTGTGAGGGTACAATGCTGTATAAGCAACCTATTTAAAGTTGTAGTCCGTAAGAGTTGAGGGTCAGACGCCCTCTCCGACCCGGGTGCAGCGCCTCACATTGCTAACATTATTAACTGACACAACATGACTAACAGTGCTAACATCTGACCCAACCTGAGTATCAGAATGTGCAGGGAAGAAAAACTCTTGAGCCCATACAAAATGTATGCACTTTATTGATAAATAAATAAAATAAGTTTTTTTTGTGTATTTGTCATCTTTCACTGTCTGTTGGGCTGCCATTGTAAGTCAGCAGTAATGAAATGTAGGCGCCTGGCCCAATTAACTTAGCCTGCCGTTTATTTGCGTCTTTCCTTGTCAGAAGTTCCCAATTTCCGAGTACAATGAAACACAGCTTAACCAGCAAAGTCAAGCTCCACCTGGGCAGACGGGGAGAGACCCACCCCTGCTGACTGATGTAAAAAGCGCCACTAACTGTGCATGTGCATTTGAATTTAGAGGGCAAAAGTTGACACAGACACTCAGATCCTATTACTTGTCAAAGCAGCAAATACAAGTGCTTTCATCAGTGGGTCATATGCTCAATCACCATTGTTTTAACTCACTCTTTGATAGATAGGAACTTAACAGATAATTAACTGGATGAAAATCTTACGGACAATACCTTTACCAGGAGTTGACATTGCTACCACCTCACACCTTCAAAGACTCACTATATATATGTTACTTGAAACCATTCTGTTAATGCTGGTGTATATGACTAGTGGGTATAGTGGGTATAAGCCATACTGCACAAACTCTTTACTCTTTACTATTAATGGGACAAAAGTACTACATTTTTACACTACATTGCAGGTCAATAATACACTGCAATTTGTACTGTGCACATTCCGTTATTGTGACATTTTCATCCTCTAATACAAGAAAAACCTGTATTCATTTGTGATCATTCAGCGTAAAAGCAGTTTTGCAACCAAAATAGCTGCAGTGGTTGTTTTCCTGTCATTTCTGTTGAAAATGCCACTGCCTGTTGAGGCAGACTGAAACAGGTTGTAGATAATTGTGAACAAAAAGCCACCATAAATGTGAACACTCAAACAAACTGCTTGAAGCTTTGTTACCTACTTTGGTGTTTGAAGTGTTTAAAACAACAACACAATAAAAAACTCTAAGCATAACAAAATGGATCGAATACAGTGGGGACTTTATAAAAAGATTGGACAGATATGTTTTATTCATTACTGTAATAATCTGTAAGAAACAGCCTTTTTTACCCACTTAAGAGTTAGATAGATTGCTTCCATTAAATGTCATGAATAAGTAATTGGAGTCTTTGCTGCAGTGATGGGGAAATTATGAGGAAATTGAATTTATACGAGCATACACACACAGTAGCACACATGAAAACACACACTTTTTTAATTGAGTCTATTATGTTTCTGAGTCATCGAACTCCTCCTAGGCCACGACAGGCCAGCTAATAATATAATGTGATGGGTCTCTTCTCTCTGTCCGACACCCTCAGCCCTGTGAAGACAGGAAGGAGGTAATGACTTTAGTGTATCACTTCAGACAATATTGTGGCATTCACCAAACCCCTAACAGACGTTTTGAGGGCTGGATGCAAACGCCAGCATCCACGCTGTTAACAGCCAAAAATAGGTTTCTAATGCCACCTTTGGACAATTTAATGAGATTTTCTAAGATTTCCCCAAACATGGCCAACCACAACCATTACACCCCCCTTCACTTGGTGTCTGTGCTGAGATGAAGCAAGGCGGGGAAATAATGGCTGGTAAAGGTTTCACAAATAGAATGAAATATTTTACTGGGAAACTGGAGCCATTGGCAAGAGCAGGACTTAATTACAATGCCAAATTCTGCCCTAATAAAGTTATTCTCACAGATGTCTTTTTTTCCCCTCCATCTCTAAATAAAGTCAGTTTCACACTCTGTGCGAGCCCTTTTAGGGACGCTTTCTCACTCACTGATCCATACAGTGCTGAAACGGTCTTCTGAGAAATGATGCGAGAGGAACACAAAATGGCAGCAAGCGGCTGAGTCAATGATGAACTAAGCTGCTACGTGTGAAGTGAAACAACTATGAAACTTTTTTTTGGATCAAGTTGTTCTTAGTCATTTTTGATCATAATCTATATTATATTTATATTACATCTCTATATTAAAACAAATGCCTGTCTCCATTTGCTCCTGTATAGTGTTTCTATCTTTTATTTTTATTTCTTTAACTTTATTTATCTGTTCTATTGCTGTCTGACAAAAAAAAACATTTATTAAACATTATTTTGACCATCAAAAATGCCTAGTTCTCTCCCCTCGAGATATTTGTAGTTCCATGCAAATTCCTAAACACTATGAATGACTCTTGCTTGTCTATCTCTTTTTTTTGTCTTTTGGCATACTAGCTAACCTAGTGTGCCTAGCCAGGTGGCATTTTTAGGTATCACTTCCAACCAAGGACGACGTATATAAATACATTTTTCTTTTTGAGGAATTGAGACATTACTCAAGAATGTATAGCTTTGGCTACCTTCACGTTTTACTACATTGTTAACTTTGATACAAATGAGCAGTTTGCCTTTGTTATTTGCTACAAAACAATAGCAGCAGATAATTGTGGCTAAAGAAAGCAAGGGGGTGATTTGGCTAATAGCAATAACAATTTCAATAAAAATATACAGATGCCAGGTTTAAAGATTGTTTGGATAATATGTGATTTCATTTTAGCACTCTGAATCCTAATTAATCAATCAGGTAATTTCCTGCATCTTTGCAATTCATTAGCTCAGTAAAACATTCAAACAAGAATCTTAAAATCTAATTTGTCATGCTTAGACCAAGGATTATGGACGCATACTTCTCCTGTCCTTGGAGTCCTACCAGAACAGGCAGGGCATGTGCCAATTTTGAGTCCAAATCCATATTAGAAACCAGGCCTATAGCTTACCAGCCCAAGAAATGGAAGGTTTTACATTATTTTGGTCTACAGAGTAGCAGTGTGTGTGTGTGTGTGTGTGTGTGTGTGTGTGTGTGTGTGTGTGTGTGTGTGTGTGTTTGTGTTTGTGTGTGTGTGTGTGTGTGCGCATTGTGTTCAGGCCTGGCTGCACAGAAATTGTTTCCGGTCCAGAGTATGTTTACCTGCAGGGTGAAAGTAGACTTAAAGTTTAACTTAAAGTTTAAGTTTGCTTCATTGTCATACTGACTGGATGAATTGCTTATCCCGCCTTGGCCTGACAAAAGGAATGCATTTATTGTAAAGGTCATTTACTACCAGCATAGCTATTGAATTTCGTTGAACCTTGCCCTTTTCCACTCCCACAACGCAACACAACACATCAAAATACACACATACACATTCATCAAACTGAAAAACATAGACACATCTTGTCCACTGCAGTCACATCTGGAGCACAAGTCTGCAAGGAAAATGTCAGTGTCCAGAGGTACCAGAGAAACAACATTAGCCAAGCCCTTCTGCTGATGAATATAGAAGCAGACTGCATGAGATGGAAAGAGGACAGGTAGAATTGAAGGTGTAAACTCTGACTAGCACAAAATGAGAAATTGGGGAAAACATTTCAGGCAGAAAGTGTCTGGAGGTGCTGATTATGCAGGAGAGAGGAACTGTCTCTATCACTGCATCAGGGTTGGACAGTAAAGGACCAAAGGGAACGCAAATAATGAGTTTCTTTATGACTGCACTTCCTGTCTGTCCCTGTCTGTCATCGCTCTCTGGACTACGTTGTACGTCTGACTCACCCTGTCCAAGGTATTATAGTTAACTAAAACTAAACTTAAAAAGTAAAAATAGGTGTGAAAAACATTTGAGTTAACTGAAATAAAAATAAAAACTAGACTTAAGACAAAATGAAAATTGAAATGATATTTTGTACTTAACAAAACTAACTAAATAAAAATATATTGGAAAAGTCTTTAGTTTTGGTCTTTGTCAATTTGGTCAAATTTGTCAGCATGAGGAGGCATATGTGCATATGTTTATTGAGACCGGGATGTCTACATGACTGTGAGTCAATTGGCTTCACAAAGTGTTGTGCTTGTATTGCAATACCTATACCGAACTTCTTAAATCTTGCCCCTGACAAATACCCTCAATATAACCCTCAATATAAAAATAAAATTAAAACTAATCAAAAATACAAAACTATAATAACTGTGGTCCTGTCGTAGTAAATCTAAGGATATGTCTCAGCAAAATTATGCTTATAAACATGTAACAAATGTTACCTAAGTGAAATAAGACACACACACACACACACACACACACACACACACACACACACACACACACACTTGTCTCAGAACCCATTCAACGCCTCATATGGATGTGTGAAGGGGATAAAATCTGCTCTATCGGTTAACCTTCTTTCCAGAGCTTATTTTCTCTTAATGAACACAGCTACCCATTAAATCCTGACAAATGGACAGTAGGTCACCTAACGAGCACAGAGCCACATCTATTACCAGCAACACATACTCACCTAGCTAATGCTAATGGGAAGAGAGCTTTAATGAGGGTTGGCCTGACATCTTGCAGAATGTTTTACTGAATCTACTGCCTGGTGCAGAATTCATAATACATCTCATGTTTCACCTGTACTCTTTCTCTGTTCCTACAGATTTTATTTATGATAAATACAATGCACTTCTTCATGCTACACCTTTTAACATTCTCTTCACTGCCTATAATGAGTTGCATGCCTGCTTGAATATTGTTAAATGGCCCATGCTGATGTAACAGGTTCAATTACTGCATGAGATGCCCAAACTGAATACTAAAAAGACAGGTTATTCACAAGCTGAGCGAAAAATACTTAGCAAGAAAGAAATCAATGTATGTCATTTATGTATACCCAGACGGAGACCCTATGCTATATGCAGCATTTTTAAATGAACCAATTTACTCAAATGCTCGTAACTGAAGTCAAACCTGCATAAAGGAGCTTTTTCAAACTGCACCTACACAGAGCTTTGACCTGCACAATTATTCAAGGTGGAATGGATTCAAATAGCCTTCTGAGGAAAGTGGCACAGGCTTTAAGCAGAGGGAGCAATCATAGGCACAGAATGAGAGACCCAAGTAGGGCAGCAGCTGGCTGCAAAGAGAAGAGGATCCAAGCGGAATAAAGAGATCCTGCTCAGGGCCTGAGGGCGAGAGCACAGCCACTGTCCTGGAACAGAGGGGTGCTATCAGGATACTGGCACACTGACTTCTGCTTTCATTACTCCATGGGTGGAAAGAGGGGTCGGTGCACATTGACACTCAGACACCTATGGGACGATAAACAGTATCCCTCACTCTGCTTTTAATATTAGTATTTACTGTCTTGTACTCACTGTATCCCAGATGTCTTTTCCCCCTTTTCACCTCCAGTCCTAAACTGTAGAGCTGGTGTAACTTCCATGCTTCAAGCTCATGTTAAAGACTAGGCACCAATTAGGCAGCAGTCTGTCCAATTTCTTTCTACGAGTCATATTTTGTTTCTTTTAAACTAATATCTGATGCCTAACGTATTGAGTAGAGCATTGTTTGTTTTCAACATTTGGGAGAAAATAGCTTACTTATTCTGAGCTTCCCACTGCCACTGGGTGCTACCCTGTTCTTTTTTTCTATTCCTTTACTGTTAGCCAATAAGCATTCAAGTCACTAAAATTTTTAGTTTTATTTTAAACTAAAGTTTTTTGACCAGTCAGTTTCACTCCCATCATAAAATAAGCATGTGTTTTCCAGGGAGGGTCAGGCATTTCAAAGTAATTATATGATTTTATTTAGGCATTTTGGGCTTTCCTCATCTTGTGTCAGTTTAACAATTCCAAAATCAAAAATCCGTATGCATGGTTCACCAGTGCTGATCGGCATTTCCTCCAGCAAGAGTACTGGGTTCCAGTCCATTTGTATTTATGCTTAAGAGTTTTAAATATTGGATTTACAAAAATGTCCTCTATTTCAGTGAATTTGTAGAAGTGCACTGAGTTTCCTAGGCTTGCTCATCTAGGTTTTAATTAAAGTTTACAGAGTGAGAGTGATACAGCACAGCTAGAGGCTCACATTGTCACATTGAAAATGTTAACTCTGTATTGACTCTGTGATGTTATGAGATAAATATGGCCCTCAGTGGATAGTACCGATGATTGACCATTACTTAAGCTTCACAATTGCCAGATCAATGGTGTCTTGGCATGAAATGCCTGGTGTCATAATTGTTTGTATTCACCGTAGTGCACAAGCTGGTGTCCTCTTATTAAAATGGGAGAGATGTGGTGCGTCTACTGCCAATAGGGCTGTCTGTTATTCAGCAGCATCTAACATCAATTTCTGGAACATATTCAGAATGTTCACTGATTTCCTTCCTGGAAACCATGCAATATGATTTCATATATCTATTTTTTCTCAGCCACCGTGGTCGCTGCAGAATATTTAAGGAGCCTAGGGATAAACAACAGGCTTCACAAAGACATTAGAAATATGCATTTCTGCAGAAGTCTGACTGACAGGATGCACCAGAGGGGGGGATTTGTAAAGGATCCAAAGATTAGGACAGGGTCCCAAAACATTTTTTTTTCATTTAATTTAATGGATTGTAAATGTAAAAATACTGAAACAATGAAGTCCAATGCAAATTTTAACCTCTACAGTGCATCTACTTGCTTATCTTTTGGTCTTTGAAGGCCAACACAAGACTTCCATCGGACACTGCATAAAATGTGTTGAGTTCAAATTGTTATCTGAAGAATTCTTAATTTCTTTTGTTTTTTACAAAGTAGTACTTCACCGAGATTAAACGCGCTTTCTTTTGAAATTATTTCTTTCCTAAAGACTTTATCTGAATATCTCTGACTCTGACTCAAATGTCATCCTCCATTCACAGCCAATCATGACATCCACATTGTGGCTATGACTTCGTCAAAGTTGTGTTGGGACCAGATTGAAAAAAAAGACATCTCTCAGTCATACTAAGACAGCTTTGTTTTTCCCAATCTCGTTTTTTCTCTCATTTTCTACAATATTTAATTGAATATCCTTTTTGGACTCACATAGCAGCTTAGGAGTTTATGGGGTTGTTGGGTTGCTTTTGACCTGTGTAGCACTTATACGAGCCAACTTTAACAAGTAACAGCAGAGAGGAAATAAAGTTAGAACGATTCTTAACAAAACAGTCAATGCTAGCACTATCCAACGGGCCTATATATGTGTTTCTTAATGAAAATCCCCAACTCTGATGACTACTTGTTTGTGTGCATGTGTATAAGCTTGTGTGTGTGTGTGTGTGTCCCTTTCTGCTCATATGTTGTTTTTTTGTTTTTTAGTTCCTTTCTCCACAGCCTGTTTAGTTGCTGTAATTAGGAAGCACCCAGCTTTAAAGCGTAACTCTCGCCAAAATGCAACCTATGGTCTTTGTGAGTGTACCCGAGTCAAACTTTCGTTTAAAAGCATAATTAGGACTGAAGCGCCACTTTTAAGATTGACCATATTTTCGTTTTCAGTCAAATGGCCTTTTGGGAGTGTTAGGGACACTACTATGATCGCACCAAAATCGCTATTTTTAAAACACTAAGAAGGCTCGACACAACATGAAACTTTGCTTGAAGTATCACCAGGGGCTCTACACATGAACTTGAACATTGAGAACATTGTTTGTGTACACAGAGTACTAAAAAAGGATTTGAACGTGGGCAGGTTAGCCCAGTTGGTAGAGCAGGCGCACATATATAGAGGTTTACTCCTCGACACAGCGGCCGTGGGTTCAACTCCGACCTGTGGCCCTTTGCTGCACGTCTCCCCTTTGCTGCATGTCTTCATCTGTCCTGTGAAAATAAAGGCCTAAAAATGCCCCAAAAAATAATCTTTAAAAAAACAACTCACTTTAGCAGTTGGTTTTTCCGCTCGCCACCATCTTGCCAGTCAAAAAGTGTCGATCTCCGAATGTGAATGAACAGACTCCATAGGAGGAAATGTCATTCTTTTATGAGGCTCCTTTTTCAACTATAAGGTCAATATTGTCGACAAAACGACAAAACAACGAATTATCCGTGCATTTATATTAGAGATGCGCCGATCTGATACTCAGTATCGGTCCGATACTGGCCAAAATTAATGGATCGGATATCTGAGGTGAGGGGGGAGTATAATCCGATCCATTTGCCTGAACTAAACGTTGAACAACATGCCGTAAAAAGACATGTTATGACAAGAAACCAAACAGATGAGCAGCATGTGTCACTTGCCTGATGCATGGATGGCAGGGAGCTAGCAATTAGCAAAGCAAAACCAGTGAGACCTGTCAACATCATGTCAGCTGTATGGAATTATTTCAAGCTCAATGGGGAAAAAAGCAAAACAGCTGAGTGCAAAGCGAGTGTTTCGAGGGGTGGCAGCAGCGTTGGAAACACCACGAACTTGATTAAACACTTAAAGAAGCATCACGGAAAAGAGTATTCCGAATTTATACAGGCAACGAGTGCCAAGAAAAAAAGTGCGCCGCAACAACCAACACTGATCGAAACAATTCAGAAGCTCGAGAAACTCCCTCCAGGCAGCAACAAAGCAAAGCTGATAACGGATAAAGTCACCGAATTCATTGTGCTGGATGACCAGCCACTTTCTGTGGTAGAAAATGTGGGGTTTCGACGTTTAATGGAACATTTGGAGCATCGCTACATGTTGCCGAACCGGCATTTCATCTCCGAAACAGCTATCCCCAATAAGTACAAACAAGTAAGCGAATTCATTTTGAAATGCTTGGAAAACGTTGCTGTGATTAGTTTCACAACGGACATCTGGAGCTCAGACGTGTGCCCAATGTCATTACTAAGTCTGACCGCACAGTGGATAGACTCGAGTTTTGCTTTGCAAAAAGCAGTGCTGCAGGCTAAGCAGTTCCGTGGCACACATACAGGAGATTCCATAGCTACAGCAACAGAAGAGATGCTTGGAAAATTGAGAAGAGCAAAGTCCATGTCATTTTGAGAGACAATGCCAGTAACGTGGTAAAAGCAATGGATCGTCTTGGAGTGGCTAGCTTGGGATGCTTTGCACACACCCTACAACTTATTGTGAACGAGGGGCTGCTATCACAGCGTAGTGTAAGTGATGTATTGGCTATCTGCAGAAAAATAGTCGGTCACTTCAAGCACTCGCCCCTTGCGTATTCACGCTTGGAGGACATTCAGGTGGAGTTGAATATGCCGACCATGCGCCTGCAACAAGATGTACGAACGAGGTGGAACAGTACCTATTACATGGCAGAGAGCCTCAATGCGCAGAAACGGGCCCTGTGTGCATATACAGCGGAGTACGACCTTCCAGCTACATTGACTGCAAAACAGTGGGGGATACTGGAAAAGATCGTCGCAGTTCTAGCCCCTTTTGAGGAGTTGACAAGGGAGGTGAGCTCTGCATCTGCATGTGCATCTGATATCATCCCCATTGTCTGTGTCCTAAAACGCATTCTCACTCGAGAAAATGAGGCAGATGAGGGAATCAAGAACATGAAAGGCACCCTCCTTGAGGCTGTGAACAGACGTTTCAGAGACGTGGAATCTGAGCCAATATACTCTGTGGCAACACTCCTGGATCCAAGATATAAAGACAGGTAGGTGTGTGTGTGTGTGTGTGTGTGTGTGTGTGTGTGTGTGTGTGTGTGTGTGTGTGTGTGTGTGTGAGAGATCAAACATCCTTTAAATTATATATTTAGGGTAGGCTTATTCTAAATGTGCCATATGTGTATTCATCACTACAGGTACTTCACAAATGCTGAAACCTCAAAACATACAAAGGATGCATTAATGGCAGAGGTAAGGAAGATGGAAGAAATGTTGAGGAAGACCACATCAGAAGCCTCAGAGCCACAAGAGGGGACATCGTCTGAATCAGCAGCCTCAGAGCCAGCAAAGAAGACTCCACGGGTGGATGCTGCAAGCAAGAGCAGACTTGGAAGTGTTTTTGAGGAAATCCTGGAGGAAAGCACAGTAGAACCTGGTCCTGAGTCAACCACAAGTGCAAGCATTGAAGTGCAGACCTACCTCAGCGAGCCAACTATTCTGCGATCGGACAATCCACTACTGTACTGGAAAGTTAACCAACCTAGACTGCCCTCCCTGACGGTCACAGCAACTAAATTTCTCTGTGCACCTTCAACAAGTGAGAGAGGCTCTTTAGCACAGCCTCCATTATCATTGATGAACGGAGAAGCAGGCTGACAGCTGAGAAGGCTGAAATGCTAATCTTTCTAAAGAACAATTTGCCCATCATGTTAAAAAGTGAACACACTTAAGGACTGTAACACAACTAGGTCACTTAAGGACTGTAAAAATATGAGCCAGTGGTTTCTGTGACAGTTTTTCGAGCTCAGGCAAGTATGGCTTATCAGGGGAAAACCTGAACCAACTACTTTAGTTTACATTGCATTGATGTTTTCATACTGTAATGTTTAGTTTTATGTTTTACATACAGTTCAACTCCAGAGGTTACATGCAAAAGAAATGTGTTTCTTCCCTTATATATTGTTTTCACTGCAGCTAACTTGACATCAGGTGAAACAGAGTGATTGCCTTAATATGCCGTGTCTACCATACTGTGTTAGACTGTACATTTTATACTTGTGAGAAATGCTATTATTTTTGTTTTGTTTGTTATTTAAGTGATGGTCTACATTGCAATTGTTTTTGCTATGCCATCGAGGTAAATGCTACACTGAGTTATTCTAAATATTCAGATTTAAACCTTTGCACAGAGTTGCACTTTAATTTTTTTTACTTCCAATGTTTGAATGATGCTGAACAATCAGAAATGCTGCTAAATGTTTTGTGAAAAAGTTCAAATAAAAAGAAGCAGCAATATTGCATAACTGAGTGATGTTGTGAGCAATGTATTTTTTCCTCTAGCTAAGTAAAATATTGTTTTCAAAGTTTGAGCATCCATACAAATCTATTATTAAACGCTTAGTTATTTAAGACAGGGATAAAGATTGTATCGGACTGGTATCGGTATCAACAGATACTCAAAGTTGAATATCGGTATCGGTATCGGGTATGAAAAAGTGGTATCAAGCCACCTCTAATTTATATGGAACTAAGCTTTAGGAGCTTTCCATCTTTACTCTCCCTGTTACTTTGCATTCGGAGATTGACACTTTTTAACTGGCAAGATGATGATTTAAAAAAAATGGGGATCTTATTTTACATGACTATTTAACACTACTCATTAAGCAATTAGTAATCGTAATATGACACACACACACACACACACACACACACACAAGCTTATACACATGCACACAAACAAGTAGTCATCAGAGTTGGGGATTTTCATTAAGAAACACATATATAGGTCCGTTGGATAGTGCTAGCATTGAAAGTTGGCTCGTATAAGTGCTACACAGGTCAAAAGCAACCCAACAACCCCATAAACTCCTAAGCTGCTATGTGAGTCCGAAAAGGGTATTCGGTTGGTTCTCATAAAAACAGAGCTACAAATTGTGTGTGTATGTATTCCGCTTGCCCTCAGGTTCGTCGATTTGTGGTAGTTCATCAAGATTTAATTTTGGATTGATGTTTTCCATCCCAGAGAGAGACCATTAATTACCAGTAACCATTCTGGGAAAATACACACACACACACACACACACACACACACACACACACACACACACACACACACACACACACACACACACACTGCTACATGCTCTGGGGACTTCCCAGATATACCACTGCTGTAGCAGGAACAAGCTACAATAGAACTGGTAGACCATGGAGGGAGGATTGAAAATTGGCTTCAGGCTGCACTGAGGGAATGAACAACCTCAGTCTGGACTGTAGCTATTTTCTTATATATCAGTAGTGTGGACCTGCAGGCAGTAAATCTTTATTTGAAAACACTGTGATATAGTAGTAATATACATAATTTTATTTAATACTACACTGTTTGTTCCAACTATTTATTATGTTATTTTATTGTTTGTAATTGTGAGTTATTAAGACTTAAGATAAAGCCAACACCAATAAATATAACACCACTTGCATGCTAAAAAAGGAAAAAAAACAATCTACTAAAGTCATCTATCACTTCAAATATTTCATTAAGCACAATTTCCCTTTGTCCACACTAATAGGCTTTATTTGGTTCTTGTCAGGATCATAAGCTGCTGAAGCCTAACAACCAAATTTCAGTCCATTTATCACCTGATGAACACATTATCAGGAAGAAGATTTACTATTGCTGCTCACGCTTGCTCTGATGTATCCCCTCTAAAAGGTATAATCCTCTAGCAGACATCATGAAGCTTACTTTCAGCTAATTAGTCACTCCATAGTCTGAGTAAGACACTTCTTTATGTTTGAAAGTTTCTTTTTTTTTTAAATCTTTTTTCTATATCCCAGCATGCATTGGGCAGACACATTGGACATAGGGCTAACAGCAGTAGACAATCACACTCACAATGTAAAGTCCAATATTTCTGACTTAAATGTCTTTGGATGGTGGAAGAAAACAAAGCAGCTGTAATTTCTTGCAATTAATTAATACAGTCAGGTCCTGAACAACAGCAACTACAATTCTAACCTAAGCAGCAGATTGTTAGCAGCATTATGTAGGCATCGTATTACATTAGCATGCGTCATTCTGTGAAATGTTGACATATTGAATTCTTTGAGCGTGTGTCCACTGTGCTGCGTTAGTTACGGGAACTGGGTATATCGGTGGCAAATGGGGCAGATGCTTCCCTTCCTCAGAGCATTCAATATCCTCCTTCTCTCACTCATTTTGTTCTGTCCATAAAAACAACCACCAGACAGATATTAAAACCTGATGCAATCACAGAGAGCCTCGGCCATCGCACCCCCAGAGAGCTGAAAACAGAATGAGACAGATAGAAAGGATAACAAAATACTGGCAAAAAGAGCAACGTAACAGCTGTGCAGTTGTTACTTATGAATCTTGCTTGTCAATGAAAGAGACTCATTGAAGTAGGCCTCCTCTGGTGGTGCATCATATCTAATTGCATGTGGGCAATGTTGGACCCATATCCCCCATCCCCATCATATCAAGTCAGTTTGTTTATTTATTACCTAGTTTCAAAAATTGTATTTACTTAAAATAACAAGAAAAAGAAGAATGAAAGATAATTTCTCCATTTTCTGATAAATCAGCCTTTTTGTGATACAAGCACAGTGATCTGCGTATCATGTCCCATTTCAAGATATTGATGCTCATTTCTAGAAATAAAACTACAGTGAAGTGAACATTTTACACACAATTGGAAAAACAAACCTGGAGGCTAATTTTGTGACTAAATACCTTGCGTTTTTTAAAAGTAACAATTCACCAGTTTGTTGGAAATTAATTTCTATAGACAAGAATTTGTTATCAAATATCAGACTTCAGAATTCCTCTACTGGCAATAAAATGTGGTATTTAAATATGTCTTTTTCATAGTAAAATCTTGCCAGTTTTGTTGACTCTTATATGCTAAACAAGAAGTATTTTGTTTATAGTGAGCAAAAATCATGAAAACACTGGTTAGTGCACTGAATGTGTTTATAGTTTTCCATCATTAAAAGTGCACCAGACTATATTTGCAAATTCTGACCTTCTGCTCTGTTCATTGTGCCAAGGTACACATGGAGGTTGAACAAGTGTAACTATAACAAACAACTCAAGCACACAGCATTGGTGTCATATGTGGTACAGATTGTAAAGCCCTCTGAGAAATATATGACTAAAACTGACTTGACATTAACATAGTGGCACACAAAAAGCTGCATCAGCTTGCCAAATGGTCTTTTTCATGGCACATATGAAAGTTTAACAGATCACTTATGTCAGTTTGAATAGCACTGCCATTGCATTCAATGGTTCCTATAGTATTTACAGAGTCTTCAGAATGTTATGTAAAGAGTAGTTTCTAACTCCCTCTGTCATGATGTCCTCACTGTAGCCGTTGCCTTTTTTCATTTTAAAACTTCTGCTCATCAGTCAGTCATCAGTAATCTTTGCTTAGATGAAATTGGCCGACAGCCCCGGGACCAAACCCAATCACTTGTACAAAATCAGCCCTTGTTTTTCCGTTTCTTCACTTCCTCCCCTCGCTCTTTTGTCTCCTACCTCCTGGCAATCAGAGCCTAAAATTGTCTCTGCCCCCAAATTACAGAACTCAATCAGGGGCACTTTTCTGTTGAACTCTTGGATGGATCTCTTTTCAAGCACCACGCAAATGGATGAAACACTTCACACTCATCACCATAGTAAAACGCTGTTGATTCTCCATTTCATCCATGTAGTGACTATGATATCCTAATCATTCTTTGAAGTGCATTGTGTCCATGAAATATGCCTGATAGTTGTTCCTCTCTCCTGAGATCAAATCTATCTGCACCTCTTGTCTTTCGTCCAGCCCAGTTTGCCTCTTGTTTTTTTCTCTTCTCAGGTCGTTCATGCCAAAGTTGGAATTCATGAATGTTGATGATTGATTTCTGAATCTAGATTTACATCAATTTTTGCCCAATTTCCTCTGCAGAAAGATTACATTTTCCAGTCTGTTCATTTTATGTAGTCATGATTTTCCTTTAATCACACTGAAGTACTTTCAGGGTTTGAGTTCCCATTCTGTTAGTCAGTAAGGAATATGTGTGCAATTTTCCTATGGCAACTGTTTTCTCCACACCCTCAAATAATTAGCATTACTTACATTAATCACCTCTTTCAAATTAAACTCCAGTAGGGACTCAGAGTCCAAAAAGGGCCGTTGTTCTTTAAATGCATACAACTGAAACCTAGAGTTATTTATGGTGACAAAAGAAAATATCCAACAAAAAAAATTGGGTTTATGTTCTTAGGTAAAATGAGACTTTTTTCACAGTAGCAAACATGCAAAACGTATGAATAGTTGGACAACAGCATCCTCTATGCAACAGGGAGCAAAAGAGGTTATTGAAATGCACGTCCTATTTTGTTCTAACACCAATATCCATAACACAGAAGTGGGGGAATCAATCAGATCTTGTAAACCCTCCTCCCATTGCAACTACAGAGATGACTCGAGACTGTGTGAATTAATTTAGATTCATAGAACATCTTATTATCCATTCCAACATGTGATATTCAGTCTTTATTTTTACTATTTTTATTTATTTATTTTTTTATTTACTTAAAGTGCCAAGGATGTCCAGTTGTTATTAATGACCACCCTCATTACCCAAAACAGCTCTCTGTTGTTCTTTGAGGAATACAAGAACTACATCTACTTAGGGAAAATTCAGTCAACATACTATATTGCCTGCAGGATATTTTCAGCGCTGCCACACTAGACGATTTATGAAAAAGAAGCACAGGGCTGTTGAGAATTGTTTACGATAACAGCTTGTAGCTTTGGAGCTGTTGTTGAAACTGTGATCAAATACAGCATAGTGGTGTAAGTGTGACATTGCCCTGCAAATGCATCTCACTTTTGCTGCCTCCTGGTTCTCACAACTGACAGCAGGGAATGGACCTTTTTCACAGCAGACATTTTGACTTGTCATAGTAGGAGAAGCACAGCTGAAATTGATAACCTTAACAATGGCTCAGTTCCATCAAGTGTCCCAGTAAGATATTTCAGTGAGTCAGCATGCACAATACCATGGCCTCTCCTAAGTGGAAAGCAGCCATCATTAATGGTTTTGAATACACCTGTGCTTTTCCTACTATGACATGTCAACATGTCTGCTGTGAATAAGGTCTATTGAACAGGACTGCAGTGCATTGCAGTGGGCGGACATGTCAGAACAGCATGACTGCTGAAGTAGCAACGCCACCATTCACAGTGGGCCAAGGAAATGGCTGTTAGTGAGAGTGAGTGCCCGGGCAAAGTGTCCGGACAGCTCAGTGCGTGGGCTGGAGTTTATAGTGCGCTTTTAAAGTGGACCCACCGAACAAGATCCCCTGGGGTCTTTACAGTGACAGATGCTCAGTAGCCAGTTGGAGTTTATCAGCACTGGTAGTTGTATAGAATTCTCACCTGTTCTGTTTTTTAAAGAGGGATACATCATAAAAATAAGGCTGAGGATGTTTTATCCGTTGTGTGCAAATGAAAGAGTGTACGTGAATACAACTGTTGAAAGACAAGCGCTTTGGGAGGACGTTTTGTTTTATGCCTTGAAAGTTTGAAGTACAGTATGCTATAGTAGTGCGTGACAAATCTTCTGAGACAAGACAACCATGCCTAAAATAAATACTGTGTATTTGTTTTTTCTTGTCAGAGAGTATTAAAATTATGTGGTTGGTTTCCAAAACACAGGCCAGGGTTTTGTTGAGAGAAGTAAAATGTACCCATAAATCTGGTATTCTCTCACTCAGAGTGATTTGCTGTGTGATTTTTTATCACACAGCAGTATTGACACCATATTTCAACACACTGGAATGCTTATTTTTAGTCCCACAAATGTAAACTGTACTGCATTTGCCTTTCTCATTCTTTTTTTTTTTAGCACGGGGATACCCTTGTAGGTTTAAGTCATTGTTTTTAAGGCATTTAACCTAGACCTAATTATATATTCATTTTGGCTCAAACTTGATCATTTTCTTCTTAACACCAGTAAGCAAGTGAAAAGCATTTCTGTTCTGCAAAATTGGTATTGTAACTGAAATATCCCTAATCTAATTGATATTGAATCGGATATCTTATCAAATCACCTTGTGAATCAGAATTGAATCGATAGGAGAAATCATTGGTGATACCCAGCCCTAGTTCATGTTGACTGCATCTGCTTGTGTGTGAGGATGCATTATTTATTGTGTCCACTGAAGCACAGACACAACGTTTTTCCAATTTTCTACCCGGGAAGACGCCAAACTAAATTAACAGCAGACACAAAACAATGAGAGTGTTGTCAGCCCTGGCAGTCAATGAAGCACCCACTAGTCTTGTGTCTTGAGTCTTACTAATAGACATTATAAGTAATATGTTTGTTTGGAAAAAACAGCTTTTTAGGCAGTAGAGGGCCCAGATTAGATCACAAACTCTACTGTTTTATGAGTGCAAGACCAAAGAAAGAGACTGAGAACAAGAAAAGGGAGCAGGGCGTATACAGTAGGTGGATGGTGGAAACTAAAAATAAGTTTTGTGCAGAGACCAAAGGGCAAAACAGGAGTTGAAAAAATGGTTAAGCAGGATGCAACCTTGTTTCCTACGATTTACATTTATATGCAGCTATTTTATTTTATTTTTCTGTGTGTGGTTTCTTATTTCATCCAACACTGAATAATGTAAAACATCTGCTGCTGCTCTCATGAAACAGAAACATATTAGGCATACTCCATAATAAATTTCACATTTGGGCGTGTTACTTTTATACATATTGAGTTGCAATTGGTTTAATAGGCCACAAAGGAAATTTAGACAGCATAAGTAGGCCCATTTCCTTATTTTTGAAATGGTGTACTGAGTGCAGGTAAATATGATTTGTTTGTCTGGAGGCCGATGGCTCTGTGGTGAGCTAAAATTATTTTATGGATCTTAAATAAAGTGATATTAAACTTTGATAAGGTTCATGATATTCTCTGCATGGACTGGAATATATTTTTTAAGGATGCGGACATGGACAGGGCCACTGAATCAATTACCGCCTACATATCTTTCTGTATTGACTCTGTCATACCCCAGAGAACTGTTAAACGATATCCTAATAACAAACCTTACATTACTAAAGGCATTAAAGAATGCATCAACATGAAGAAAGCGGCTTTTAGATCTGGGAATAAAGCAGATGTCCGAGCTGCACAAAAAGACTTTAATCTGCAAATGAGAGCAGCTCGGCAGCAGTACAAGGAGCGGGCGGAACAAGATCTGTCAGAATCCAACACAAAGACACTTTGGGACTCTATCAGAAAAATGACTAACATGGACACAAAAAGGAAGTCCTTGTTTGCCCACAATGAAATTGCAAAGGCAAACGAACTGAATCATTTTTATATGCGTTTTAATACTGATAATGTCAAGGAATGTGCTGTAGTGTTGGAGAATGTAATTTGTAATGTTGATTTGGATAGAATTACAATTGAACCACACACTGTTATTAAGGTGTTTAAAAACATACAAACAACCAAAGCAACAGGCCCTGATAATCTGTCTGCTTTTCTTTTAAAAACTTTTGCCGAAGAACTGTCACCAGCCTGGCATAAATTATTTCAGCTCTCTATAGACACATGTACAGTACCAGAACTCTGGAAAAAATCTATTATTATTCCAGTACCCAAAAAGGCATGTCCTCAGGAGAATAATGATTATCGGCCAGTGGCTATTACTTCCAACGTTTTTAAATCAATGGAGAGGCTTATGATCGAGATACTCCACAACGATGTGAAACAAATGTTAGATAAATACCAATTCGCTTACACAAAACATCGTAGTACAAGTGATGCTATATCAACAATAATGCACCTCACTTTGAAGCATCTTGAAAGTCCTGTTGCATATGCTAGACTGCTCTTTGTCGATTTTAGTTCTGCCTTTAATTCAATCCAGCCAGATATCATGCTTAGGAAATTAGATCAGTTAAATGTAAATCCCTTTTTAATCAGGTGGTATCACTCATTTCTGTCAAATAGGCCACAGCAGGTGAAGTTTAATTCCTCCTTGTCTGATCCAGCAGTGTGCAGCACTGGTGCCCCCCAAGGGTGTGTCAGTTCACCTCTTCTGTTCACACTGTACACCAATGACTGCATCAGCTCTGAGCCAAACCAATATATAGTTAAATTTTCAGATGATACTGTCCTTCTCAGTTTGCTTACTAAAAACAGCAATATCAGCTTCCTCCAAGTTGCTGTGGACAAGTTTGTTAACTGGTGCGATTTACATCAGCTTCACATTAATACTAGTAAAACTGTGGAAATGTTGGTAGATCCAAGATCAGCTGGAGACCAGAGCCCTGTGGCCATTCATGGTTTTGACATCAAGCAGGTGTCCTCCTTTAAATATTTAGGAGTGCATATTGACAATGACCTAAGTTGGCGCACACATGTAACAAATGTCTGTGCCAGAACTCATCAGCGTCTTTATTTTTTACGCAGACTTAGAGTGTTTGGGGTCTGTACAAATATCATGTTAATCTTCTATAGAGCAACAATAGAGTCAATTCTTCGGTATGGTATAACCAGCTGGTTTGGAAATTTGACAGTTAAATTCAAGACACAGATTTTAATTTGGTTAAGACGGCAGGCAAAATTATGGGAACACCTGCACCCCTCAACCTGCAGGAACTTTTTAATCATGCAACAATCAGGCAGGCTAAGATCATCCTATCTGATAACTCTCATGTGTTGTTTTCGGAGTTTGAGTTATTGAACTCAGGAGTGAGGTACAGGGTTCCTCTTTGCAAATATAATAGGTATAAGCACTCATTTGTTCCTCTCGCAGTTAAGCTCATAAATGAGCAGCACTAAATGTATGACCATGAATTCTATTAATGTAAATTTGTGACTGAATGTATGTATGGATAGGACTGAAGGAATTACTGCAATTTTATAATGGATTGTAAGTATATTTATATTTCCAAATGGATAAATTTTTTATACTGCCTTTTTAGAAAATGGTAACTTGTAATTTTGCACAGCTACTTGAGTAGCCTTTATGTTTAATTTCTAACTGTTTTAACCCTGTGTTTGATGTGTGTCTATGTTACTCTTGCAGCAATTTCTCTCTGTCCAAAACGAATTTCTCCTTTGGGAGACTAATAAAGAGACTTTGACTTTGACTTTGATATCAGCAGCTGAGATGGCTGGCTTTGCACATAGCGCCACTGCTCTTTCTGCAAGCACATACCACTGTCCACCACAGCTTTGGAACTACTCCTTGCTTTAGTTGGTCCTGTGAGTTGATTGATAATGTACTGGTTTTGGTGTTGTATGCTCTATGTATGGGTTCAGTTTGGCTAAAAATCAATAGTGGCCAAATTCATCCAAAATTGACCCATAATCCAAAGTGATCTGATATAGATTGGAGATTGTTTTTGCAGTTTTCTAAAAAGCCTAATATTAAGCTTCTGCCTGTTGTTAGCAGCACATGTAACAGATTTCACCGAAATGTGCATTAGAAGTTGTGGTTAACTTCTCTTGTGTTTTTTACACACAGGCACACATTGTACCTTTGATTTGTTTTAATTAAGAGAACCAGAATTTTTTTTAATTGATTGTTCATCTTTTGTACTGATCATTCAACAATGAATGTCCATCTAAGCCTTGGTGGTGCTCCAACTGTCAGTTAGCAAACATTGTCTATTCACAAAATGAACAGGGCTTTTAATTTGAAACGAAAACATCACCACAAAAACCTAACCCTGACCCCATTTCGAACTATATGCATAGTTGATTGATATACAAAACAGTACATCAAAAAAAGAGTTTTAAGAGCAATGTTGACAGCAAATGCTTCACTTGACAGAAGTGACAGAAAAAAAGAGTTGACAGAGGTAACATTTTATTTTGTCTTGAGGAAACACGTGCAAGGATGAATGCGTTGTCTATGTTATTTATGCTACTCTCGTGGTAATGTATTACTAGCGGAGGCAATGAGACTAGTAAGCCAATAATGCCAATATTCAGAAAAAACAAGCCATTTCTACATGCCTATGCAAATTTATAAATTGAAAAAAAGGCAAATATCTCTCAGAAATAATACATAGAATCTTTTCTGTATATGTGGGGAAATGTAGAATATTTTAAGAGAGGGTATGGCTTTGCCTTTTCTGTCACTGTGAGCTGTAGGCTATTATCTGTCCAAAGATACATCAGTCTGTTAGAAATGTGACATGAAATTACCCACAATCCCTTTCTGCCCTCCCATCAACTTGTCAGTTTCCCAGAGTTAGAGGGTAATTTAGGTAGGGATTCCGTGTGTGTGTGTGTGTGTGTGTGTGTGTGTGTGTGAATGAGAAATAGATAAGTTGTATACTCAGGTTGAAAGATTGACATTGAATGGAATGGAACTTTCTTTCTGAAGATAAAGACAGATCGGTGGAGTCCAACAGCACAAACCTCTTGCTGTTACTTCTTCATTTGCAAAGTAATTACAGACTAGTCTTAGTGCAAGTGATTTGGCAGTGAAAGTAAACTCCTCAAGTGCCTCGTTAACTACTATATGAACTTCACCAACATTCCTCACTTAGTATGTCAGATTTCTAACAATATATGACAACTTGTGGTATAATATTAGCCTGCTTTGCAAGAATAATTTGCCTTTGAATATTGCCTCAAGGCTCTGCAATCAAATTTGGGCTTACCAACCAGACACTGAAGCCTCTAAGGCTCTGCCAAAGGCCCTTACTAATGTCTTTCGGGACTTGATCGTATTAATACATTTCTGAAGTAAGTTTTGAACACCTGGCTTAGTCCCTAGACTAAAGACAGGCCTCATCTACTTTCCATCTGTTTGGCTGTGGTGGGTTCCAGATGTGCTGACCAGGAACAGTAACGAAGGCAAGGTAGAGAGAGCAGACAAATGCATAGTGCTATACAAGCTAAACCTTTTCATAGCTACTGTACATTTTAAAAAGAAAAAAATAATATTTTGAGTTTGAAGTTTTAATTCATAGTTATTTATACTTATTCATACTTGGGCAGTGGTCCATGTAGTTCATGTTGAACACAAAATCAGTTCTTAATATACATTCTACCATCACTTCACAGAACTGATATAGAGATAGGCAAGCCAATCTTCTCTGATAGGGCTGCATTCATTATCTGTTGTCACTTGTGATTTATGAGTCTGGCGGTCTGGGGAACTGGCAACCATATGTCTGCTCCTCCCTGCACACACAGGACCCGTTCTAGTAATGATGTACGGATTTATCATCCAAAGACACAATAAACCAAATGAACTTTTAATGGTATTGACAGCACCAGAGTTTTCCTCTTTCCAACTCCCAGCTCTTCTAAACAAACAGAACGACTTTGATTTGGGTATAGAAAAAGCTCTGTTAAACAGTTTTGGTTTCCACTGGGTTTTGTTGCTAAACAGGGCCAAATACCTATTCCAATTGTCAATCAGTCAGCTTGATGTCCATTAGCTGGTGGCTAGGATGGTGGATCAGGAAACGCCAAAATTGTTGCTGCATACCCCTCTGACACTGGGTTAGTTAAGCTCCTACCATGTAAATTCTAAGATGCACATCATCAGCTTTCAGAACATTGAATACCCCAGCTATTTGTAATACATTTGCATAAAACATACCAAGGCTACCTTGTAAATGCTTATCTTGATGGTCTGGTCAGTTGAGAGTCCTTTTCTTAAATAATTAGAGAATACTAATTAAGCTGTGTGTGTGTGTGTGTATGTGTGTGTGTGTGTGTGTGTGTGTGTGTGTGTTGCTCTGTAGTAAATGTTATCTGTTCTGGCAGGGAGTCCATGTCATATGGTGTGAGGGTGACGAAGCGGGTTAGAGTCACGCTCTGTCCCTTGTCAACCCACTTCAGGTCTTCCTCCATCCCCCAGTGGCCTGCTGGGTCTCTGATCATGTGATATCCGTAACTTCTCAGGCGTACTGGCACATCAAATGGGATCAATGCAGCCATGTTGGATCTGTCTTCCTGTGGAAGGGTTAGGGTTAGGGGTTAGCTGCTCCTTGTGGGAATAGTAATTGGACAAGGACATTCAGGGACATGGTTTTGTGAGAGCTGTCATCTCACTGTTTTTAAAATCTATAGTTTTTTTTGCAGAAGTGTGCACAGAAATGAAGTTGATTATATTCCAAAAATAAAGAGTTGTGGCTGAAACTAGAGGTGATGATATTGCTGTCCTTGTACAAACTGTAGTACTATCATATTGTAATGATACAACAACAAAGTTTAGGGAAGATGTGAGCGAAGTATAAATACCATGACAAATCTCTGTGCATGTACTGAACAAACGTAATCATTCTGGTTTGTATTCGTATTGCTAGAGCATAATTTATCTTTATACAGGAGCGATTTGATTCTCAGCCAAAGGACAGTGTTTTATAAATAAATAAAAGTTAAAGGTCCAATAGGTAATATATTTATATATATTCAAAAAATGACCCCAATGCATCATCCAATATTAAAGGGGTGATAGAATGATTATATAGGGTATTTTACACTGTTCCTTAAGGTCTCCTAATGGGGTATGTAACATTGGTTGGACTGAAAATTGCCCGAATGCTATTTTATTAGGCCCTTAACTACCCTGTGAATATGGCTCTATTTGGAACAAGAGCTTTTCTTCCAAATATGGTATGCTCATGAATATTCAGAATGAGCTACGTGCTGATTGGTTTGAGCAAACTACATAGAAACACATGGGAGACTCGACAGCAGGTCTCACTGCAAAGTTATACATTGTTTGTCGGGCTATTACGTTATTAAAATTCACTTCTGAGACTTTTTTAAGCGACTTAAATCATCTATATAAAGCTCAAATATGGGACGTTTTACGAAAATGTATGGCTTATTGCAAATTTGGTAAGACTGTGTGTCGGAGTTCAGCTGCCGGTGCTGCCTGTGTTGCTGCCTCACTGCCCGGCCGCCTTCCTCCACAGACCCCGGACTGCAGCTCCCCTCTTCCTGCTAGCTAAATGGCCCGTGTGTGAGAGTGATAGCGCGGTCAGCGAGCTTGTTACACCAGCAATCTCTTACCACAGTTCCAGTTACTCTAGGCTGGCTGTCAGCTGCCGGCATAACTAGAGTAGCTATATTTACAGTTTGAATTTTGTCCCGCCACTTATACAACATATCTCTAAAGGTCTTTAAGCTAACAACGGTGTCCGATTTCAAGTTAATGAATTTTTGTGAAGATTAGGGGTTTCGTTATCTATAACTGTCCCTTCATGCTAGCTATGTGTAGCTACAAATCACGGATAGTTAGCTTCATTTTCGGCATAAATAAAGTATATTTACAGTTTGAATTTCATCACGCCACTTAAACAACATCTCCCTAAATGTCTTTTAAAGCTAACAACGGTGTCCGATTTCAAGTTAATGATTTTTTGTGAACAGTGGGGGTTTCGTTAGCTATGACTGTCCCTTCAATCCTAGCTATGTGTAGCTAGCTACAAATCATGGTTAGTTAGCTTCATTTTCAGTGTAATTTGTTTATATTTACAGTTTGAATTTCGTCACGCCACTTATACAACATCTCCCTAAATGACTAATAAAGCTAACAACGGTGTCCGATTTCAAGTTAATGAATATTTGTAAATTTCAGAGGAATTCTAAGAGGAGCTAGCTCTCATTGATAGAGCTACATCCAGCCGCAGGCTCTATCAATGAGACTCAGGGACAAGCAGCGTTTATTTCCTCAATCGTTTGTTTAAATAACTCAACACATTATAATTACACACATTAAAAGATTAACTGGAACATGTGGTAACAGATTGCTGGCGTAACAAGCTCGCTGACCGTGCTCTCACTCACACACACCGGGCATTTAGCTAGCAGGAAGAGGGGAGCTGCAGGCCCTGGAGCTCTGTCAGAGCACCGGCGTTTAGTAGTCCATTATCCAAAAACCGATGACTTTGCGCGGGTATGGAGTGCTGTGGGCTGCCAGTCGTGATGGAGCTCCAAGTACCTCTTAGCAGGCCGGGGTGTGTGAAGGAAGGCAGGTCGGGCGGCGAGGCAACAACACAGGCAGCGCCGCTAAATTCCGACACACAGTCGGACAAAATTTGCAATTAGCCATCCATTTTCGTAAAACGGCCCATATTTGAGCCTTACATAGTTGATTTCTCGCATAAAAAAGTTTAAGAAGTGAATTTTGTAATGGAATAGCAGAGATCTGCGCGACCTAGATTCGGAAGACTACCTGATCTCAGGTCAGTTGTGTAGCCTATGTAAATGTTGGGGCGTGACCGTTCTCTTAATACACCCATGGGCTGACAAAGGTTCCGGTTTTTGGGAGGTTGACGTCATCTTCCAGCTTTGTTGCGATTCACCTGTTTTCAGCGGCAGTTTCAAAATATGAGATTTTCATAGTAAAGGGGTGTCAGCGGGACTTTGAGCTTCTATGTATGTCCTATTTACCCACCGAACTGTCGTTATTCAAATATGACAGGGTAAAATCGGTTTTTCATTCTATCACCCCTTTAAGGAAACATGCTAAGTTGAAATACATTTTCTGACAACAATGCTAATGCCAGTATTTGAAATTTCCATTCCGTGACAGAATTTCTGTTTGTGTTTTTGTTTGTGTGTTGTTATCAACTGCCCAGTTTGACAGCCAGGCTGGGTTGCCAGAAATACCTGAAAAAACGTAAACCCAGTGCGCTACAGCTGTAACATTAGTACAGCCATGAAAACAGCAAACAAACGAACAGGATCAACGGAGATAGATTCTACCCGACCTAAAAAGAACGGCATGTTTCTAACAGTTGCATGACCAGGGGCCCGTTTCAGAAAGCAGGTTTAGTGAAAACTCTGAGTTTGTGGGTGGCAGTGAAGGTCAGGGGCCTCGACGGACCAGACCCGGGCGGCAGACGCTGGCTCTGGGGACGTGGAACGTCACCTCTCTGTGGGGGAAGGAGCCGGAACTGGTGCGGGAGGTGGAGCGCTACCGGTTAGATCTGGTGGGGCTTACCTCTACGCACAGTCTCGGTTCTGGAACCATCCTCCTGGATAGGGGTTGGACTCTTTTCTTCTCCGGAGTTGCCCAGGGTGTGGCGCGCGGGCGGGTGGGGGATACTCACAAGCCCCGGCTGAGCGCCGCTGTGTTGGAGTTTACCCGGTGGACGAGAGGGTCGCCTCCCCACGCCTGCGGGTTGTGGGGGAAAAACTGACTGTTGTTTGTGCATATGCACCAAACAGGAGTTCGGAGTATTCGGCCTTCTTGGAGACCTTGACTGGAGTCCTGCATGGGGCTCCAGTGGGGACTCCATTGTTCTGCTGGGGGACTTCAACGCACACGTGGGCAATGATGGAGACACCTGGAGGCGTGATTGGGAGGAACGGCCTCCCTGATCTAAACCAGAGTGGTTGTTTGTTGTTGGACTTCTGTGCTAGTCATGGATTGTCTATAACGAACACCATGTTCGAACATAGGGATGCTCATAAGTGTACCTGGTACCAGAGCACCCTAGGCCGAAGGTCAATGATCGATTTCATAATCGTTTCATCTGATCTGAGGCCGTATGTTTTGGACACTCGGGTGAAGAGAGGGGCAGAGCTGTCAACCGATCACCATCTGGTGGTGAGTTGGGTCAGGGGTGGGGAAGACTCTGGACAGACCTGGTAAGCCCAAACGTGTAGTGGGGTAAATTGGGAACGTCTGGAGGAGGCCCCTGTCCGACAGACTTTCAACTCACACCTCCGGGCGGAGCTTTTCGTGCATCCCTGTGGAGGCTGGGGGCATTGAACCCGAGTGGACAATGTTCAAAGTTTCCATTGCTGAAGCTGCGGCGAGGAGCTGTGGTCTTAGGATCTTAGGTGCCTCAAGGGGCGGTAACCCACGAACACCGTGGTGGACACCAGTGGTCAGGGAAGCCGTCCGACTGAAGAAGGAGTCCTTCCGGGATATGTTATCTCGGAGGACTCGGAGGCAGTTGCAGGGTACCGAAGGGCCCGAAGGGCTGCAGCCTCTGCCGTGAAAGAGGCAAAGCAGCGGGTGTGGGAGAAGTTTGGAGAAGACATGGAGAAGGACTTTCGGTCGGCACCAAAGTGTTTCTGGAAAACTGTTCGCCACCTCAGGAGGGGGAAGGGGAACCATCCAAGCTGTGTACAGTAAGGATGGGACACTGTTGACCTCCACTGAGGAGGTAATAGGGCGGTGGAGGGAGCACTTTGAGGAACTCCTGAATCCGACTAATACGCCCTCTATGTTAGAGGCAGAGCTGGAGGATAACGGGGGATTGTCGTCGATTTCCCAGGCGGAAGTCACTGATGTAGTCAAACAACTACACAGTGGCAAAGCCCCGGGGATTGATGAGATCCGTCCAGAAATGCTCAAGGCTCTGGGTGTGGAGGGGCTGTCCTGGTTGACACGCCTCTTCAACATTGCTTGAAGTCTGGGACGGTGCCAAAGGAGTGGCAGACTGGGGTGGTGGTTCCTCTTTTTAAAAAGGGGGACCAGAGGGTGTGTGCCAATTATAGGGGTATCACACTTCTCAGCCTCCCTGGTAAAGTCTACTCCAAGGTGCTGGAAAGGAGGGTTCGGCCGATAGTCGAACCTCGGGTTGAGGAGGAACAATGCGGATTCCGTCCTGGTCGTGGAACAACGGACCAGCTCTTCACTCTCGCAAGGATCCTGGAGGGAGCCTGGGAGTATGCCCAACCGGTCTACATGTGTTTTGTGGATTTGGAGAAGGCGTATGACCGGGTCCCCGGGAGATACTGTGGGAGGTGCTGCGGGAGTATGGGGTGAGGGGTCTCTACTCAGGGCCATCCAATCTCTGTATGACCAAAGTGAGAGCTGTGTCCGGGTTCTCGGTAGTAAGTCGGACTCGTTTCAGGTGAGGGTTGGCCTCCGCCAGGGCTGCGCTTTGTCACCAATCCTGTTTGTAATATTTATGGACAGGATATCGAGGCGTGGTCGGGGTGGGGAGGGGTTGCAGTTTGGTGGGCTGGGGATCTCATCGCTGCTCTTTGCAGATGATGTGGTCCTGATGGCATCATCGGCCTGCGACCTTCAGCACTCACTGGATCGGTTCGCAACCGAGTGTGAAGCGGTTGGGATGAGGATCAGCACCTCTAAATCGGAGGCCATGGTTCTCAGCAGGAAACCGATGGAATGCCTTCTCCAGGTAGGGAATGAGTCCTTACCCCAAGTGAAGGAGTTCAAGTACCTTGGGGTTTTGTTCGCGAGTGAGGGGACAATGGAGCGGGAGATTGGTCGGAGAATCGGCGCAGCGGGTGCGGTATTGCATTCAATCTATCGCACCGTTGTGACGAAAAAGAGAGCTGAGCCAGAAGGCAAAGCTCTCGATCTACCGGTCAGTTTTCGTTCCTACCCTCACCTATGGTCATGAAGGCTGGGTCATGACCGAAAGAACGAGATCCAGGGTACAAGCGGCCGAAATGGGTTTCCTCAGGAGGGTGGCTGGCGTCTCCCTTAGAGATAGGGGTGAGAAGCTCAGTCATCCGTGAGGAGCTCGGAGAGAGCCGCTGCTCGCTGCGTCGAAAGGAGCCAGTTGAGGTGGTTCGGGCATCTGGTAAGGATGCCCCTGGGCGCCTCCCTAGGGAGGTGTTCCAGGCACGTCCAGCTGGGAGGAGGCCTCGGGAAGACCCAGGACTAGGTGGAGGGATTATATCTCCAACCTGGCCTGGGAACGCCGATCCCCAGTCGGAGCTGGTTAATGTTGCTCGGGAAAGGGAAGTTTGGGGTCCCCTGCTGGAGCTGCTCCCCCCGCGACCCGACACCGGATAAGCGGACGAAGATGGATGGATGGATGGATGGATCTGAGTTTGTTAACCCTGAGATGAGGGAAACTCTGGGTTTTCTGTTTCAGAAAGAGAGGTTAATCAAACCTGAGAGAGAGGGGTAACTCCAGCCCATTTCAGAAAGAGAGGTAACTTAACCTCAGAGTCAGTTACTATGGTAACTGAGTCTGTGAACCTACCCTGGTCGGGAGCAGGTTTTCTTCAAGAAACCTGGGAGGAGAATGAGAGAAACTCATTTCCTCATTCATTAATTCAGTCTGTATCAGGCGCATTTTAATGCAGTTTGTTATCTGCATGAATACAAAAATATATTGGTTTATGTTAGGCAGATTATAAAACATTTTTTTTCTCAAACATGTCATGTCCTTTTGTCGACGATCCCGTTGATGAAAAAGCTGTATTAATTCACAGAGAGTTTACGTCGGGAGATACTGTCCGACTATAGATGTATTTTCATTTCCACATAACAGATTTGAGAGGTATATTTTATCACAGTCCATTAGATACCTTATCTGTCCTCATATCACTAACATCAACCATCGTGGACAGGCTTTAACATCCAAGCAGATTCTTTGTGTCGCATTACGTTTTTTGCAAACGGCAGTTTTCTTTATAACAGTGTAGCGGATCATACTGTAATAGTAAAGCCACTGTAGAGCCATCAGAAAAAGTGTGACTCGCTCTGAAACGTTTTTTAAACGTTTTTGTAGTGTTCCCTGGACACAAACCAGTGAGAGCCATTAAAAAGAAATAAATGATTATACATTATAGTTCTGTCAGTGATCAGTGCTGCAGCCTCAGAATGGGATTAGTATAGTTTACTTTTTGAAATGAAATTATAGGTGTAATACAATTCCAGTTTTCACCAGTAATATTATAAGTTAACTGTGATTAAATATGAAATGAATACACTGTTAATGCATACGCATTGACTCAAGCAGCAATTTTCTCCCACAGCAATTCTCTCTCTTTTGCAGCAGCAACCGCTGTCTTGCTTTTTTAATGAAATGTTCAAACTTGCTGTATGTGCGCACAAGTATTTCCGCCGACCTGTTTGTTTGTGGTTGTTACCATGATGAATCGTAGAATCATTGCTCCATTCATGCTGCCTTTTTATAGTGGTTGTGCACGCGCGTAACCCTGAGTTAACCTACTCCGAGTTGATTGAACCAACTCAAATCAGCTGTTCTGGAACCGAAAACTCTGAGTTTCCCATCTCAGGGTAAGTCAACTCAGACATCAGGGTTACACTCAGAGTTTGTTAAACCTCCTTCCTGAAATGGACCCCATAGACGTAACAAACCCCAGGTAAATATTGGAGATGTATTTGAAAGATGGAGACAGTTTAGAGCCCAAAAGGAGGCAGAGTTGGCTAATTTCCTCCTGAACAGGTAAGCATTAGCTTCAGGCTAATTTATCATGGCTACTAGGGACCAAGGGGGTAAGCTTCGCTTCAGAACTCAAACCTCCTATGGCGCCATTTTGTTGCTACCTGGCCATCACCTCCCGTTAGCATTCCACTGACTAGCATTCATTTTGGCACCACTTGACAGCGAATAACTTTACATCTGAATCGTTTAAAGACTCTATTTGTCCATTGTTTAGTTCTAAAGAAACACGACAATGTATAAAAGGCTCCATTGCCTTGTACCTCACGTTATGGCTCCGTAGCAAACGTTTTTGTAAAATTAGGCTAACAATTGTGTCATATAGTAGAGGAATTACCGTATAGTACAGGATAAGCTTGCAGGCAGTTTTGACTTACATGAGCTGTTTAGGATTAATTACTAATGTTAACTAGCATTTTAGTTAGCAATAATTAGCCTGTGCCCATGTTATCTCCTTACATATACCTACGCTCTCCTTCTCTGTAAGATTGGGAATGATTGAGATTTCTCTTGGCACAGCTACCAGAAGACTTACAACTTTCAGACACGTTGCTCACGTCACATTTACTCTGTCTCTCTCAGTTGGAGGCTGCGCAGTAAAGCTGGCTATCACCGGAAAAGTGCTTCTTATAGCCTTCACTGGTCTCCGTCCAGAGCAACGGGGTCTGTTGGTCCATTATATACTGTCTATGCCACTGTCGCAATAGCCACTGCTAATGCTTGCTCTTGCGGGAATTACTGTAATTGTTGGGGTTTTGGAATTTATAGAGTGTGGTCTAGACCTACTCTATCTGTAAAGTGTCTCGAGATAACTTTTGTTATGATTTGATACTATAAATAAAATTGAATTGAATTGAATTGAATTGAAATTGAATTGAATTGAATTATGCTAGGGACGGGCGTTTATGTCATTTCAACATTTGTGTACTCACATTAAATTATATAGCTAGAATACCCGAGTTGGTTACTCACAAACAAAATTGAGACATAGCAAGTAAAGTGTTCCTGACTGGTCCTGGCTAACGCCGCCATGCTAACCTTGCTAACTGCTAACGTTACTGGAGGACCAGGTAAGCGGGCCACGGCTGTTTACAACGTGTAGCCTGTTCAGCGGCCGTAGCCGACAACGGGGAGTTATTTTAAGCCAAGAGAGGGAGGCTGTAAATCGGGAAGAGAGGACCATGAGTTTAACGATTATTGCCGTAATTCGCGTGTGAGCACGGGCTTTTATGACTGTCAATATAGCCAGCATCTAACATTAGCTACTCCGCTGTGCTGTGAAGTAATGTCTGGCTATGTGAGACAAGCGTCTAGCGACATAGTTGTGGATGCTGCGGTCTCAGCCTGGCAACCTCCGTGAACTTCGACTGTGTGGAGGAGGGGGCGGGGGAGACGACTCTATCCAGTATTTTGAATTTGTACTGCAGTAACTATTTCAAACACTAGCTGTCAGTATTACATATTGCACCTTTAATGTTCAAAAATTTAGAGTAAACCACTGATACATATCACATGGCAGCCTTTTCCCTGCAGACTCACGCTGAAATGATGGACGTGTCTTTCATTGGATCATTTAGTGCTCATTGATCTCATGATTACCATGTTAACTGAGCTGTCAGCGTTGGCATCTGGCATCACTGATTCAGGCAGGGGGAATGAAACTTGGGAGACAGGCCCACTTATCACGCATGGCCACACAATCTCTATTGTCTTTCTCTGTAGGCTAGCTGGCTTAATTACTCGCTAAAAATATCTTTCACAAAGTAATGTATACCTGTCCAGTCTTGTTTAGTTTAAGCAGGTTTACCATTGATGGATTAGTGGATCAGGAGACAATTTACAAAAATGTAAGAAAAAAGCATTAGACATGATTTGAAGAGCATACTGAGTGATTGTTTTGTAAAACATCCCTATTCTCCACTCGAATCAAATGAAGTGAGAAACTGTTCTGAATATGACCACCAACAAAAGTTTAATGATACTATTTTGGGCACTCTAAGGCTCACATTTATTATGCTGTAAATCTGCAGTGCAACACAGAAAAAAAACTCCTGATCCTTCTTGCTCATGCACAAGGAGCTTGCATCATAAATCACTTATGCAAAAATATTTTCAGGGGTCCCAATTTTTTATAATATACTAATCAAAAGCCTTTTAGTTTGATTAGAACACAAACAATGCAGGTACAATATTGATAAAACAAATCATAACTTTAACCCAATCAATTTAAGGAGTTATATTTGGAGTTTGCGGCAAACTAACTTGATTCTCGCCCCAACAAAAATAAGTTGTACAGCGGTTTCCTTCAACCTCAATGTGACACAAGATATTTGCTTAATTTCCAATGTGAGAAATGAGATATAGAAGGAGATTAAACTACAGAGCCCAGACACACAGGTGGGCACAGACCCAGAGTAGAGCCCCAGGTAACGGATGGAATTTATTGATTTAGGATATATCTCTATTAGCCAAGTCCATGGTCATTGACCTGAGCGTCCACCTGTGAAGGGTTGTCAGTCTGTGCTGAGCATGATAAATTATGTTTTATTCATATAGACCTGCAGAACTTGATACCTTGTAGTAACATTCATGACAGAGTATACATAAAGATATTCAATATTTTGATCAGGGATTGTACACAACACCACCCTACACCTATATGCTACACTCTTTTTATTCACTATGGCTCAACAGCTTTGTTTCCCCTTCCCTTGTTCTTATCAGAATCTCTCCCACTGACACTGATCAATGGCAGTGGCAACGTGAATGATTGAGAGAACAACTGAGGTATTGACAGCAAGAAAGGATTTTACAGAAAGCCAGTCAGTACAGTCACACAGTGAATAGCTGTGGTGGGGGCTTGTCAAAGCAAATGACTTACTTCATCCATTTCTCATTTTCTCTCACCCACCACTCTTCCTTTCTCTGTGATGAACAGTAATGCGCTGAAATTGAGTGCAGTGATTCAGTATCATAAATGGAGAAAGGCATTGCAACCACCAACAATCATCTATATTGCATGCAGTTGTGTCTTGAAATTAAACATCTCTTTGCAGTCCAGTAACAGTGAACAACACTCTGGTGCAATTACTTCAAATAACTTCAGACATCCATGTAATGAGAATATGAGTAATCTTTTCATAACAAAGATTAGTCTTGTGAAAACTCACACACAAGATTCACAGATGTTGTCTTTTGGCTATACATTTATCAGCTAGCGCTTTTTTAAATCTAGCGAAGCAAACCATCCAATCACTGATACATGAAGTTCAGATACAACTACACTTCATCCACAATATAGTTTTAAGATCAATTTCTGGCATTAGAGGAAATCTGGAAGAGATTGCCAAAGTTGATTGAAAACTAGACCATTGAAGAAACTGTTAAGTTGACTACTTGTTACACTTCCAGGGGATAGTGGACCCAAACGCAGGGAGAGGCAGGTAGGCAGGCAGGAGAAGGTTTAAGCACGAGGATTTATTGAACAAAAACACAAAAATAAATCAAGGGAGTCCTGTGAGCTGAAGCAGGCAAAAAAACTATACATGGAAAAACCAAGGGTATCCAAAAAACCAAGCAGGAAGAATCAGGAAGCACGGAAACTGACAGTAGCTGACACACACACACACACACACACACACACACACACACACACACGCTGACACACACACACAAACAGACACAAAACAATCTGACAAGAGACAAAGGGAACATGGGCTAAATATGAGAGGTGATGAGCAAACAAGGAACAGGTGATACAACAGGTGAAACACATTAGGGCGGGGAAGGACAATCAGACAAGGCGGGAAAACAAAGGAAGTAAAATTAGACACGGCAAGACAGAAAACCAGACTATCAAAATAAAACAGGAACCAGAAATAATACACAACAGTGAACAGAAATCTACACAATCCACAGAAACAATATACAAACACATACAGAATATAATAACAGGCAACAGAAACCTCAACAGAAAAGTCCTAAACTACAACATTACTATTACATTTATTTATTTGGATAAGATGACAAACACATGATATACATATACAGTAGGATAAATAACATATTAAAGCAATGACAAAAAAAAGAAAATGACAGTAATTTCCATTTTTTTCATGTTGCTGTTTGTTTTGGTGCTAGGAACTCAGACACGTATACATATACATTATACAGTATGCCTATGCTAACTAGATCACTGATGTAAAATGTCCAAAAAGATGAGATAAGATGAATATGAACAGGCAATGTGTGAGAATTGCACCTGTTTTGTATTTGATCAGAAGGATTGTGGAATAATATACTGTATCTGTACAAAAAGAAATGCATAATGCATAAGTGAAATCTCAGTAAGGTTCTTGATAAAAAGGAAATAAAGTGCACCCTGAGTAAAAGCAAAAGCCAACCAATGGATTAGGAAATTAATTGGGTGCATACTTTATGTGTTAAAGCAATAAACAATGTTCAGATTGTATTCACACAGTCTACATGAGAAATATCAAGTCTGCATATATCAGCCCAGTCATTGTTATGGTTCCCTAGGGACAAAGGCTGGGTATTATTAAATATCAGTAGGGCACTGCCACTAGCTGCTTTAGGAATGCATTAAAGTTCAGTTCTCCCTGATCAACACTTGGGCCCATTAATGGTATTTCATAAGTAATGGCTGGATTTCTATAGACCAGTATATCAGATGTTGGCTGCTTGGATAATCCCTCCTATACTGGCTCTGGTGAATGTTTTGATGGCTCCTTCTCTGTGACACTGTACTTGAGTTAGTGCTTTCAAATCCTTATAATTTAACACAGAATGCTTGCAAGTTTATGATGAAGAAATGCAAGACATTTGATTGAGGTATCTTATTACTTAAAATTACTTTACTCACAACATTTTCACCAGACGTTTTGAAGTTTGCTACTACCACATGGGCTCAGCTTGGACCACATTGATACAATTAAGTTGCTGCTTGGCAGTTCAACAAACCTCATTGTATTGTACTCACAGCATGTTTCTTGACTGCTACAGTGGAGGTGAAGTGTGGAGAATTGTCAGCATTTTCCAACGATCAAAACCTGCTGCTGTCAGTGTCTACACATAATTCATATCTATTATGTCTTGTATGCGGTGTGTCTGGAGAAACACATGCCATATTCTGGCATGGCACACACATAGAAAATGCTATTCAGCCTCACACAGTCAGTCTATGTTTTGCAATCTCAGATGTATTTATTATTCAACAATGTTATATTGCATTCATCCATCCATCGTCGTCCGCATGCTGCAGCCTCTCAGATTTATTGATATAGCTTTTACTGTATTTTTAACTGTCTGACATTACTCATGCTTAGTCATATTCAACAGAATGCCTCATAGTCTGATGTTATTGAACAGCATAGATAAACCTCCCTCCTGTCCTCTGACAAGATGGGCTTCTGGTGCAAGCTACATACATAAACAAACATACTGCACATGGTAGAATAAGCCTGTAAATTTTGAGCTTTTTGGTCAAGCCACATCTCTTGACTATTCTTTCTACAGGCAGTACCTGCCAGGGTGTTTGGAGTTTTGCCCGGGAGCAAAGTCAAGAGCAATGACTTCATTGCTGGATTTTTCTTAAGCACACAATGAGCCTCCATCATGCAAATTGTATGGCTGGATTTGAAATATATTAAGTAAATTGACCAAGGGTGCCCAGACTAACGTGATGAATATAAATAATTTGTGTCCCTTTGTATGTGTGACTCGCGAGACTGTGCAGGTAAAAAAGCTTTACCTCTCTATGATGAATAAATGCCCAATGCAGACTGGTTTAGCTAATAGAAGTGCATGGACGATGGCTGGTAAACATTTCAAAGGGTGGAGTTCATCGTTTAAAATCAGTAAGTTGTATGTTTTGTATTTTGTTATATGTAATTATTATGTATTGGACAAAACACAATTCACTCTTCAAACCTGGAATTGACCGGCTGGCTATTTTTAGATAATAATATCTAATATACAAATGTGTTCTCGTGATTGTGCTCTACAGACTTTAAATAGCTGTGCTCATTCATCTCACAGATATGCAAAATAAGTGACTGAGTGTCTGCCTTGTTGGAAACAGCTTTCTTACTAAACTATTGGATGAAATCAGGCAACAATTGAGAGTAAATATAGCCATAGAATATAAATAAGTATCTTATGTAGAGTGATATACTATTGTACACAGTTTGAGTTGTGTTGTCTACTTGCACTCTGTATTATCTCTGAACAGTGTCTGTTTGCTCTCTGCTGCAACAAATGCATCATGTAATATCTCAGATATTGAATTTAAAGGGATTTTTAATTCTGATAAGGGTTTCTGTTACACATTACAAACAATTGTATGTTAATATTGGTATCCATGATATTGGTAAATATGAGATGTGGTGGAGTACCACCTGTTCAGGAGATTGACTCGGTAACACAGGTACATGATGTATCACCCACTTCACCATGTTCAGTTCTGGAGTAACTATTGATGTGTTTTTGCGTAACTCATAGTTCATATGCAAATGTAACAAGGATCCAGTACCTTATTGAAAATCTATGTTGCACCCACTCAGCTTGCTTGATTGTCTCTAATATGTATGTGGTTATTGCTTTTGCTGTCTGAGTGTAACTATACTACATGGTTATGTGGCTGAAATATGCAGAATTTGATTGGCAGCAATGTATTTTTTACCAGAATAAATGTGTCTGCACTGCACAAGTTATTTTTTTTCAATGATGTGCAAGCAACACCAGTGGTGACATGGGAGCAGACTATGACTTTATAGATAGAGAAGTTGACCTAAGTATAGTCATCAAATACAATGGTAATTTTCAAGTTGATTGAGAGTACACATTCTTATGATGAAATGGAGTGATTTTAATGCCCAGTAGAGGCCTGATTCAGGTTAATGTAACAATCAATGAATCAGCCTACAGTCTATAGCATCATCCTGGTTGCCTGTACAGCTCAGATGGCTCTTTTCTAACATTCTGCACCTGTGTGTCACGGCAGCTGTCTAAAGTGCCGATCCAGAGGCAACCAGGGATGCAGGCGCTGTCCAGGGTACTTAATGTCTTTGATACACTGACGGGCATTATTCCCACTGCTAACAATGATGATACAAATTGTATCACAGCTTCTTAGATTTGCCATTTCAGACATTCTGTAGATGCACAGCTCTGGTATTTTGTTTTCATCTTGGCTGGTGTCTCTCAGCTGATATTGGGCTGTGGCAATGTCATGAACTTGTAGTGGCATAGCATGTATGGAAAATCAATATTGCCTGTTAAAATACACTAAATATAATGGGTCTTATTAGTTTTAATATAGGCCCACCTGTCTCCCACCCTTGCTCTGGCTGCATTGGTATCCTTCTCTAACCTGACCCATGCTTTTGATTAATATCCCCAACTTGACTGAAGCAGTTTTAATGGCTGAAATTCTGAAGTTATTATATCTTTAATCTTAATTCAGCAGGTCAAACTATTTTGTAAGTTTCTAATATTGTATATACCTTAAATGCAAATTGACAAGGAATGCAAGGATCCGGGGAAACCGGTCTAGGTGATTGTCAGATCGTGGAAATCATGTTGACTACAAATACTTTATAATATCAATCACTGGCAATAACCCAGTGAAATAAATAAAACATTACATGGGCATCCATTAAGTGACAAACCCCTGCACTCATGCACATACAGTACTGTACACACAGACGTACTATTCCTCAAACCAGTAAGAACAAAGATTGTTACTCATTTCATATTCATATTTTATGTTAATATTTTTAAACATTTTAAAAATCCACAATGATTTGCTTCCGCTAACATGTGCATTGTTCGATCTACCCACCCATCTCCACTGACACCCTCATAAGGTGCTGTGTTCTGAAGGGACTCACTGAAAGGTAATTAAAATATGACTTGTGCTTAAGAAGTAAAGTATTTACTCCTCTCTAATCCACTAACTTTCTTAAATCAGGGACAGGATATAGCAAACACTGTATCTTAAAAAAGCAATATATCCTTAACAGAAATCGAGGCAGACGTTCACAATTGACAACAAACACTATTCCAATAATCTTCTTATGTATGCATTAAAATGGTCTGGCAGGGATGTTGTTTTTGTTATTTGGGAGATGGGTCGGAATAGCATCTGTCGTATAAATAAATAAAGATGAAATGCTATCAAGCTCTCTGAGAGAGATGGGGTGGAGCAGTATTCTTCAATGTCTGGGAGCTGAATACCTCTCTGACAGAGGCATTGTTGTTATTTTGGTTTTAAGAATTGAGTTGTTGCCTTGGCAAGGAGTGCTATTTTCATGCAGCATTAAGAGCTCTTTCCAAAAGAAGAAAGGATTTTTTTTTCCTTCTGAAAAAATATCCTCAAACTTGATACATAATTATGCAATAGCAACTGTGGAATAATCCTTTACTGAGGAGCACAACTTTTGATGAGAGCAAACAGCGGTATAGGTAGTATTGTGATATACTGTATATATTTCTTTGCTGTTATTCATTCTCATTCATTGCTGTTTAACACATCAGCTTAAAGTTGCTTTCTCAAAATGTCAACTATGTATTGATCATTAGAAAAAAAGGCTAAACAAATAGGTCTTTCCAAGCGCCCCTGCAGACATATACTGAAAACGACTAATAGTGTCCTAAAGCTGACTTCAAGTGCACAATTTGCAACTGTATGTGCTAAATTGCAGAGAGTAAATCTTGAAGTAAAAAAAAGCTAACACATCACAGTAGGATTAATTGCTTGGAACATCTATGCTGTCAGCCAGCGGAACTCTCTCCAGATACTTGGGGCTCAACCAGATTTCGAAAGCCATTCAGCTGAAGTGGGTCATTTACTTACATTAGATTTAAGTAGAAAGAAGTTAATTTTCTTGCCACAGTTTATTTCACCTTCTGGCACCTCTCACACTGACTATACAGTATATTTTTTTTCACACATTGTCACGAATCATTGTAGTTTAAAGGAGTCCAGTCCAGTAAAGCTTTCCATAACTGTAAGACTTAATTATTAGGACACTCAATGTCTCATGTCTCTGTGTAAGAGATGGATGATCGGAGTTGTCCAAACTTCTGAATGAAGTCTGCCTGAGCCTGGACTAAAGCCTCCTCATCTATGTACACTGCCGGCCTTCTGGCTGCAACAAAGTACTGCACCTTCCTCAGGCTCCAGCCAAGGACGTACATAAGCAGGCCACACACAGCTGCCGTCGACCTGCCTACTCCAGCGTTACAGTGAACATAGACCGTGTGACCATTCTCCAAGAGACCATGGAGCAAGAATACAGCTTGGGGAAGCATCCGGATCCGACCTGCAGATGAAGACAATAACACACAATACACTTAAAGGAGAAGGCTTGCGATATTTTTCTTATCTCAATAAATTCCATGAAAAGACAAAAACAAACAATGCGTCCGTTCGTCTCAAGATTTTGCGATTTAGCGTCTGTGGCACTCAGCTCCAGGCCAGACTGGAGTGGCGTATGTATGACACGCCAATTCGTATGCCATTTTGGCGTGTTACCAAGACGCATAAGTGCTTTTTAGTGTGTTTATCAATGCCGTTTGGCCTCCACTGACATACATTACCTTGCGATTGCATGTCAATTTACGCCGTAGCAAGTAGTATGAAAGGCCGAAAATCTGCGTAGGGAGGTTGGTTGGGGTGGTGGATGGGTCAATAAACACAGGACTTTCACCCAGGAGACCAGGGATCATGTCCCGTGTGTCACGTTTCCTAAACCCAACCGTGGCTTTCTTCTTTTTCTAAACCCAACCCTGTTATTGTTTTCCTAAACCCAACCGTCATGTTCTTCTTTTCCTAAATCCACGGCGTGCCGTATACAGCGTGCCGTATACAGCGTGCCGTATACAGCGTGCTGTATGCGGTGTAGACATACACGCGGATAGCTCAAAATGCGTACAGATAACAGTGGCGTGTATGTTTACGCAAAGTCATGATGTCACGTTGTCCAGACCCATTAATTCCTACTGAAAACAGCTTTTTAAAGTCTCAGTTATTAACTAGGCACTGTAGTAACAAACATTAATCAAACAGAAATAATTAGTGAATTTGTTGGGGACTATTTTTTAGCTGTGGATTAATACAAATTGGTGTTCTAGTGAGTATTTACGGAACAAGAAAGGAGTATCTGGGTTTGACTTAGGATAAAGAAACATGCCACTTAATGCAATGGTGTGGCTCATTGATGTGTTTAATCATTTTTGGTCAATAATGGAGGTCTATGGCACAGAGGAAAAAAGATCAGATCAGGCTTGCCAGACCATCCTCCACAGCACTGCAGAGGAGGGTCTGGCTAGGCCACACTAAGGCATGGATACCCAACCTGAGCCCGACGGGTTGCAATGGTATCCGACGGGCCGGGTTCAGACAGATATTTAGAAATTATGGTCAGGTAAAGGTTAACACATTGAACATTTTAACAGTTTATTAACGTGGCATGTTGCGCTCATCTGTTGACAATTCCGAATGCCTTCCTACAGTTGCATAATAAAAGCAGGCTGTCCACACAAAAACGTAGCCTACATGTGTCATTAGTATGACATTTTTTTTTGATTTTTACTGTGTCAGGCTCGGACACAAATTTCTTAATGCCTCTCGGGCTCGGGCCGGGTTTGGACACAGCTCTGTCGAATGCAGGCCGGGCTCGGACAGAAAAATTTGTCCCGATCCGGACTCTAGTCCACACAGCATTCCGGGATGGGAGAAAAACGTGCTGGGATTTATTGCCATGTCTTTAAACCAATCACAATCATCATGGGCTAAGCAACTGCCAGCAAGCCCGGTGTCGCTGCAAAATAGCCTCAGGAAGGAACTTGTTTTGGCGGAACGTGTACGTTCAAGTCAAAACAAGTGGTTGTTTTATTCGTGCAACAGAAACTTCAGATTGGACAGATAGTCTAGCTAGCTGGCTGAATTTACCCTGCAGAGATCTTAGGAGCAGTTAATCATAGTCCTCATAAATCGACCGGAGTTAAAAATTCCAACACAAAGAAAGCGGAAGGTACCGGACATCCGGCCCAAAGAGTGAAATTTGGCGGAATTTCTGGTGGCAATGGAGCAATCTAGGATGTGGAACGTAAAAAATACGACACATCTTCTTTGTTGCATCCATGTTGTTTCAACATTACGACTCAAAGCTTATGAACACAGCAAAGTCTGAAGAATGACTTTCCGAGAAACTCGAAATGGGACCAATCGAGGAGCATGTGAATGCACCACGGATCTTGTCACCAGTCTGTTCTCTCAGAGCGCCAATCTAGTTATTAATGTATTTATTCTTGTATGTCCACAGAATTCTCCTTACCATCAGTGCTCATGTCAGGTGTGGGTATCCACACATACACAAGGCCACAGTCTTTGTACAAATGCATCATGGTCTCATGGGTCATGGCTTCCCTATGGTTGCGCCTGCAGCCATTGGAGTTGTTCACCACATCCCACTCTGTCTGGAAGTTCATCACTGCAGTAATCCCCAATTCATGCTTCATCTTTATAGTCACATGTTCCACCTGTCGAGGGCAGCTGCCCAGCCAAATACGTGGCAGCACCCTGGGGGCAATAAACAGGGACGCATTAATCACAGTGTTTCCTTTAAGATTTTTTTTAGCAGTGGGGGCAGGTCTGTCCAAACAACATCTTCTTTCTCCTACCTTCCTCTCTCTTTCCCTCATAGCAGTGATGTTTTATTGACCTCTTGTCCTTCTTCCTCCTGACCACTATGGTCTGAGGCAGGCTCCATTTAGTGCTCATTAGCATGCATTACGTCAACAACCAGAGGAGGTGAAACGTAAAAGGACGGAAGGACACCATCAATCGGTGATGTCACAGAGTCACACTGCAGTGAAAGTCCCTGGTCTTGACTTGCTGTTATCAGATGACCTCTCCTTTAAAAAAAAAGCAGCTGTGATGTAGGTGAAACTGTCCTTTTTTGCTACTAAAGAATTATACACATGTTTGTTCTTACTATCACACACTATCAATATATAACAATTGGACTAAAAAAACTGAAAAAACTGTACAAGTTGTGTCAAAACAAATTTCGTATTATCCATCCGGTAAGACTGAGAGTTACTACTTATCTTTTACAGTAAAATCAAAATATGGGAATTATTGGAAGATTCTAGTAGTTCCAGTAGTTACGTTTTCATGTGTTATTTGTCCCCATTGTTCAGTTGTTCCAAGTTGATTTTATAAATTGACTCTTGTTTAGTTCAACAGTTATAAAATCCTCTCCCCTGAATACCAGCATGAGAGATGAGGCACCTCCTACACAGCGAGTTAAAGTCTCTTTGAATCATATGATGAGTTACTGCAGAGGTGAGTGTGTATGATACTTGGGGCTACACGGATACCAAGTCTGAGGGACTAATTTGAAAAACCTATTATTAGGAAAGATACAAGGGCACAGTGATTCCTACTGAACACAGGTCCTTGACATAAGCCTTGTAAGGTCTTCGGACACAAATTAAAACATGTCACCAGCCAAGCCTGCTCATTCTTATGCAAGTTATGTACTCACTGCCTCAGGGGTCCTGGGCTCATTTCTGCTGTGCCTGGTATACCATGGCACTGAGTGTGTGCCTTACAAAAGACAGGCATGCATGGGTAGGTTGATGGAGTATATGCTTGGTGTTGTGCATGTGACTATTCACTCATCAATTTAAGCCCAATTTACAGATTTCATTGAAATGTGAACATGTATCCTCCAAACCATCAATATGAATTGCTATTGTTGCAGCTAACCGACTCCTCAACAGACATTGCCATTCCATAAGCCAAATACCTCATTCTTAAAGTATGAGCTGATAATGCAACTGCTTGTGGTCACATACATTTTCAGGTGACCGATAGCATTTATAACTAAATGGGAGAGAGCAAGGTTAAAAAGCAATGGAGTGAGCAGGCCTATGAGGGTGATTGCAGCTTTGTCTGCCCTGTAACAGAGGAACAACTTTCATCAAGAAAGGGCAGTGTGACATGACTGCCCTGCCCTATTTGCAGAACACTGTACTGATAATAGACTTCAGATGATCAAGGCGAATTGAGCACTCTGCCCTCTGCATACAGTGGGAGGAGGTAGTGAGGGTGGAGAGATTCAAATTCCTGGGAGCCTATAACATGGCAGATCTCGCATGGTCTGTAAACATCTCTCACCAGGCCCAGCAGAGACTATACTTCCTTAGGAAGTTAAAAAGGTCCCACCCCCAACAGCCGCTGCTGGTAAACTTTTACGGTGCCACTATCGAGAGCCTCCTGAGCTACTGCTGCACAGTGTGGTACAGTCATCGGGACTACAATGCCTGCTCTGAAGGACTTTTGCACTGGCCAACTACAAAAGAAAGCCAGACCCATCCCACCCTGGACACGCACGCATGCACACACACACACACATTTGTGGGGACCTGTCATTGACATAATGCATTCCCTAGCCCCTTACCCTAACCTCAACCATCACAACTAAATGCCTGACCTTAACCCTTACCCTAACCCTAACCATAACCTAATTCTAACCCTAATCCTAAAACCAAGTCTTAACCGTCAAACAGCACTTTAAAGTTGTGGGGTCCAGCATTTTGGCCCCACAAAGCTGTCCGGATCCCACAAGTATACTGTATTCCCGGTTTTTGGACCCCACAAATATAGTTAAACAAGAACACACACACACACACACACACACACACACACACACACACACACACACTTTTTGGTTCTGGTTGTAATTACTGTATTTGTTTTTTTTCCCCTATTGATTGATTCATTTAAATAATGTTTATTTGTGTGTGTGGAAAGAGGAGACATACATGTGAAGCTTTTTGTCAGTCAACGTGTTAAAATAACAGAGTAGCCCTCTGCAACACACACACACACACACACACACACACACACCTCTTAACCAACATTGTACTTACTTTATCTTGTTTTTATCGCCTGTCTTTGTATTATTCTTAAATATTTTAGCT
The DNA here is from genome assembly GCF_004354835.1 of Perca flavescens. NCBI lineage: Eukaryota > Metazoa > Chordata > Actinopteri > Perciformes > Percidae > Perca > Perca flavescens. The sequence goes on along the minus strand of NC_041348.1, from coordinate 19,289,135 downwards.
GAAACTGTAAATGTGAACTTTATGAAATTTAGACATTCGCATAATTCCCATACAACATCACACTGATGGCTTTGGCTTTGTACTGTATTACCTGGAGAAATGAATGGCCTTCTGACCAGCCACACTAAAGTAAAAGTTGGTGGTGTGTTTCATCTCATCTGTGTGTCCTGTTTCCTCTATCCAGTGACCAATCGGATGGCAGTACACTCCATCCACGATGTTCCTCTCATCATATGAACAACATCTGTCATGGCTTGGACCGCTGCCTGGTGACAAAGAAGACACCCTTTCTGCAGGTTAGTTTAGGGATATTGAGTACTTGAAAAGATGTTTTTTTAAAGATTTATTTCCTAAACAAATACAGGCAGATGTTGACTATATTTTTCTTTGAGGGACAAATGTACAACGTTGCGTTAAATAGAAAAACAAAAGGAGAAAATGGGTTTCTTCTGATCATAACAACTAGTGGTGGAGAGTAGGATTGAAAACCAGTTCCAACTTGGAATTGTTTAAAAAATTACAAATTGGAATCGTTTCTTTATTAGAAATGTTTGAAATCGTTTCGAATCTGATCATTGGCTCCAAATTTAACACACGCAAGTTTTGGTTTCCGTGGCCGCCACCGTACTTCCAGGCGCTTGTTGTGTTGCAGCAATGGAGCACAGTAAGTAAGCGGTGCTCCAAAGTGTAGTTTTATTTTACGTGGAAAAAGCCTGGTAAAACTGTAAATCACCATTGAATTAAAATAAAATGTTCCTCTTATCTGTGAAATAAGCATGTGACCCATTTCAACTCCACCCCTCAAATAATCAGAATCGAGACTCGATAAGAACCTGAATCGAAAGTAAGAGTTGGAATTGGAATTGTTAAAATCAAAACAATGCCCAACCCTAGTGGAAAGTAACAAAAAAAATCCCTCCGGTCGGAAAGCGGCTTTTACTTTAACAATTTACTTTTGAGGTATAGTTTCTGCTACTGAATACAGAATATAGAGGGAAATATTATAGTTTTTATCTCACAACAGTAGCCTACATTCATCGGACAGGTACCTAGGTAATTTGCAGATCATAAAATGTAATTAATTTTTACAATAGGCTCTATGTATTTACATATATGTATCATGAACAACCCAAGCCTATATAGATTAAAATAATTAGCTCTACTTCAACCAGTTACTACATTTAAATACTGCTTACATGTTAATGCATCAACAATAATAATCCAGAATGGGGCCATTTTGCATTCGGTGTTCATTTACTGTCTTTATACTGTATCTGATTGCAGATAATACATACAACTGTTATAAATACATTGTGCTAAGGTATAACTTTGAATGCAGTACTTTTAATTGTAATCATGTATTGTGACACTGGATTTGCTTCTTACCGACAAGTCTCAGTAAAAACGCATTTCTTTAGGTATGGCATGTGCACTGAAATCATAGACTGTATATTATTAATAATATACAATCTATGACTGAAATCCATAAGTCGCGGCGGAGCATTAAGTTAAAACCAAGTGCCACTTTACCGCCATCATGTGGCGTTAAGGATACATTACACACAATGAACCAAACATGGCGGAGTTATATTCGTCTTTTGCCTGAAACGTCGACGACATTAAATCTGTGTCACGTCTCAATACGTTTGTACGCGGCTGAATCGGATGCACAGTATTGATGAATACCTTCCCAGATATAAGTGCCTCGGACTCTTTTGACGAACTTGAACCACAGTGTGTCTTTGAACGGCTCTGCCAGCTGCACGTCGCCGATCCACAGACACGGTTCATGTGTTGACAGGAGCTTCTGGGAGGCTCTCATCTCAACCGCTCCGCTCGGATCCCAGTTGCCCATTTCCGTACGCGAACCCAAAACAAAGACCTCTACATCCGAAGACTCTGGAGTGAGAATGATACCGAATTTGAATAACATTGTCGCAGCCTTAACTAAATATTTCCTCAGTCGTTTAGTATGGCTGGTTTTGGTTAATATAGTATGAGGTCCGCGTGGCCCATTAACTGAATGGTGTCTAAAAATAATCGGCTCGCGTTTTGGACAGTGGAGTTTACAGCAGAGGTGGTAGACACATATGAAGTCCCACTCTGTCCGAAAAAGCGCACCATGCAGCCACTTCAGGGCAAACTCTACATGGTGTAGCCTAATTCAAAATAATTTACGAAAGTATTGTACTCAAGTACAGTAGTATTTCCATTTCCCGCGAGTTGGACTGTCATAGACAGTATATATAGAAGTGCAGAGTAAATGAAAATCAGCCATCAAGTGCTCAGCATATAGGAACTCCTTCTATAGCCTACTGTTGGAATATCATTCCAGGTGACTACCTCATAGCTGGATGAACACTTTTTTTTGCTTACTACATAACTCCTTTATGTTATTTCATTGTTTTCATATAGTTTCAGTATTAAGCTACAAATAATAAAAACAACTGTTTACAATCCTCATAGAGCTGTTTGTTTAGCCTACATGTATGTGCATATGTATGTGTATCTAGGCTTTGTAGGCCTATATAATATACAAACGTATATGTAGCTACATAGTAGTCAAATGTGTTTTTACCTTGTTCAGCTTTGTTGTCCTTGTTTTTAGCTGTATGTCTATTTCTGTGTATTTACTTTGAGAGCAACAAAAAGCCATAGTCAAATTCCTTGTTTGTTTACATTTACTTGGCCATTAAAGCCAACAGTTTTGACTGGTACTGTATATGGTGCTGTTGAATTGCATTGTGTCAACAGGTGTTCTTTAGGATACTACTACCATTAGCTCATGTATCAGACTGTCCCCAATACCATTACATTTTGATGAATGCAACCTCTGCCTGCTAATGTCAAGTCAGATGTTAAGCCTAAAAAGTCATGGAGTAAAACTATATGGAGGTTGCCGATCTGAACAATATATAAATATGAATGTTATGCACTTGAAGTCTGAAACAACAACATCAAAGCAGAAACGTACACAAATGCAATAAACTTTAAATATAAAATCATTCACTTTCACAATTATTTAGCGGTTTTGGACAAAAGCCTAATTGGTACTAATGGCCTGTGTTAATCAGTTAAGTTTCTGCTCAACATAGTACTGTAGGTCTATATGTCACCATTATATGGGCACAACCAAAATATAGTCCTCTTGTCCCAGCATGCAACACCTCACTAAACTGTCTCTACCACCTATTGTATCAATAAATGTAAAGTATAACACACCTCCCAGCCTGCAAGACAGGTGTTAAGAAATGCATGGATACAATCATCTCATGCAGAATGGCTCCCTCAGACTCTCCTAAATAGCTACACTGTTCTCTATCTCAGCAGGGTTCAGATATGTGTAGGGTACTTCAAGCTGTAAGTTTCTTGTTGTAATTTCTTCACTGAGGTAAGACAACTCTGCTTGAAATTCCTTAATCATCTGCTTAGGGGCAGGCTCATCGAATCATTCTTCGGGGTATATACACCCATCGGAATCTGCCACATTGACAAAAACAAGACAGAAAATAACACTGGTAAAAAAGAAAGCATGTTCAAATGTGGCCATGGTAGACCATAATTAACTTACTTTAAGTATTTATTAACACCATACTTACAACATCTGTGTATGTCTCTGAAAGCAGGTGAGCCATTCTGACTGTGTCCCCAACATCTGGGAGGGTCTCCAAAATCGTGTTCATGCTTGACTGCCCCTTAGTGGTTGGAGGAGGTTGTGCAGCAGGAGCGAGCCATTGGGCACCCAGGAGTAGTAGTCAAACTAAAATGAAAGAACCTTCAATATGTATCAACTTTGATGGGAAACTAATTCACTAAACTAATTCTAATGTTAAACATTAGAAAAAAGGGATGTACATTTATCTAGGAAATGCAACATTTCACTATTGTAATGCTCAACTAATGCCCTGCTAAATGAAAAAAGCAGATTGCATATCTGCCAAATGTTTAATACATTTGATTATTTGTTAAAGGGGTGATAGAATGCAAAACCGATTTTACCTTGTCATAGTTGAAAAATGACCAATGTTTGGTGGGTAAATAAGACATACATAGAACCTCAAAATCCCATTGACACCTCTTTCCTCTGCAAATCTCACAATTTGAAACTGCCTCTGAAAAAGAGTCGCTCCTCCTCATTTGGCTCTGGTCTCTCTCTTTGTCACGCCCCAACATTTACATAGGCTACACAACTGACCTGAGAGCAGGTAGTATTCTGAATCTACATTGCGCAGATCTCTGCTATTCCATTACAAAATTCACTTCTGAAACTTTTATGCGAGAAATCAACTACGTAAATATCAAAAATGGGCCGTTTTACGAAAATTGAGTTCAGCGGCCGGTGCTGCCTGGGTTGCTACATCGCCGCTCTGCCCGTCCTCCTTCACAGACCCCGACCTGCTGTGAGCTAGATTGAGCTCCGTCACGGCCAGCAGCCCGCGGTGCTCAATACCCGCGCAAACTCACCCTTTCTGGGTGACTGGACTACCAAACGCCGGTGCCCTGACAGAGCTCCAGGGCCATCAATGAGAGCTAGCTAGCCTCCTCCTAACGAGACTTCTGAAATTCACAAAAATGCATTAAATTGAAACTGTTAGCTAAGCTTTGTAAGACCTTGGGGTAGCTGTGATATAAGTGCCGTGACAAAATTCAAACTGTAAATATATTTTTGTTATGCCGGCAGCCGGTCGCGGAGCCTCGGTAGTGCAGTAATCCACAAAGGGTGACTTTGCCCTGGGTATGGAGCCCAGCAAGCTGCCGCTTTCTCATGAGACTGTGTGGAGCTCCTAAAGTCCGACACGTCTTACCAAATTTGCAATTAGCCATACATTTTCGTAAAACGGCCCATATTTGAGATTTATATAGTTGATTTCTCCCATAAAAAAGTCTCAGAACTGAATTTGGTAACGAAACATTGCAGTGTCTGGAATATGAGACCTGCTGTCTCGTCTAATTTGTGTGTATGGAGATTCGCTCAACCAATCAGCACGCAGCTCATCTAAATATTCATGAGCATACCATATTTGGAAGAAAAGTTCTTGTTACAAATAGGGCCAAAACACAGGGATGCATAAGGGCCAATAAAATATCAACCAGGCCAGTTTCAGCCCAACCAATGTTACATACCCCATTAGGAGACCTTAAGGAACAGTGTGAAATACCCTATATAATCATTCTATCACCCCTTCAAACTCAATACTTGATATAACATCAATACGCATTTCTTTGTCCCAACCATTTACCTGCCCACTGTTTACTGCAGCATGTTGAGCCGTCACTGTGAAGATCACCATGGTGATGAACTTGATTACTTCCTCAACAGTATGAAAGCCTGCTGGAAACCCTGTTGGCAGCACAATCATCAGTCATTGACATTAAAAAACTTCAAAATACTACAGGCTACTATTAAGTTATAAATGTAATTTCATATAAAGTGTTTACAAATGACTTCAGAACATGGGTTAATTACCTGATGGTTTGAGCAAAATTACAATCAAATGTTCACACATTTGTTTGATTCTTCAACTTCTTGTTTGATGTTCACATTAACCATATGTATATTGGTTATGAGGCTTTTTTTTATAATGAAAAGATCAACATTGTATTTTTGGAGAATAGTTCACATTAGAGAACAATGGGCTGATGATATATGGACTAAACCAAAATACCATTGTTTAGGATGATAATGTATGAATATGGTACTGATGTTGAATCATATCTTTGTGCCTAGCTGAGATTACCATTTAATGCTGAAACGTAACAGTATGTCAGTGTGGAGGAAGAAAAGGGGATTTGTTCAATGTGCTTTAATTATATGGAAAATGAATTCCAGTTTGTCACTGTTTTTCTTTTTTAGCAAGATAAAAACAAATTGATTTTGTACATATAGATGCTGCACAAGGCTGGGTTGGCTGTTCACATATATGTGTTTTAACTTTGTTTTTCCACTGAGAGCTATGCGCATTTGTTATGGTGACAGGACTCATTTCAAATCAGACTTGCTCACTGGCTTTGTGATGGGATTTTTTATGGTTAAAAGCTAGTAGATCCTCCTGTAATGGTTATTATTTACATATCTGAAATCTAATCTGCAAAATTGTTTTGCATAACTGGATCTGGGCCACCTGGAACTCCAGTGAAGTCATAGTTCAACGACTATCCATCAATCAGTCAGAATTGCAAGGCTGTAAAAACTGTCTCTTACTTATGTTTAAGTATGAAGTACGAGTATAAATATTTTTTTGTTTTTGAAAATATTCTGTTCAGTGTCTACATTGGATAGTCAATATCCCATTTTCTCTATCTTAATTGTATATGATGCTTTCTAACTAACGATTATAATTATTAAATAAAATATACAACTGAACAACAAAGTCTACAGCCATGCTAGCACCTCTGTGAGGCTGTACTAAGGTAAAGAGTTGGTTTGAGCTAACATGCTAACATGCTCCCTACGACAATGCTAACATGCTGATGTGTAAGCAGGTATGTTTACTTTGTTCACCATCTAGCAAGCTGGTTAGCATGCTAACATTGGGTCATACGCCCTAAACACAAAGCACAGCTGAGGCTAATGGTAATGCCATTAGTTTTAAATGTAGTGTTTGGTCATAAACCAAAGTACTGGACAAATTAAAATTTGGACCTAAAACTAGAGGAATGGTCAGGGGATCACCAAAGTGTTTAATACATTTGTGGAATGTGAATGTATGTACAAAATTTCCTGGCAATACATCTAATAGTATTTTAAATGTTATTTGTATTTTAAACTCTGTGCTCGCTAAAATCATTAAGGGGCTTGAGTGTCATGGCAAATCTCATGTAAAACATCTAATAGTTACTGAGATATTTCAGTCTGGACCAAAGTGGTGGGTCGACTGACAAACTGGTCAAACCAGGCTCAGGGGTTGCCATTCTAGACAAATTACTTTCTATGTATATCCAAGGGTGTAAGTGTTGGTGTATGTTTGTTTGTATATGAATCTAGTCATTTCAATTTTTCCAAAACAGGAAAAAGGTATTTTCCTTTTATCCAGGAAACTATGGATAATTTTATATTATTGCAATTATTTAATTTAATAATTAAGAACTTTAAAGACTAAACCAACCAGACCAATCACAAAAAGCTGTAAAGACTTTATTAAATGGTAATGGTAGCAAATTACATGCATTATTAGGCTATCCTCATATTAATATCCATCTGTTAAGACTCGTGTCCTGACATCCTACAAACCAAGACAACAGACTTTCATAGGCTGACACCCGCTATAGTGATCAGAAAGACTAGATCCTTTAAGGTCACATATCAACAGGAGGAAGTGGCAAATCTTGTTTAAAGTGCTGGCATAACTTCTGACACACAGAAATAATGCAATATAACCAACAAACTGCTTTTTCCCCATGGCTATGCTAAAAGGCAAGATAGTGAACACATTTATACAGTATATCACATAATAATATAAATATATTGTGCATATTTGTCTTCAAGAAAATATATTTTAATGTTTCAGAATAAGGACGCATTTTTAGCACAAATCCATGCAAAGCTAAATGCTTAATGTGTTTCTTTTCTCCACATAAGGGCCACCCACAACAATAGACCTTCATTGTGGCAAGTAAGGTGTTCTTTCATTAAGGCTTCTTCATAATCTAGTGTAATACAGGAGAAGTTATTTGTTTTCTCGTGCAGCTACGAGAGGTCAGCGTTGTTTGGTCAGGTGTTAATGTGACGCAGGACGCGACGCAGCGAGTGTCCATCTCGTGCAGTACACATGGCAGGAAGGGGTATGGGCTCGGTCTTGTGCTCCACTATGTTGAAGTGGCACTTCTTCAGATGGTCCGACATGCTGGGGAGATTAGTGAAACCCCACGACAACACAGGGCTGAAGGCAGTGCTGAATCTCCACACCTGCATCAGTAAATAAAAAAAGATATCAGAAAGAAGAGGGCACTGGATATCAACACATTTAGAGGGGCTCCTGTTGATTTGCTAAATGCCATTTCCATACAATCCTTGTGTGAAGGCTCACTCCTTGCTTTTGTTAAAGCACCCCCAAATACTAAAATGTCTTTCTAGCTCACTGCTTACATAAATTTACAAAAATTTTAATTCAAAACATACATTTTAAGCTTGGGGGGCACTACTTCACAAAATTAAATCTCTTTAAAACAGCTTTGTAATACTTATTCTTTATTGTATGCTGTTAAAAGTATGGGCAGTTATTTTCAGTGTGCACGATAATATTGTAGCATTTATGGTAGCACTACAGTGGCACATTAGCTATTTGGAATGTCTTGCAAAAGCACATGCATCTTTGGAGTGGTTTGGAAGAGATTTATGCATTACAAAAATCAATAAAAAACACTGACATACAGTAAATTTACAATACCCGTTTTCTACTCACCCTATTTTTGATCTGCCACGTCACAGTGCCAGGGGAACCAGGACGTTGTCTTCGCTCCCACTGCAGCTCCACTATCCCCCTGGTTTGGAGGAGACTGGCACACACCTCCCTCATAGTCCGTGACACCAGTGACAGCTGGCACAGGCTGAAACTGTCCAGGAACCCAGCTATGTGCCACAGTATCTCGATGGGAAGCCCACTAATTTGGTCAGACTGAAAGTCACTTGAAAGTTTTTCCCTTGGGCAAGGCTGAACCCCGAAGGCCCTGAGGTGCCTGTCATGAACCACTTTGGCCCCCTGGGTGGATGGGTAAAACCTCCGCTGAGAAAATGTGCAGCCATAATATGCCAGCGGGCAGCGGTGCTCCATCCAACCATTGAGACCAGCGTGAATGTCACCGTGGACATTTGTGAAATGGGAAGAAAACTGGTCCCGGCGCAATGACTGGCCACAGACGAAAGGGAACATGTGCTGGTAGCGGGGGTTAGAAGGGAGGTAGCGGTTATGTGGGACTGCCTCGACCTCCAGAGCTTCCAGGACAAGGCCGAGGCGGAGAGTGCGGAAAGGGCTTGGGTAGCAGAATTGGGGGGCAGCATGGTCACAGGCAGATGCAGAGGCAATGTCACCCACTCTAGTGTTGGTTAGCAAGATTGCTGCAGGGAAAGTGAAAGTCTGTGTGCCAAAGTCAACACGGTAGCCATCAACATAGACTGTGTCAGAGATCTTTCTACACTCTCGGGACTCCTCTAAACAGAAGAGCAGCGCAGCTGTGATCAGATCAATTTCTCCGAGACCCATAGGGTCATCATCCTGTTCCAGATCCGAGGTATCTACGGCTTTGTCCTCCATTTTGGGTCGCAATCTATACAGTGACCTGTCTGGGATGTAACCTATCCGTCCATTAGATAATGAACATAGGCCCTGGCCCCTAAAAAAATGGTAGTTGTGGAACTTGCGCTCTGGGCCGCGGTTTTCTAAAATAACTAGCCCCCTATCTTCCAGGACCACATGTACAGCCCCCTGTGTCACACCCTGGCTGACATGCACTGGAGATGCCAGTAGAGGGGTAACTGGCTCCTGAGAAACCCCAGCATTCATGTCATCGTGTACCTCACCAGGGCAGGCTGTCTCCAGACAGGCCTCCATTGCTCCTGACAGTGATCCATTTGTTGTTTTTACAATCTTTAGATCACCTTTCAGAGCCCCATTTTCTCTCAAACAGCTAGAACAAACACTCTGTTCCTCCATCTCTCTTTTATTCAAACCATCAGCAGCTACAGGTGTTTTGTCTTCCAGTCTAGTCTTAAGGTCCCCATTGTTGCTCTGTTTACTCTTCTGCATAGCTTCTCCTCTGTTCACACACACTGTGCTGCTGTCAACAGAGTTGGCACTACTGACAAAGTCCAACGCAGCAGCTAAGCTTCTCGCAGTCTCCACTGTGGCCTCATAGAGTTTACTGAAGTGCTCCTCGTTCAAGCCATTAATTCCACAGGCAATTCTTTCCTTTGCCGAGCCTGGTGGGGGAGGTTTTGGCTGATGCGAGGATATTGACTGTGAAGGTGACTCAATAATGGTGGAGGCCTCAGAGGCAGATGTAAGCAAAGCTGAATCTGTTGCCCTGTTCTCCTTACTAACAGGGACAAGTGGCTCTCCTTCTGCAGTCGGTGCCATGGCAATCACCTTGAGGGACTCGAGTAGTGTACGCTGGTCCTGAAGAGCAAGTGCCATGTCAAGCTGCTCCACCTCCTCCACCCCACGACTCAGGCTCTCATAGGAAGTATAGTCCAGGCAGCTAACTGGCCATCTGTTCCACTCCATAGTGCAACACACCACTCCAGCTGGACACACTTCAAGGTGTGCATACATTTGGTTGCGCACGAGGGTGGCGGGGCAACCATAGCCACTGTTTAGGCAGGGCACCCTCATCAGTGGGCACATAAGGTGGTGCTCATCAACTTTGCAGGAGTGAAATACAGCCCCACACACCAGAGGACAGGTGATAAGATCACAAGAAATGCCTGGTTGAGGTCTGACCATGCATCTCTGGTTCACACAGGACATACAGTGACCATGGCCCTCCTCCATCTTCAGACCTCAAGGGGTGGAAAAGCTTATGCGGGTGACTGTGAGAAAATCTGCTGTCCTGCCGAATAAGCGGAAAGAAAAAATAATATCAGTGTATTAGAGATGTGATTAGGCAATACAAAACAAGCAGGCACAAACGGGAAGAAAGCTCCAAAACTTGTTAAAGGTGGAGTCCGCAAATCTGGAGAAAGATTGCTGATATTTGAACTCAACACCCAAACAAATACACTCCTCCAGTCAGTGCTCCTTCAGAATGTTAACAGATTTACCGTCCCTCTCACTGCCTTTCTCTTTATACATCCAGGGCCTTTCCCCCGTTCTGTGCACCAGCACGAACTGAATAGGATTGTGTGGCTTGGTCCAGGCATCTTTGTTTGTTTCCCATTTACAGAGCCAGGGCTGAGTATTAACATGGTAGAACTAATGGAACAGATGTTAATCTTTTGTCATTTGTGGTAAAAGTAATGTTGGCGTTGTAACATAACAGCCTACTCATATAAATACATTAGCAAAGTCAGTACAACAGCACTACCAAATTCACTGAATGACTAAGCAAACCTAAATTGTCTGAGGCGCTGGTGTTGTTCTCTTGCCATGTCTAGAGCCTGCACAGCGACAATGAAACAGCGCCCACACACGTCTTGTGGAAGTTAACTGCAGTGCACCTAAAACGCTGTCTCATACAAATACCTTATTAGGAAGCTTCCCAGCACGATATCAAGGAGGTCAAAATCTTTCCTTTCTTACAATTAGGAAGTCGTGAGCCAGTTCCAGAAAATATAATTCAGTATTAAATCTTTGAAAAATAGATTTAGCTATCTCATTGTGAAGTTTAATTGCCAGTGATGGTGACAAAGTATAATTAACGTCTGATCGTTTATACATTGTATATTTTCCTATAGTTAATATGCAATTGCATAGTATAAGTTCTTACATACTATCTGTAAAAAAAAGGTCTATACAGATGTATATAATGCATATTATATGCAATTAAAATAGTAAAAGTATTTGAACAACAGTTGTGCCCGAAGAACTCGAACCGAAAGGACACTAGTTGTGCATTTCTTTCAGTACATCCAACATGCTTGCCATTGTATTTTGATAATTTTATGTGAAGACTGAGTACTGAGATAATGTTATACAACTGAGATGCTCATCTATGATAGCAATGCTAAAGTAATTTAGCAGCTGCCTGTCTGTTTGTTTCCATAACCGCTTTATTAACCAATATATGAATATACGCAAATGCAAATTTGAAAAGGTAGTTTAGCTATTACTTCAAAGTCTTTGGCTAGCTTTATAAATGCAGCTTGCATAAACATTAGTAACCGTACATCATGTAACTAGTAGTAGTCATTGAGTCATACTTCATACATATTATCGTAACTAACGTTAAATCTTTAACTGTGGTGCCATGCCAGCTTTGGTAATTAAATGAGTTTTAGCAGTTCATCAGGCTAGCTTAACAAGTGGCCCAAATAAGGCGCATACACTGTTGACACTGAGGCAGCTTCCTACCAGGAATACACAGTAAGTTATTGTGGCTAACGTTAGTTAATGGTCCTGACAGTTAAAGTTTACTTCCAACAAACACCACTGTACCAAAACGAGGATGACAACTTTAGAGACTTTGTACAGTAATTATACACCCCTGTACTGCAAGCCAGTTGGTTGTCAATTTTTCTTTCACTATTAAATCCACTTGTTTTTGTAACAATGGCAAGCAAACATACACTGGCCGGCTAATGTTGGCTAACAACAGTTAGCCAGCTCGGAAGTTCACAACAAGCTAACTTAGCAAGATAATGTTGGGTTAGCACGCGAGTGGCTTCTCACCTTATCGTTGTGTTGGTAGGAAAACGTACGATAAGATATGTCTGGCTGTTATATATATAAATACAACTAGCTGTTACTGTAGTTGCCTTTCTTGAGAAACTGCTAATGATAGCTAACTACAATCCTTGTCACTCCGCCTCCCCTTTTTTTCTGTTCAAAACTTTATTGATCAAAATGTTTATCTGTTACATTCATCATTACAATGCTTCATGTGAACGTAAAAAAAGAAAAATGACATGAACAGTAAAAGAAAAAATAGAATAAAAATATTTTTGTGTAGCTAGACACCGCTTTGTAATTTTAAAATAGCAAAAATGTAAAGTCTGGAAGGTAAGTTTTAAACATTAAAATAAAATGTGTTAATAAATTATTCACCATAGACTGTATAAAACATTGTATAAGATTACCCAAAAGATCCAATCATTTACACTGAAATTAATCGTTGAGTCCTTTCATTTAAAATGCATTTGATACCTTCAATTAACAATTTGAAATTGTACTTATATTATGAAAATTAGATTTATTCTGAAAAGTAAAATTAGAAAAGAGATCTTTGTTTTTTGCGCAGTTCATTTCTAATATACTTATTCGTGCATTTCCAATATTTGCGACATCTTTACCACCTATAAGTAAATTAAACCATCCAAAATACCCTTGCAAACAGACGCATCTTCCCAGGACAGTTATGATACATTTATGGTATGGCAGTTGAATTTAAAAGTAGGCTCTCGTCCATAAACAATAAATAAATCAGACACAAAACTTACACACAAACAACTCACACAAATTATTATTTTTCAGACCTGATTACATTGCCTACACACTACACATCCTTTTGTTTTCTTTTTTTACATAACTGCAGTGACCAATCAAAAACAGGAGAGGTCACTGTTGTACAATTTTTACCAAGCGACCTCCTAGCTGGTAATGGTTAGACTGTGCCTAAATTCATTGTCGTTAACTGAGGGAGAGACGCCACGTTTCGAGGTCGGGGTCACCTGCAAAAACAGCACCCATGCAGCTGGAGGCGCTGACTCATGGACACATCAGCAGGACAGTGCTTAGCAGTACCGAATACACTTGTCATGAGGTGTTGAAACAAACCCATGCAGTCAGTGGGATGGTATAAAATGTAAATATAGTCAAAATATAAAAATGAGTCCGAATTTGCAAAGACTTTTCCTATTAAAAGCTTCATAATTTTTTAGCTAAGTAAGCTAATAAAAAAAATCAGTTGTTGTATTTATATCTTAATCATTGTATACAATTCAAACTCAACTCAGATTTCTAAATCCTTAATACTGTAAGTTTATAGTGTTACATATAAGTTATTATAAGATATATGCTGTATTAGAATCTATGTTCAGTGGATTTAGCATGAGAACAAAATGCAATCATAGTATTTGTTTGAGATGTTTTCTGTCAAACTGTTCAATTTGTGAAAATAATTAACCATGAATCTAAGAATGATGTTATGCAAACATTTTTGTTTCAATGGTTCATACTGCTTCATCTGAGGTTTACTTATCTATAGATGCCTGGCAACACAATATCATACTTAAGTCCTACTGTTAAGACCAGCAATGAAAGCGAGAGAATAAGAGACCACCAAAAGGTCTACCATGACAAGACCAGACTCTAGCTCACTCACACACACACACACACACACACGCACACAAAGGCACACACACACACACACACACACACACACACACACACACACACACACACACAGACCAGGCTGACCAGGCACCATGCAGATGCCTTGTCAACTCATTAACCCATGAGACAGACAATAGATGGGTGAAAAGAATTACTTTAAGGGTGGAAGAATAGATGGCTGGATGGATTTTTAACTTCACCACTAATGGTGCTGTGGACTTCTCTGTCCTGTGCTGAAAACCATGCTTTTCCCATTCCCTTGCGAGTTTAATGTTGCATGTTAGACAACTAACCAAATATTTATTTTATTTGTGCTGTTGTCTTGTCTGGAAAAAGCAATCAGTCCCACGTTGGTAAAAATAACAAATGTTGCTGAATAAGTGCCAACTTTCCTGATTTCCCTGAGTTGCACAAAGCAAGGTCTACGATGGAAAATAGGCTTGGCTAAAGATTGATTGATGGGGTTTATGTTTTGAGGAAGTAGAAATGTGAGTTTAATTTTTGGATCATCCAATTTTTCACAATCGTGACATCAACATTAGAGAGTAAAAGGGGGAAACATTCCAAAGCCCAAAAACATAATAAAGCATTACAATACCAACACCTATTTAATACCATTTTGTTAATGAATAATTATATAATTGACCGGTCTCTCTTGGTCAATACTACATCATCAAAATAATAATAATACTTAAGTCATAGCTGGAAAGCCTTGCGGTCAACCCACGCAGATTGCAGTCCTAGAATAAACCGTCGCCCTTTGCCCTGAAGTGTGGCTGAAGCATCCAAGATGTCTCTTCTTCTCAAACATGTCACTTTTATTCAGGGTCAATATCAGATGCTCGCACCCAAAGCCCCGGGCACCAGCAGTGGCAGTGTCACAGATATTCTTATAACTTTATTTGTGATTTGTACCGCCTGGCGTGAGTCACGACAGGACCTTACAAAGTAAACTGCATGCCTCCTGGCAGTGGGCCGTGGCTTTGCGTGGTATTACGCGCAGGGTGAAGACTCACTCACTGTAGAGGGGCGGAGTTGTTTCAGAAGTTCTATTCAGTGATTGTAGCTTATAGTGGCGGATAAACTGCTCGAGTTGGCCATGAAACAATCACTGATATGAACAAAATATACTTTTGTGTAATTTCTTTTCCAATGAAAATGTGTTTGCCTCAGGCCTACATCAGTTTACTTAGTGATTTAGGCAGACCTTATTGCATAAACGTTAAACTCAGCCTAAAGTAATGAGTGAAGCATTATTCAGCAGGTTGAGCGACTTAGGCCTAAATGTCACCAATGGCCTTCAATCAAACACTAGATGGCGTGATGCAGACTGTTGACAGCTGTCCGTGGTGCTGAAAACATCCATCCTGTTTGGCCTTGGGGCCTTATAAACTCAAGGAGGGAACATGTGCTATAACCTATTAGTCATAAAGGACAGCGGTGCTGCTTTACGCCTCTGTCTGCTTGTCAGTCTCCTAAAAACTTTCAGTTATAGTGAGCTGTCACGTTGCCTAATTCAAATCTGGTTATCGCCTGCCACCGATAACTCATCTCACTTTTCCCCTCTCAAAATTATTGACACACGGAATTATTAAATTGCTTCAACTATTTATGATGGGATAGTAATAATGGCAAACCCTCCATACACAATCGTGCACATAAACAAAGTTTTGTGCTGCTACAAAAACAATTGTATGATAGTGCTACAGACCAAACAGAAGACAGGCTGTACTTTCTCTCATCATTTCCACACCTGCTTATATGAAGTGGGGAGAATAGCGTGGATGAGGTCATTCTCATGGAGATGTAATAAACCAACAGCCAACTATCTTGCACAGAAGCTCAAATGCTCCACTGTTATGATTTGTATAATGTATTATACATGACGGCAGATTTCGATTTTCTCCCTGTCCTTTTCACCTTAGATAAAACATTGCAGGTCTTGCATGTTTTAAAGACGTGCATGCATAAGAGGTAGAATACTGTAGAAAAGGCGATGGTTGCGGAGGATCTTCATGTTCACGTCTCGAGTTGAGAGCGAGAGAACGAGAGAGAGGGGGGTAAGAGAGAGAGAAGGAGAGAGAGAGAGAGAGAGAGAGAGAGAGAGAGAGAGAGAGAGAGAGACAGATGATACAGCCGAGGACCACGCGCTACAGAAGACTGACTAAGGCACGCGACATGTCTCAAGGATTCAGGTAAGTTTTGATGCAACAGACTCAGAAAAAATCTGCTTAAAATATGTATGATGTAAATAGGAAAATGAAAAAGATAGATAGAGAAAAGCTCATATTGGCTATTGAGAACAGACTCACGTTATGCTTTCTTCTGCTGAATGATATATGCTTAGTTCGTGTATTATTATTTATTAATATTATCATTAGATTATTTTTTGTAATATTATTATCAACCGATGCTACCTTAGGCTGCACGGCAGATAAGAAGAAAAATGTACGGCGTTTGTCTTACATCCATCCTCATGTAGAATTCAAATAGGAGTCGACTGTGGAAGGATGCTAGTTTCTCGGCTTTATTAGAAACTAGCTGTGTTAAATCGTGAAGAATGTGTCTGTGAGAGGATGACGAGCCCAGGCAACAGTCCCAAATACGTCCTTGTAACGTGTTTGGAAAGCGCGCTGTCCACGGTGCTGAAATCTGGTTCCTGCCTGATTTTCTCAATGGGCAGCGAGCACAGGACTTCCAGCCTCTCCCGGTACTGGCTATTTGTATAAAACACGATTCCTTGAGACATTTTAAAGTACCTGGCTGCTCCCACCAGAGCTAACCACATGCATGGTGGGGCAATTCCCAGTGGATAGCAGTCCGGTTAAGCTACTACTGCCCCCTGATCAGGTGGGTGTGAGTTAAATGCCTTGCTCAAAGGCACATCGATGGTAGCTATAAGAGAGGCATGAGCACTGTTGCCAGCTGCAGGAATGTAAAAGGGCGTTGATGGAAAGGAGCATGCGTGCTTAGTCAACTATTCCCACATAACACTGAGGCACATCTGGCATCGTTTCTCTCAGCTTACATGTCACAGCAGCTTGTCTCATTTCTCTGCAGGTGCGCGAGGATATGCCCCGGGTGTCGTGCTCACAGATCCTGGTCGCTGGGATAAACGTGGATGTAGCCTATTGACAGACAGCAGATAGTATGCCTGCACAGTTGGTACGCCTCACGCAATGTGGCACAATATGGCATGCGTAAAGATGGGTCTCTTCGCTCTCCTGTGTCTCCCCACGTTTTTCTTCCGTGTCCTCGTGCTCTCCCACAGCAGCAGCATCAATGAGCGGTCGGCGGTGCCTCGCGCCGTGGTCCGCTCCGTGGCTCGTATGGATGGAGACGTGATCATCGGTGCGCTCTTCTCCGTCCACCACCAGCCGTCTGCGGAGAAAGTGGCTGAGCGGAAGTGCGGGGACGTCCGCGAGCAGTATGGCATCCAAAGGGTGGAGGCCATGTTCCACACGTTGGACCGGATCAACGCTGATCCGAACCTGCTCCCCAATATTAGCCTGGGCTGTGAGATCCGAGACTCTTGCTGGCACTCCTCTGTGGCCCTGGAGCAGAGCATCGAGTTCATCCGGGACTCCCTCATCTCCATCCGGGATGATAAGGACGGGTCCAAATGGTGCATTGACGGCACCCCGTCCCACCAGCCTCCACCGTCTAAGAAACCCATTGCAGGAGTGATCGGACCGGGATCCAGCTCTGTGGCCATTCAGGTGCAGAACCTCCTGCAGCTCTTCAACATTCCGCAGATCGGCTACTCTGCCACCAGCATCGACCTGAGTGACAAGACTCTGTTCAAGTACTTCTTGAGGGTCGTGGCCTCAGACACCCTCCAGGCCCGGGCCATGCTAGATATTGTCAAGCGGTACAACTGGACCTATGTATCTGCAGTGCACACTGAGGGTGAGACCCCTATCACTGTCCTCTCTTAGTGGAAAATCACCATAATGTGCCATCAGCCATGTTGTCTGTTAGTCTGGTAGTGGATGAAAGTGAGTTTATAGTGTATGTCCCCCATCATCAATTATGGAATCTTAATTACCCATAGCATCACTACAATGTTTTCGTTGATTGAAGTTTGAGAGAGACACATACATTCCATATTTTATGCTATTATTTTGAAAATAGTCAGGATTATATATTATAGACTTTATAGTCTCGTTGGGAAGAATTGTTTGGTATCTGTAAATTATAGTGTGGTCTAGACCTATTCTATCTGTAAAGTGTTCCGAGATAACTTCTGTTATGATTTGACACTATAAATAAAATTGAATTGAAATTTAGTTGCATTTAAAGAGATTCTGGGCATTTGATGGAGTGACTTAAATTTGAGATATTCTGGGAAACCTGGAAAGATAACTACATATTTTATGGTAAACCACTGGCTAATAAAATAATAATTTGATAAAATGACAAACAAAATGTTTGTGGACCAACTAAATGGAGGGTTTTGGGGCCTACATCCTCAAACAATCCCACTTCCATGTTTGTCACTTAAGAAGAACTGAATACCAATGAAATGTAGTCACTCCTTTACAACTCTATGTACAGTATCTGCCTGTCTCAGTGTGTGGCTCTCATGCTTTTTAGAGCAGACATGTGCATACGTACGTATATCTTCATTAGGATTTTTATGCAGTTGTCTGGAGTTGGAGGGTGTATGGACATTGCTTCAAGCATCTTCCCACACATCCTATGCATCATCATACATATGTGTTTGCATTTGTTAAATAACCTGCACTAGGATATTGACTGTAGAGTGTACGTTGAGTAAACATTGGCTGGTCTCTCCTTTGTTTCTTTGAGAAATAGTCTATATTGATTGTGGAACCAAAGTTGGAGGTTCTTGGCTGTGTTATTAGAGTCCTCAAAGGAAGTTTTAAAAGTCAGTATCTAGCCAAACACATGAGGGACCATTTAAGCATTAACAATGTATGTGTATCTTTTGGAAATGTTAAATTAATTCCATGGTTAAGGCTGGGATGAAAAATTACATGAATGTTTTAAATTTCACCAGATACATAAATGTCTTATCTCCACAGAAACCCTAGCAATAATAGCATTCGGTTTTTTACCACTTTTTTCTTTTTGATAACTCTTATGCTAATTTGTTCAGCCTAACAGCACAACAGTGTATTATGTTGGAGACATGAGGTAAAAGGAAGAGAGGGTTTGGGTAGAAAGAGTAATTACTGTGAAGTGAATTATGTCTATAGTTTTTCATTGATGTCTTAGTGAAATACATTCATTGATGTGCACCCAAAATATGACTGCTAGCGACATTACCCAGCATCCCCCCCTTGAGAAGCTGTGGACTCATGGGGAGCGTGAAACATCTTTGGAAAGTCCTATAATAGTCAGGTGTTGGAGCGGGGCTTTGACACAGGTTGCTATCAGATACTGTAGATGAAGAGAGGGAGTTAGGGAGCTGTAGTACCTGGGGACATTACTAGGTGGCGTCAGCTGTCTGACCTTCAACATACAGGAGGTGCCTCTGGGACTGAAGTCATAATTTAAGAGTAATGAAACAACAGTCAGGGGAAGAATGGATTTGATTGCCAGCAACATCATTTACTCAACAGGCTACAGTGCGAGTGATAAAGTTAGGATACTTTACAAAAATGTTTAAAGTACAAACTTGTAAGATTTAATTGGAATTAAATTAGTTTTTTTTTTCTTTTACAGGCAGACATTCTGTAAATGTAAATCCTTACACTGACTATAGGTTCAGTTTTGTCAGAGACAACAGAGACGTTTGGAGCCACAGTAAATGTTTCTAACTGAGACTTCACATCCTAATTTGGCTGACCTTTGAGGAGTTGTATGTAAATCCACTCTATCTTTAGTTATTTCTGAAAAAGTGGTCACGACTGGCTTAAGCTCATGAGTTTTCTCTCCCCGCCACCTTAGACAAGTTATGAATGCAGCTTGTTCCCGTAGCAACAGCTACGGCTGTGAAATTGCATAAATTACCTGTCCCGATTATCATCAGTCTGGTAGGGATACTCAAAGCAGGTTTTTGGTAGTCACTGTCAAATGGGCTGTCAACTAATGCACCACCACCCACCTGTCTCACAGTCTAGATGGAAAGAGTAAAATAATTGGATATCATTATTTCCATTTACCAGTGGGGGAGTGAAATGAGGCAACTGAAAATATCATCAAAGGACTATTGGAAAACCAACACATGGGCCCATTGTGTGCCAGAGTAAATGCATTACTGTGATGCCTATTTCAGCTGCTCTATAAAGCCATGCCACACACAGATAGAGTTTTCGTTTTTCATCACTCATATAACAGGAAAGCGGCATTAGAGGCCCCCAGGAACCTGGCCTCTCAACAATGCATTTGCACAACAAATGTTCTCAGATTGTTATGGATAGGGGCTACTAATTTCCTTTTGACAAAATGCACACACTCACACACGCATGGACGCGCACACAGACACATGTTCAAGCATGCACAAGTGATTGGATTGCCTGTGTAATCCAGCTCTCATTCCAAAGAGCTGTGGGCTTTATCAACAATTCAGATCGAGGAAATAGAAGATTTAGACTCACACACAAACAGCTTTGCAGGGCCCTTGATTGGGATAGTGTGCAGTTAAACAAGGATAGCTGTCATCATCCCTTTTGGCTTTGATTGCAATCAGTAGCCAGTAAACTCTGTGACACTCATTAAGAGAGGATCAGACCTTCATCTCAGTCAGGATTTGACGCACTAAACAAAATTAACATCATTGTAATAATTAGAAATGTATGGTTGAAAGCATTTATGTTTTCGGAAGTAACAAGGCATGTAATGCTTTGTTATCACAAAAACATTGATTGTTTCACTTATAATAAAGAAACAATGCCTCATATTTTGAGCTCATAATTAGTGAAAATGCCACAGCCAGTGTATTATCCATATCCACAAAGGCTAATTTAAAAAAACGGTGAAAATACACTTTACAAGGATAATGTTTTATTGTTTAATTCCAGTAAGGTTGGAATGTTTTCCATCTGAATTCTCACTATTTAATAATCTTAATCTATTTTCTTCATCAACTACAGGAAACTATGGGGAGAGTGGCATGGAGGCTTTCAAGGAGCTGGCCTCTCAGGAAGGCTTATGCATCGCCCACTCGGACAAGATCTACAGTAACGCAGGGGAAAAGCACTTTGATCGCCTTCTGAGGAAACTACGGGAGCGTCTACCCAAAGCTCGTGTAGTGGTGTGTTTCTGTGAAGGCATGACTGTACGAGGTCTCCTGATGGCCATGAGGAGACTTGGGGTGTTCGGGGAGTTCCTCCTCATCGGAAGGTATGGATGTGGTTTTTATTTTACCTTCTGATTCACAGTTGAGAGCATCTCACTGGATGGCAAGAAATCAGTTTACAGGCTGGAAGGCTGGGATATGCTGTGTTGTCTTTCTGATGTACATGTCACCAAGGCAACCAAGAAGAATTAGACCTCATACCATTAGCACTGAATAAAAATGTTCTCCAGCAATGAATAATTGGTATTTCTGTCACAGACACAAAACTAGAGAGGAAAACAATGCCTCTAGTCCATTATCTCCCTTTGGGCTGTCTCTTATTTGCCTTTTTAAGTAATTCTGCTTTTAGCAATCAAAGAGATGCATACACATCTATTTGTGCATGTAAATACCATATTGACTCAACCTGAATTGTAAAGATCTTTCCTTTTTGTGATTGATTTTCACTCCATCTCTTCCTCTCCATTTTCCCCCTCTTCCCCTCTTTCTCTATCTGTTAGTCAATGTTGAGTGACAGTGACTGACTCTAACTACGATCTTAGTCATTACAAAAGAGCAAGAGTCGTCTCACACACTTATACAGCGGCACATTACACCATGAAATAGCCCTGAAGGAACATTCACACTTGTCAGTAAAAGTCAAAGAAACGTTGATGCTACTTTTCAGTTCATCCGTGCAATATTTTCCCCCAATCATTTCAGTGAGGGAGGAGGCTTTTTTGGCACCGGCCTATTGTAGGGCAGTTGTCCACCATGTGTTAAATGAAGAGGACATTAATAAGACAGCGAACGATGACCGAGACTTGTAGCCCAGCTAAGCAGTATTCGTTGGAGATTTGCATGAACACTGCGTGAGTGCAGGTCAAATTTTCAGGAAGAACCTGAGAGACAAAATACAGAGTAACTTCCATTTTTACTCTTTGTTTACTCATTTAATTGTTCGGATTTTGGCTCATATCCCCCTGAATGTTCAAAGACATTACATACCTAAAAAGATGTGCATGCGAAAAGTAATTTTATGATGACTTATGGGCAATTTGTTTTTGAGCCTTTTTGGTTTTTTGGGCCGCATTTTCAAGAGTTTTTAACAATGCACAGTCTGGAGTAATATGTACAATGCATAAGATGTAAAAGAATTATTTTGTTTTACCTGGTTAAAGAAAAGGGTACGAGATGAACAATTCAATGTTTAAACTACAATAATGTGTAAAGTATTAACAGCAGGGTTTTAAAGATACAGTGGTAGTCATGTATTATGTGTAGTGAGGTTGTTGTCTTCCTCTTTAATGGATTTCTCCCCGTGTGTTTGTTGTTTGTTAATAAAAAACAGGTGTGTTTAGAAAGAATAAATACAGTAAGATTTTTACCATTGATGTTCAAATTAGATCGTCAAAAATGATTTATTTGGAGTCAATCATTCTGTACGTACACCATCCTGATGCTGGCACTATGTGTATTAATCCTCAGCTAAAAATAGTCACCAACAAATGTGCTATTTACACCTGTTGGAGTAACATTTGCCAAAAAGGCTGGGTAACTTCAGGAAGTCAGCCTCTTTTTTTAAAAAATGAAAAAAAAGAAACTATATATTTGTAAGCAGTTTATAGATTTCCAGCTTCAGTGTGAACCAATAGGCTTTAAGCTGAGAGCTGCAGGGTAGGGAAGTCGGAAAGCATTGCGGTACAAATTAAAAAATTTTTTTTCTTTTTGTCTTGGGATCTTTTGACAGTAAGAAAAATGCAGAAAACCTTAAAAGTTTCTTGTTAAATAGCTACAGTATCTAAAATATGTGAGCAAGGACACCTTGTTGTGTTAGATAAAATCTGACTTAATTTCTTTCTATGTACACACATACAGAAAACTTCAAAGTGAAGACAAGTGCTGCTCTTGGCAGCCTCCATTTATGTTATATGTGTTATATTCGATGCATACGTGCATATTTAAGTTCTTGGCAGGGGAAGGCACTCTTTCTTTTCAGATGCAGAACATGCCTTTTAAATTATCCATTATAATGACACTCTAGGGTTACATTCCTTCCCATGTCTCTCCTTTTCTTTTTCCTCTATAGGAGATGGGAAAGTGGGTCTTTTTTTAGCTTTTGTGGAAGTCTCCATGGGCGGAGGAAAGGATTTTGGGTCAGAGAGAGAGAGAGAGAGAGAGAGAGAGAGAGAGAGAGAGAGAGAGAGAGAGAGAGAGAGAGAGAGAGAGAGAGAGAGAGAGAGAGAGAGAGAGTAAAAATGATGTTGGGCCAACACAGATGCCAAACCATGTGTGTGTTTCCTGGCATGTAGTGGACAACTGAATGAGGCTGTCAGACAGGTATAATCTCATCAAAGGGGAGCTTGTTTTCTCTTAATTCATGCTTTCGTCTCTAAAGAAGCCTCTTTTGTGAAGTGTGTGTGTGTGTGTGTGTGTGTGTGTGTGTGTGTGTTTGTGTTGAGTAAAGTACACAAGGATAGACAAAGAGTGAATGAAATAAAGTGCCAGAGCAAGAAGAGTACTAACAAGCCAATCTGTTGTTCTTACATTTAACATCTAACGCACTGGCTACTCAGTCTCTCTTTTATTACTGCAAATGCCAAAGTCTGTTGTCAACAAAAAGATATTAAAAAGGCCACTGAAAGACAGACAATTTGCAACTGAAGTCTTTTGCACCTTTTTGACTTTTATGCTGCTGTAATCAATATTTTTATATTAACAATGCATTAAATGACTGTGTTTGTGAAAGGGGTCACTCGTACCCACAGAGAATTATCTCTGCAGTTCCCCTCAGCTCTACGAAGCATTTAAATGTCTTTCGCTGTTATGGTGTTACGACAGTACCTGTCCAGCACCAAACAGACAAAGTTAGCAACTAGCTGGTGAACATGGAGCGTTATTCATTGGGTGGCCAGAAACACAACTCCAAATTAATACTAATGTTGCTCTCTGTCTGCTGGATGTATAAATAGTCAACTGTTTGCTGACATCACCATCATCATCATCATCATCATCACCATATCAACTTAAAACGGTAATACTATGTAAATGTTGTGTTTACAGCATGTTTCCACTGTCTTAGATTTGCTAAAAATCAGCTAATACAGGTTTAAACAATGAACTTGTGCTGTCTGGTGCTTGCAGATTTTGTTCAATCAAGAAACACATACATATGTAATGGTAAAAACATAATTTCCATTATTTTTAAACTGTTTAGAGAAAATCCCGCACACTGACCTGATGAAGGTCTGAGACCAAAACGTTGTATTTTTCTAAATGAATTATTGCTTGCGTAATGGTCAGTGTGCGGGATGTTCTCTAAACAATTTTTTATCTGCTGCTTTTGATCGTGTCCTACGCACCTGTCCGACAAAAGAGGTGTGCAAAAAGTTTTCTTACATTATTTTTAAACAAAAAAACATCAATTACTGTGCAGCACTACAATTTCACAACAGTGTACTCTCTGGTATCACAACAGATCACAATTGGGAAGGGTCTTAATATAGGCTGCATTACATTTAGCATGAGTCAACTACAATGTTGATAAAAATTAAAAGTTGACTTTTTACCCTGAGAAAAGTCATCATATACATATTTAAAACCCACATGGCTACAATCATGCCAGAACAAGCAAAATGTGCCAGGAACAGGGTGATCACAACATAACTTAAATTAACTTTCGATTACAATATTCCCATCAGTCCAATCTGCGTAATAATTTAAATGTCAAAGCACCATACCAAAATGCAAATGGCAGTGTGTTTTTTTCACCACATCTCATATGTGAAGATGCTCATAGAACACCACAGAGGCAGACAGAAACACTATACAGCAGTAGCTACATAAACTACAAGTAGACATGCAGAGAGTTTTCAATCCAAGAGCTTTTGTTTTAGCTCTTCAGCTAACCTGCTCTTCAGACGAGAGCCAGGTGTGGCAGCGTGCTCGACCCACTTTATCCCTGACCTGCAGACTCTACTCTGCGTCACTTCAACACTTTACATCTACTCTGCTTTGCTATTGTCAGTCAACAGGGCTCTAGTCTTTTTCTCTCTGTGATGTCAGTCATGATTTTGCCAATAAGCGCCTCTATTACCCTACAACTGCACACACGCACATGAGAGGCTAAATTTATTCCATGCATACACTCCATACATAGATTATCCACTTCATTTCAATCAGGAATACATTGATTTCCATCTTCTTGTTGTGTTCAAGTACATTTCAAAGTGATTCTGTTTCATCTGCTTAGGCACATGGATGTAGGCTTAGTCAGAATGGAGCAGGAAGCACAGGAAGTGTATTATATAACCTCCGTTATTTTTTAAGAACACAAAATGATTGTATGGCTGAGCTGGAAGATGGTTGGTGAGCAGATTAGGAGAGTCAGTCAATTCTGCAATAGGAAAGTTAAAGATAGAGAGGAGTAGACTTTGGATTTGACTGTGGAGTCCTGCTGGTCTGTCTTCAGATTAAGGCACCGCATCATGAGAGATTTAACAAAGACTGACAAAGAGAGATGAAGGTAGAGGCAGAGAGAGACGGGGAGGAGATAAGAAAGCTAGGTTGGGAGTAGATCGCAACTGATCTGGTGAAAACCCAAGTTTTAGTTTTTACATTTCTAGACAGGTTGAAGGATGACATGCTTCTCAATAGGCTAAGAAATTCTTCCACTTCTCAGGCCCATAAAACAAGACCTTTTGGACCCTTGTCTATCAGGAACAAAGGTACAGTAGAAGTAGCATGGCGTTTCCATGGCACCGCAACACCTCACATGGAGGAGTTTGAGATGGATAGATGGGTCAGTAAAGCTTTGTTGAAACTTAAAGTCAAAACTGTACTAATCAATATTTTAATATATTACGTTGGATAAAACGGCTATGTGTGATGTGAGAGGTGACGCTTGTATGCCTGTACGAACATACGTCATTTCCAGCCACACTTGTTTTTAGCACAAAAACCTAGAGAGTCTAAAGAGGCAGATATTTCCCTCTGGAGTCGGTAGAAACAAAAAAAAAAACAGAAACAGAGAAAATATTGGACCTACATTCATCCGGTGGCCAACTTCAAATGAATGCTAATGTTGCTCTCTGTCTGCTGGATGTTTGACTAGTCAACTGTCCCCATACAACAATTCCTAATATAACGGTAAAAAAAGTTATGCAACACGAGCGATCATTGGAAAAGTTTGTGGTTTGGGTTAAAATAAGTACCTTTTGTTATGTAATTTAAATATGTGACGATAGTTACAGTAAGTGCGTAAATTATGTAACAAAAGTAAGTTCAAATAAACGTTTTGCTTTTACACAGGACACGAACAGCGGTCTCCTGGGTGAAAGCCCTGTGTTTGTTTGACCTATCCCTCCCTGCGCAGACTTTGTTGCTCTCTATACTTCGTCAGCCTTGCCCATCCTGGCTCACCATTACGTGGGTTATATACAACTAATATAGTGCATTACTTTTGGTAGGTATAAGTATGAACAGTAAATGAGAACAGCTTGAACAAGTTCACCTTAGCAAGTTTGAAGCTTGTTGTGCTGCCCTCCAGTAGACAAAAATATCATGCAGGTTTAATAAAGTAGTTAAATACCAAAACCTCAACATAGCCGTATTACCAAAAGGTTATATGAATCATTTTTGTAATGTGTTATGGTATATTTGGTATGGACAAATATTCTCACCCTGCCAATAGGTGTGTCAGATCAGTAAACCCTCATCTATGTTGTTTTGGAATGCAAAAAAATCTACGTACTGTATGTTGTTGTCTAGTTTGGAGGACTTGTTGCATATAACACATTGGATAATCTCATAAAAGCATTGTCAAAAAAGAGATGTCATCTGATAAAGCTTGTAATTGGAGCCTGGGGAAGTTGATGTATTTGTGCATGTACGAAGCAATTTTTTAAGGAAATGTACAAAGTGTTGCTTTACCTTTCATAAACTATCAAAGACGTAATTCAGTGTATGGCAGTTCCATGACAAATGACAAAAAACCTTGCCAAAATAAATTATCACATAATGCCTTTACATTTTTTTTCTCAAAGCCTCTTTGAAGTTGGTATAGCTTTTCACCCAATGCGTTTAGGACATAACTCAGAAATCAGTCTCACCATAGGGAGGAATAATTTTAATGTCCACTGAAAAGCAAGCAACAGCTACAGGAATGTAATACACACTATGAGCTGAAAATATGTATGAAAATAAAATCATTGTTCCACTTCATCCTCAGAACAGCCTGTCTTTTGAGTCCAGCCACACAACTTGTAGAGGAGTAGAGTTATTTCCCATTAAGCTTGAACAGGAAGTTAGTGTGTGGACCAGTGTGAGCTACACAGACTGCCCTTGATGCAGTAAAATGGCCACAGACTCCATGCCTGTTATTTGACCACAGAGAGCAATACACACAATGACTCCCAGGAGATTGCAGCCAATATTATTACAGATCCACCCCCACCATGTTGCTGTTAGTGAGCTGTGACCAGTGCTCAAGAGTGTCTTTTTGCTGAAGCAGTTGCTCCATTTATAGATTATGTTTGTCGAGATCTTTTACCCCGTCACAGAGTTAATGTTGCACTTTAAAAAAGAAAAAGCAACCCAGGCACCAATATTTGGCCCTTGAAAATCTGTTAGGTACTTCTAAATCTCCTAAAACAATATATTTGTGTTTTACAGCTAACTGTATAACCAATTACATAACAGATGTAAATGTAAATGTACAAACAGCTACAGTATCTGATGCACATTGGGCACAGTATTCACCACTGGAAGTCTAGAGTATAATCATTAAGAAGTTTAGAACAAGCTGTCGCTCCCTGCCAACAATTCTATCAGTAGTACCATTACATACCTATTTTTAAAATCCCTGTGGCTTCTTTGACATTTGTGCTGTCAAGTACACCACACCCAGCTACATGTAAAACTAAAACTTACTAATCTTTTTACTTCATCTGTAAATTGCAGATGTGGCTATTGAGGGCAAACAAAACAATCAAAAGAATGCACAGATTTTGCAAAAAGGCCAAAGAAAAGTGTCCACAATTGCTTTCAGGTCTCCAGGTCATGCTAACTCAAAGTGAAGGTGACACACGGCTTTACTGCTGATAGCTGCAAAATAGGAATCATTCATAAAATGGGTTTTCAAATTGTCAGTGAATGTAACAGAATAGGTCTGTGAGCTGACAGGAATGCAGTGTGTGTTTTAACTAAAGTTTCCCTGAGGCAAATCCCATTAAATTCTCTTGCAGTTAAACTGAGTATTACAGTAAATATCTGAATACTGACTAAATTTCCACATCCTCAGTGATATAAAGAAATTGCCATGAAATAGTTTTTTCAGCCTTGAAAGTTAGATATACATGTATTGTACAGTGTCTTTTGTTATCACTCCCTCTCTGCCTGTTCCCCATCACCATAGTTTCTAAATAGCAGCAGGGAGTGAACCCACCTACCCATTATCCTGCCTGCTAGCTCTCTTGCAATTAGCAGTATTCACTTTCTCTCTCTCCCTTTAACGTTGCTTGAATCATTTGCATACGCTGCTTTTCCACATGTAACACTCATTTCTGCCCCAGTCTTACACACACAGTTTTGGTCTGGGTCCCATTTTGAATGCTTGCTTCTTGTTTTATTTCATTTTATTCCTGACAAAATGGACACTGAGACAAGAATGTAGATGTTCTTGTGTTCTTGGCCTGGCACAAGTCGTTAGCACGGTATGACTGTGTCTTTTGAGGTGCAAAGAAAGCTGTGACCCCATATTGTATGTGTCGCATGCATTTCTGCATTTGGCTGTCCTATTCGATTTCCTGTAACAAGAGGACTCAGGTTTTGCTCTGAGCTTGAATAAATGAAACGTTTAGGGCGCCTGAGAGAGGGAGAGAGAGAGGGGAGTTGTGGTGCTACACATTTAGCTGCCTTTTTCCTGTCATCTCTAAGGCTTTCATCTCCTACCCATCTCAGGAAGGAGAGCGCGGAGGATGTGGAATTTTGCCTATTGACTTGCAAGTAATTTGGCAAATACCGGGGCATGAGCAAAAAGAGACCTTATCTCTGGCAACAGCACTGGCAACAACGCCATCCAGAATTGTAGATGTACAAGGGGTTAGGACTAGATTTTTGTTTCTCGGCTTTGGTTTTATCCATCCTTCAGAAATTCTTCTGAATCAAACATTAAAAGATATATTCAGATTTATGAAAACTGTTTGGATAACAAGATCAAGGAAGTTTGAGGGTGCAGAAAAGGATCTCCATTTAGTAGTTGATGGACAATTTCAAGCTTTAATGCTTTACATATTCCTAATAAAGAATTTCTCACATACTACAGGACTGTGTTTAGCCCCAATTTACAGGCAGGTTTTTCCTGACCATCTACAATTCTCCTCTTCCCCTTTTCAGGATTATCTTTAGATGTCTGTGGCGTGATCCCCATAACTCCCAATGTGCTACACTCCCTTGCTATAGGCTCACTCTCCAGAAACACACTGTCTTTTGTTAAGCTTCCAGTGAGCGCACAATAGCGACTGATACATTATGAATGTAAGGAAGAGAGAAAGTGTGGTGGGCAGTAGATGGGTGTGCTGGGACTGAGACAAAAAAGCAGATGAGGAGTGATGTCGAGCACCGAGCCTCCATCTTTACGTTATTCTCTCTGTGCGACATTATTCTGTCCTTTTGACCCTCTGCACGAAAGCAATCTTCATACAAGTTTAGTGAGAGTTTACTGGGGCACGTCATGCAGGAATCAAGCTCAATATAATTCTTGTTAGCAGGGCAGGATTTACTGTACCTCTGAAATGAAAGGCTTGTGTGCTGCTTGTGCTACAGTCACCATGGAGATTTTGTTTGGGCTCATGACAGAGTTGGTGTGATCGTCTCACTGCGGATCTGTCATTCAGTCTGTCAGCAGGGCTCCAAACACAATAGTCCCTTCTTGGGAAATATGGCCGACATCTGAAAAATTCCTCCCAGCAACAACAGCAACAAAGATTGTAATTATAAGATATGGACACACTGTCTACATTCATTCAGTCATGGAGCCCTGCTTGCGTTACTTGTACACACGTGGCTCTGGAAAGTATATTTAAGTTGAGTCGGGATTCATGATTGCATCTGTTTGTCTTCCATTGAGCAATGGAGCACAATAAGCTGCATATGAATATTTATAACACGCCTCTGATGTTAATTGAAAGCAGCCACACATTGTCAAGGACATCTCTCTCTTTCCAATTGATGCCTTGTGTTCCCTTGTGCAAGATGATGGGTGAATGACATTGGAGTGATCAAAAATAGCACGCTGGCTTTGCATCTGGACATAGATGTCACATCCTGATTCACAGAAGCTGAAATGCTTTCTTGTACAAACTAATATTGAATAACGTATGAAAACGTGCAAAATTGAAATGACAAACACAACACATCAGTTAGGATCTGCAACAACCAAATAGTCCTAAAACAATAAGAATTGAAATAGAAATGAATCAACAATATTTTTTAATAATCTAATTGTTTGTTTTCATGCAAAAATCACAAACATTCTCCGCTTTCAGCTTGTGAGGTTTTCTTGCTTTTTTTGTTTATTTTACAATATTGTTAATTAAATAACCTCACATTTTGGACAGGTGGTCGGTGGACTTGTGGTCCTACTAATACTACTAATACTAATACTACTAATACTACTAATAATACTAATATAACATAATGTTAAATAATGGTAGAGTGCACAGCGAATCCCAGATGCAGGAGCAGGAGAGGCAGCTTCTAAAAATGTAGGTTAATGATGCAAATATACCAAAATCATCAAAAAAATGGGGTATAGCAAAAATGTGTACAATTATATAAATACAGTAGTGCTGTTTACAGTAGGCTTCAGTGTTTAGTAAATCATTTTGAAATAGCGGACATTATTTTGTATCAGTTGTTTATGTTTATGCAGCTTTAGGTGGAGCTGTCATTTTTTGGTCTGTTTTTGTTCAGGTGGATATTTGCCTGACAAAGACTTTGCAGCCACAAATGTTGCATCATTACATTTTTGGGAGTTTGCAAAATTCAGTGAACTACCACTCATTTTCATTTCTAACATTTTAAATTATAAATAATTCATTGATTATTTAGAAAACAAGACATATTTGTCAATAATGTAAATACATTTTTGACATCAATGAAGTTTATACCTTCCCTTCCTTTAAGTGTAACTGAAAAATGGATCTTGTAGTTGTTATTATTGCAATAATGAGCAACAAAAATGCCAAAAAGGAACATGGAAGCATTTAAAATGTATGAGGCCTTAAACAGCCGTGCTCTAGCCTACCTTATGTAATGATTTTAACATTAAATTGACCAACTGATGATAACATTCTGTCATCCATCAGTCACTGCTACGGCTGATATTACATGCAGAGACTTTAACATGGGATTTAGTAGTGGATTGACGTTCCTTGGTGCTATAAAGCAAAAAGGATTTTCTCCCAGCAGTGTTTCCTGTCAACGTAGAGGAGACTGATCTCCCAACTCAAACTGGGGCATGATGAATTAGTAATTAGTATTAGTAATTTAGTAATTAGTAGCTTGGATGGGCTTTTAAAGGCTCCCCGGCTCACCCAGGGTCCTCTGTGTCACCTCAAGAGAGTCATGCTGCTGCCGCCATCTAGCTAACAAGCCAACACCACTTCTGTTTTAACTCCAGAGTTGCAGAAATAATGGAAATGGAGGAGAATGGGACTGTATGGAGAGAGAGAGAGAGAGAGAGAGAGAGAGAGAGAGAGAGAGAGAGAGAGAGAGAGAGAGAGAGAGAAAAGACAGTTTTTGAGATAGAACGTTAGTGTTTGGCTTACGAGAGACACCCCTGTATGAATATTTCTTCCACTGCCAGAGCAGTTTTTAATTAATTAAGGATGTTGTGCGATCATAATAAAGATACATGTAGAACAGAAAACAAAAAGAGCTCCTATTGGGTGAAATTCTTGCTCACAATTATGTACTGTGGGATCTGAGAGCTTCTTCCACCACTGAAAATGAGATAATTGGACAATGATCAAAAAGAGAAAGAGAAACAAGAAGTTATGATGGGATTAAATGAAGTGTGTGTGTGTGTGTGTGTGTGTGTGTGTGTGTGTGTGTGTGTGTTTTTAAGATCAAAGACCTATAGCCTGATTTTACTTTTAAGAATAATGTAATTCTAGCAATTAGACCGGTTGACATTCTAGTGAATGACAGACAGATTAAAAGTTTTTTCCATTAACTACCTGAACTTTTATTTCACTTGCACAGAGCAATTAGGAAACTCTTGACTACCCTATCCTCCTTTCCTCTTTTTAAAGTAACTCTTCTCATTCATCCTCCAGGGGAAACAGCGCATGTGATTAAATCTCTGCCCTGCCAATTAATTCATGGCTTCATAAATATACAAATGTGCTATCAAACTGGAACTAGATCATCCGGGAGAGTTGGGAGAGCTCTCAGTCTACTCACTTTTGTATACTACTCTATAAATTATCCAGCTGTTGGCATGCTGCAGCCCTATAAACAATGCCACACATCATCAAGTGTCAGTAAATCATCCACATACGCAGGTCCCATTAAGCATGTGGGATCAAAGTATTAGCATCCTGCTGACTTTACTTGCAGAGATAAATACTGACTTAAATTATTCAGTATTTTGAAAGTTGATGGTAAAAGAGAAATTAAATTGACTGTCAGGATTGGCCTCAGTCTTGTGAGTTTTACTTGTTTAAATCCACTGTGCCACAAATATATTTGTACTCGTGCTGTATTTACTTACTTACTTAAGTGTCTAAAGTAACATGGGCACTGGACACTGTGGTTCATGGTTCACATCTACCAACAGCCAAAGTTGGTTTCTTTTAACTATGACAGTAATCTTTCTTTTCAGTCATGTTTTGTTGTTACCGGATCAGACTAATGTGTGATGTAATGTGAATAGCTTTTGTAACAGTCATATAGGTCACTTTGGAAGGTTAAATAAAAACACTCATACGTTGAAGGGCAATGACAAATGACCTATTTTGCATTTTAGGTATAAATATTGTTGGATTAACCATAAGTATTCATAATGTTTGCATTTGTGATCCTTATTACTGCCAATAGTAATTGGTATTCAGTATGTTGCCTTGCATCACAAACCTCAGCTTTCTTAAAACTAAAGAATTCTTTTTTTAAATACGTCAGAGGTATGCTCTGTTTTATATCTCAGATCTGCTGCCTTGTCTGTCTTCAGTACAACGACTCCAAAACTAATAACATACTTCAACAGCGTTGACTCCTTAATCCGCTTAAACAGGTGTTCCTCCACAATATCTGACTCAGGTTGTGTAATAATGGGCCTTCCAATATGCAGTGTGAAGCTGCAGAACATTGAGGTGACATTAAATCAGATTTTGTCCCATTAGGCGTCTTTCTGATGGCCCAAGAGTTTTGATGAACTGCTTGGAGTTCTGCCAGACAGCGTGATCCTGAGAGTGGAGAGCAAAGAAGAGAGAATGTCATTTTTCTACATCACAAACTCCACTGTGAGAAACAGCCAAGCATGTCTTGCACCTCACTCTCTTTATCTAAAATACAGTCTGTTTTCCAATGTTAGAACAAATACGTTAAATACAGAATCGTATTGAATAGACCATATGATATGTAGTTACCCTGTCAGTTAAAGTGCGTTTATGATAAACACTCGGAAGAATTATGCACACAAATCTATACAGTGGTGTGTGCGTGCGTGCGTGTGTGTGTGCGTGTGTGTACTACATGTACTGAAAGAAAGTAGGAGGGACAGAGACAGCATTCACTTGGAACTAATTAAGGAAATGTGACTAGGACCAATTAAATCCACGTGTTTCGGATTCTAAACTCAATTAAGAGAGTGAAAAGGATAACTCAGTTGAATTGTTCTTCTTAAATATATAGCAAACACTTTAGGAGCCACAACGGGCAGATATCCTTATACAAAGAATAAGACATAGGTTACGTTGTGATCTAGACCCCATTGCTGTAACTTTGTCCTCTCAGCATTACCAAACATTGTTCTTGTCTTTAACAATAGTTGTTGCTGACAGTAGAGTATACATGTATAATTTAATGGATCCTAGCCTACCTTTCTTACACCATTTATTAAAGAAACAAACACATTTTTATCAATTAGACAAAGCACACCTTTGTCAACTTTACACAATTACTGTATTACAAATATTCCCTATACCTTTTGCTATAAACCATACAAATCTGCACATTGGTATCAATTATTATAATTATTATTTAGTCTTTCTTTCCAATGCATTTGTGCAAAGATGCAAGTATGCATTTTCTTAGCTGCATCCCACATGCCAAAACATATCCAGCTGACTCTGATTGAACTGTGCAGGAGGAATAAGACAAATCTCTATCAAAAGAACAATATATTTGCTTACTAATTTTGAATTTGCATTGGTCCTGCAGTGTCACGAGATCACACGAGAATTGCAGGATCATAAAATTACACAAAAATCCATCTTGTCAGGCTTCAAGTAACGCATATGTGTCCAAATCACTAGCGCTTCAGACCAATCACGTCCTTTGAGGAGCAACTGGCTAGCTACGGGCGTGGTTTAGGTGTGCGTGATGACTGTTCGTTCAAAATAACAGTGGCGGACTTGATAGACAGATGATTCATCTAATCTAAAAGTTAACAAAAAAAAGGATTTTTTTTAAAGTGTCTGCCCTTTTTTCAAACAGTTTCCAATGATGGCTTCTCAGATGGTTCTGTGTAACAAACAATCTGTCAGGTTAATAGAGCTCTATTGTCCAGAAACTATTAAAAACACACCAGTGACACAACTGTTTCTGTGGGTGACATGTTCTTTCATTACCATGAACATGGGCACTGTAGTTTATCTTGAGTCAATCCTTCATACATCATTCTGGTGCTGTAGGTACTCGTTATTGCACCTAATGTGTATTCCCCAGTGGCTGAAAAGAGACACCAACAAATGCACTTTTTGCTTTTGTTTAAGTAACAGTTGTTGAGAACTAGAACTACAGTGCCCAGCTGTTTTAGGAAATGACATAGCCTTTTTTAAGATTTACATCTTCAGCAGGAACCAGTGGGTTTCATGCTAAGTGTCACAGAAATGGTAGGGAAGTCAGAAGACAGCTTAATACATGTTGATTTTGGCACTGTCAAGGGTTTTGTTGACAGTGAGAGAAATATAAAACAACACCAGCCTTCTACATTACATTTTCACCTCCCAATGTGTAGGATAAGAGAGACAGATGTCAGGGTCAGCTGGAGAAACTTCTAGATGATCATTTCAATACTGGCTGTCTCCTGATGCCCAATATATGTAGGAATCCATATGTTTTTTTTAGCTTGAGCAGGGATATACATATGTTTAAAAGTTTCCTCTTTACATTCTCACAAATTTGGTTGAATGTCTTCCTTTTTTTGACTGAAGGTAATAGTGGACATAAAAGGTCTGAGACTTTGACCTGCACACACACACACACACACACACACACACACACACACACACACACACACACACACACACACACACACACACACACACACACACACACACACACACACACACACACACACACATGTCCTTGTCCTTGTCCATCACCCAGAACATCCCATGTGTGCAAGATAATTGGTTCCATGGTGAGTCATACCTAATTGGTGTGTAGCTGTCAATAGCATAGGTGTTTCAAAGCAGTAGCCCGAAGCCCACATTAGAGATAGAGAGACACAGAATGAAATACAGCCGGAAACCCCACATTGACTCAGATTTAGAGAAAGGGCAGAGCTCAGACTGTTTACCTGTTAATTTGTTTTTCAGTGTCCCCTTTACTGATGTTTTCCATTTCTCTTAGAGCCCACTGGCAAAGCTGTGTGTCCAAATTGGCTTGGTAAGGTAGATATTCTCGCAAAGAGGGTTACACAAGCAAACAAACAAGCAAGCTGAAGGGATTGTGTAAAGCCTACAATTACGGTTGAGGCACTAATGGTGAGATTTCCATCCTCTTTAAATTAAGGATTGCTGCAGTGGACTTGAGATAAGCCTCTAACTAGTGCTGCCACGCTAATTTAACATCATACAAGAGTAGAGGCTGTAGTCGACCTGCTTGTAGCGGAAGCTTATTATTTAAATGAAAGCAACACATGACTTAGAGTTTGGGTTTGTGCATTGATGTTGTTCCGTCATTACATTTTCTGTTGTTTGATAGAAACGTTCTCATTAGTATCCATCTGAACACAGACATAACAAACATCATTCAGCCCACAGCTGCTCTACTTCTGTATTGCCTTTTACTCAATGATACTGCTGCCCTGTATGTCCAAATGGCTTTTGCATGGTTCTGTTTTCATTCTGCTACTTCCTCTATAATCCAACTTCCCTTTTAGAGGTGAAAATTACTTTTCAACTGATTCCGTTCAAAGATTCATAGTCACTGACAATGTTTGCCAACACATCACCATTCAAATCCACAATCAGTACATCACTGTTCATACAAGGATAAAGGATAAAGGATAACTCAGTTGAATTCTTCTTCTTAAATATACAGCAAGCACTTTAGGAGACACAACGGGCAGATATCCTTATACAAAGAATAAGACATAGGTTATGTTGTGAGCTAGACCCTTTAGCTGTAACATTGTCCTCTCAGTATTACCAAACATTGTTCTTGTCTTTAATAATTGTTGTTGCTGAGAGTAGAGCATACATGTATAATTTAATGGATCCTAGCCTACCTTTCTTACACCATTTAATTAAAAAAACGTTTTGGTGAAAGAGGTGAAAATTACTTGTTAACTGATTCTGTTCAAAGATTCGTGGTCACTGACAATGTTTGCCAACACATCACCATTCAAATCCACAATCAGTACATCGATCAGTGAATGGATCACTGTTCATACAGCGTCTATGTTCAGTCTTCAGGTCATTTATCAGTTCCGTTGGTTGCTGGTACAAGCTGTTCAGTTGGGTACAAAACTAGGCCTAGGCAAAGAAATGTACAGTACATTAGCTAGGTATTAGGTTAGTAGCTCAACAGGTGAGTATTTGCAACAGAATTATATCTTTTTTTATTAGTCTTTTAAGAAAGTTTTAATAAGGAACTGACCAAGATACTTTTGGTCGCTGTTGTGAATCTGTTACAATACATTCTCTAAAAAGTCTGAATAAAGACCCTCTCATCCATTTTAATTGGTATCATAAATTTGTATCATACATTGTAACACCTTCCCTAAAGATTTATGTGAGTGAACCTACCTTGAACCAATCCAACTTTTCTATGAAGCCTCTTTCTTATCTATCTACTGTCACGTCATCAAAGTGAATGCAGCGATTGTTATACAATATATATATATATATATATATTCTTGTGTGTCTCATTTAACCTTTAGTACATCGTGAACTGAACCCTGCTTTGTGTCGTTTTGTTCAGCGAGAGCTCGTAGCTGCTTTCACAATCAACTCACAGAGGTCAAGCCAGTAGACAATAGGATACGAACCACAGAACAATCGTGATGGGATTGTTTCATGACAGTCACCAATGAGGGGAGCTTGCCTGCTCAAAGCTACACATTCATTCAGTAACAGTTGTGATTCAGCACATAGTCAGTTTCGTTTAAAGATTGTTTCATTTGTTCGTACGTGAACTGAACACCTTTACTGCCCTGTCCCCCTAAGAAGAGACAGAAAATCATCAATATAATAGAGAATCTATCATTCAAAGTACAGCTGCATAAGTGGAATCTGTTTTGTTTAGTTGAATAGTTTTATGGGCATGTCAGTCTGAATCAGCGGTGTAAATCATAATTACTACAATCCAATATAAAAGACTTGTGACAGTAACATGAGAGTGCCTCTCATTCTAAATGTTGACAATGTTTTATTCTTACTTAAAATATTTTTTTATAATATTTTACTGCCCTTCCCCTGCGATCCTTATGTTACAGCCTCTTCTTTTCTCTCTCTTGCTCCTGCAGTGATGGGTGGGCAGACCGTGACGAGGTTGTGGAGGGTTATGAGCAGGAGGCTGAGGGAGGAATCACTATGAAGCTGCAATCGGAGGTGGTCAAAACCTTTGATGATTACTACCTAAAGCTGCGCCTGGACACTAACACCAGGAACCCCTGGTTCTCTGAATTCTGGCAGTACCGTTTCCAGTGCCGCCTCGAAGGCCACCCACAGGAGAACAAAAACTACAAGAAAGTCTGCTCCGGTGGGTGACTACAGAGAAATGTATATTTTTTTGTTTATAAACAGGAGCATCATACTCTATTTTTTCATTTTTCTGTCAGTGAGAGTAGAGGGTTACATTTGACCAGAGTGCGTAACTCATGAATAATAACAAAAACTGTGTATTTTTTTCTTTCTGTTTTCCTCCCCGAATATTCTCTCCCTTTGCTCCCAAAAGGTGATCATGGTAAATTGTGTTCTGCGCTTGTTAATGGCATTTAAATAACAATTCAAAATTACTCACAACAAATCCAATAAAAAGTAATCAAATCAACAATGCAATTTAAATGACATTAAAAATAAATTGCTCAGCATGCTTTTAATCAACTGATAACTAAAATCAATAAGTGGCTTGTACTGACTGTTGCTATCTCAGAGCAGTACAGTCATGGTTGCTTTTCTACTTCCGCTGTATCACACTCTTATATACCTCTTTTATTCCAAAGACCTTCAAGGTGGTAAGTGCATTTTTTCTTGCCACTACTAT
Organism: Perca flavescens; assembly: GCF_004354835.1. Taxonomy (NCBI): domain Eukaryota; kingdom Metazoa; phylum Chordata; class Actinopteri; order Perciformes; family Percidae; genus Perca; species Perca flavescens. The sequence continues at coordinate 19,250,186 of NC_041348.1, read as the reverse complement.
GGTAATGCTGTTATCAGAATTGCACCTGCACTCTGTGAGCATTTGACTCCTCCAAGACAGGAAGAGTTTGACTAATGCTCTCTTTAACACAAGACTAAAAACTGCTATTTCGTAAAATTGTGAGATGTCTTGATCCTGGCAGTCTCAGGCTCTTGGCCAGAGCGAGGATTGCGTTAGTCAAACTCTGATGTGGAGCACTGGGCTTGTTTATAATGTATGAGGAATAACAGGAAATTGGCCTTACACTTTGAAAACTGCACAAAGGAATGGCTCACCCAGTACACACTGTTCACCCAAAAGGCTGAAACACCTGAAAAAGATGTTGGTGTATTGAAATAGATCACACCTTCTGATGTTTGTGCATGTTGATGTATATGATGTAGAGTTGTAGACAATACATATCAGGATTTTAAATGCACTGTCTTAGGGGGCAAAGAAAATGAAAATTAAGTCTTAAACTTTGGAAGAAATATTTCCATACAAGGATGCAAAAATGTAACATTTTCTACTTGTATTTACATCCTCAAAAACATTAAGGTTTGACTGTGGGACAGTGCCTTTAGAGGGCTGACAGTGAAGTACAACTTGCCGTTGTTTGATTTTCCCAGAAAATGGTTGTTCTCCACATCTGTTTCCTATTGAGCTTTTGGACATCATATTGTGATTTCCTTGTATGCTAATATATTTTTCTGCAAAAGAAGGTTCTGCTTTGCAATAGATTTTCCATGTCTGGTTCTAATTTAATCATGCATTGTGGAAAACACAATGGTTCTACAGTGTAACTGCAGTTTGAATATAGCACAAAACACCAGACAAACAAGAACATTTTCTTCAATTGTAAAAATTGTATAAATGTTTCCATTATTTTGATACCATCTTCTTTTCCCTTCTAACAGGAAATGAAAGTCTGCATGAAAACTATGTTCAGGATAGTAAAATGGGATTTGTCATCAATGCCATCTATGCCATGGCTCATGGCCTCCATGATATGCACAAGGAGTTGTGCCCAGGGCAGCCAGGGCTCTGTGAAGCCATGGACCCCATCGATGGCAGCAAGCTGCTGGACTATCTGCTGAAGACCTCCTTCAGAGGAGTCTCTGGAGAGGACATTTATTTTGATGAAAACGGAGACACCCCAGGAAGGTAAGAGGATGAGGAGGTGGTAAAAAAACAGAAAAAAAGCAAATGGAAATAGTCATTTCATATCACCAGGGTGGTTATAATCTGTGAATTTCTCCCATCTAACATTCTCCTACTCACTAGCACGCATGTACAAGCACACGTGTGCACTAATCTTGAGCACAGAAGGATGTAATTAGTTTGGACTGGAACAGATTCAGTGGATTGTCCGCTGTGACAGGCACTTTCATCTCTCTTCAGTCCAACAGACAGCATTTGACAGTCAGAAAACACAGCGTGTCATTCCTCCGTCAACTAGAGGTCAGGTGGAGCACACCCTGGTTCAATATAAAGATGAGGCCACAGTGTGCACTGGCATGAGCTCTTGATGTTACACTAATGGGGTTGTAAGCTGTTTAAGTGACTTTGGTAGGTTTGCTAAGTTGCGGAATCGTTATTATTATATTACCTGTCATTCTCTCCTTCTCCCCTCCCTCTATATCTCTCTTTTCCTTCTTCCGTCTTTCTCTGTTTGTGATCTTTAACTCTCCTCTGTTGTACTCCGTCCCCCTTCTAGTCTTTTTTTTTCCTTTGTCACTTACTAAACTTGTTCTAGTTCATTGTGGTCCTCTGTCCCTCCCTCTGTCCATCCAGGTATGACATCATGAATCTACAGGGTGTGGGTGATGGTCACTACGACTACATAAACGTGGGCTCCTGGCATGAGGGCATCCTAAACATTGATGACAACAAGCTGTGGTTGAACAGCAGTGACATGGTCCGCTCAGTCTGCAGCGAGCCTTGCTCCAAAGGACAGATCAAGGTAAGGGTTCAAATCCTCCAGCGTTAAATGAACTCCAACATTGTTAATTTAGTCTGAAAAACCTGAAGTCTAAAAAATCAATAGTCCTTAACAGAGAATAATTTGCTGTGTGACTCTGGGGGTCCAAAACTGTCTAGAAGTGTTAATTCAACACTGTGCCAGTGTATAGAAGTAAATACCAGAAAAGCTTATTTAACATTGATTCTGCTCTAACTAGCTCATTTTCATTGCAACAAGGAGATGAGTTTGGCCAGGCCGACTCACACTCAATGAGTTTCACAAAAAAAGACTTTTTTACTAGTGGTGTGTTTTAATTCTGATACCTCGTCAGTTAAGGTACATGTATTACACTGTGTACACTATGTACTCACTTGTGTAGTGCATACATTTCGACAGGGTAGTGTTGAGTGTTGTCGTGCATGACCCCGTAGCCTATGCACTGCTCAGAAATTGAATTATTATTATTAATGGTAATTTGCATTACCGCCACCTATTGTTGTCCGCCAAAATATATACTGGCTTGTTTTCTCACTATTCAACTACAGTATAGAGGTACTTTTTGAAAAACACATGTATAAATTACATTTGTATAGTTTGGTGTTCACCATTTCAGTCACAACCACTGCAGCTTCCTCCCCCACCAGTGTCACAAGTTTGAAAATATGTTGGAGGTCCCCAGGGACGTAGCACAAAATTCTGGGCCCTGTAGAAAGGCATTTTCTATCGGCCCCTCCCCACATCCACAGCTGTTCATTCTAGCATCTTTTTGGGTACTCAGTCCCCTTATCACACCCCTGGTGGTCCCGTAGCCTCTGCTCCATAGCAAAGATAGCGACCGTTGAGGGCGAGTGGTGTCCAGTGTTCAACTTTGTACTCATAGTGCACTGCATTTGGCCATACTTTGTCAGGGTGAATGCACTATGTATTCAAAATAGCAAGTTTTAGTACAGAAGTGCACATTGGTCTTTATCAATTCCAAGAATGCCGACACAAGTGGTATACTTGAAGAATGCTCTCCTCCAGTTGTCTTAGAGTAAAAAGTCTCATAACAAGACTAAGAGTCTATACCAGTACTAGCAACACTCTGAGGCTGTACAGTGGTGGTTTGAGATAAATGCTAACATCAACATGCTAACATAATCACAATCAGATGCTTAAATGCTGATGTTTAGCAGGTGTCAAAACAACAATTCTGTGGTTTGTGCTGGACTGTTTCTTGGAAGGTAGATATGAAGTGTTAATTTAGCTTTAGAGGTGCTGGTAGGGGAATTTTGTTACCAAGCCAGGCCAGCTGTTATCCCCTTTACAATAAGATTAGTTAGCTGGTGGTGGTGGCGTCAATGGTGCTGTATCAGTGTTCTCATCTAACTCTTGGCAAGAAAGCAAATAAGTCTATTTCCCAAATTGTGGAACGTCATCATCATCATCAAGTTATTACAAATAATCCTGAGAGGAACATATGTATATCTGTACAAAATGTGATGGCATTCCATCCAAAGGTTTTTCAGATATTTCTGTTGTGACCAATGTGGAAGACCGGCTAACCAACCAACATAGCCATCTCTAGATCCACACCACTAGCATGGCTAAAAATAAGTGCAATAAGTTAAGACAGAGATAGTTTTTCCCTTGTGCTCTCTGAGAACTTTTTTTTCTACTGGTAACTGTGTCACTGCTTAGACATGATGCCCCATTCTTGCCATGAATCTCGACTCTTCCCATTTGTTCTCTTTGATAATTATTCAACGCATCCTCAGTTGCCAAGTAAACTTTGGGGATGTTAGTTTGTCCTACATTTTGACATCCTGCTTCATCAATTAAATATTGTGTACAATGCTTCATAAAGGAGAAAATAATTTACACAGGCACATGTTTTCTCAATCTAATTCAACATTAAAAAAATAAAATCCTTGTGCTTTTCATGATTACTTATGAGAAGTCTTATCAGTCTAAATTATGTAACACACAATGAAATAAGTTTGCACAAGGTGAACAAATCATTTCCCGTGCCTTTCACCCTATCTACCTGAGGAGAAAGGGAGTTTGGGACAGTAAATAATAAAAACTGGTACTGAGCCCAGTTTGAATAAATGCCCAGATTTGCTTCATCTTGAGACAATTGTTTTCACTCTTGCTTTACCCTAAATCCTAAATGAGGGAGGCTGTTGCTCACGCTTTCCCCTCTATCTGCTTTGTTTCCTGCCCCACTTATCACCCTGCTTTACATATCACAGTGCTGGTAATAGTGTCTTAGGGAGCAGAATGTAAAAGCAGCTGGCCTTGTTTTATGTCTGGGGCTCTAGGAAAAAAGAAACTGCACCAACATATCCTCGTCTTTGAAATCCCCTTGATGCTGATTACTTATTTAGGTTGCTTTGGGTGTAATGTGCTTCCTATCATTGTTTGATTACTGTTGTGACTGGTTACTAAGATGTCTGTGACCCCCTCATCGTTGATGTCTGGCCTCTCTGTGTGCAGGTGATCAGGAAGGGCGAGGTGAGCTGCTGTTGGATCTGCACCACATGCAAGGACAATGAGATCGTCCAGGATGAGTTTACCTGCAAGGCATGTGAGCTGGGATGGTGGCCCAATGATGACCTGGAAGGTAGGAGAGACAAAACCCGACACTCTGAGCCAATCTACTTTTAATTTTATGAACAATGTCCATTGATACTCTCCATATTTCCTATCCCTTGACCAACCCTCATTAATTATTTCACCTATTTCATGTGTTTGCTCTGAGCTAACCTACCCTTTGCCTGCTCCTTTGTCAAATAATTTATATCTTATAATACCAATCTAACTGAAACAGCACAAGCTCTTTTTCTCAAACTTCTTCTTCTTCTATTTTTCTCTGTCAAAAATCATCCTCCCCGCATAAGCCTGTTAACACTTCACACCCTAACACCTCCTTCCGCTGATGCTTTTCATCATCCAGGTCCTATGACCCTGCTCTCTTAACTTTCTCAACCTCTACACTACTCCTTCTTTCCTCCCTGCTCTTTGCCTTGTTGTGACCCAGTGGTTGTTTTGACAGCGATTTATAGAGTTGAGAGGAGCTCTCAGTTCCCAGGTGTAAAATCCTATTACTGACATGAGAGGCTTGGGGATACATCTCAGCAGTCTGTCGAGGAAGAAATTCTCCCTTCACTCTCATTACATGTCCCTATCTGGAGAATACTAATAGAGAGAGTTGGTATCCTATTCATAGAGTTAGGTTATACTGTCCACTCATTTGCTCATTTAGGGCAGGATTTCTTTTGTCATAATACCTTTATTTTTTAACATAATTTCATTTTGGTGCTGACTTCTCTTTGAAGTCAATGTGAATTGGCCCAGGGACAATGTACAGCACAAGAGTGGGCTTTGTTTTTTAATTATGTCTGGGTCTTCCCAGCTTAGATATGACAGCATGGGTTTTATAGAAATAAGGGTATTGAGGATTGTGTAAGAAGAGATACAGATAAGAGCAATTCATCTTTGCCACCGTTGTCCGTTTGCTTGCAGTGGGGCTGATGCCTCGGTGAACTAAGCCGGGTGGGTGGTCAAAATAAACCAGCAAAAGTTCACTGCAGTGCACTTCAGACACTTCCCCTCAAGTGTGTCTCAGTGTGTTTTTGCAGAAGTGCTTTTAAATAATATCTCAGTCTGACAATTGCTTTATACCTTCCTATTCACATTAGTAAACGTTTGTGTGGAAAATACCTAAGCTTCCTGGGGCCAGAAGTTATTATAAAATTTCACATTTCTCATGATTTGACATATTGGGAATTAGCAATGCAGACCAGTAGTGTGTTTCTCTCTGCATAGTCTTGCTTGTGATGGCAGTGACTGTAATGCTATTAGCAGCAGCATGTAATTTATAGAGGGTTAAGCTGGGGAAGTCTAGGGATGTCAGTTTTCTCCCATTAAGCTCTATAAACTTCCTCTGGGTGTTGGATGGCAACTAGTGCATCATGACAGAGTTGACACACATACCCACTACATGTCTGCACATACACATTTGGCATTAAATGAAAATGAGAAATGTGACAGAACTGGGGCTTTGACACATGCAAATTAGTTCCTGAGCAATTTTAGGCCATCTAGATAGACTCTGATCTCTGCTACACACCTGACTTCCCTTGTGTCTCCACATTTGTGTTGCTCTCCTCTCTGCCACCTCTCTTCTGTCTGCTTTTTGGTTCTTTTCACCTGTTTAATGTACCTTTAATTAAAAAACAACTACTACAGCACCAACAAAAGATTACACAACTTTACACGACATCTCCTCTGCTCTTTTCAGGCTGCCTGCCCCTGCCTCTGAAGTATCTTGATTGGGCGGATGTGGAATCCATGGTGGCAGTGGCTTTCTCCTGCGTGGGCATCCTGATCACTTCCTTTGTCACCTTTGTGTTCATCCAGTACCGTGATACACCTGTGGTTAAGTCCTCGAGCAGAGAACTCTGTTATATCATCTTGGCAGGCATCTTCATGGGCTACATCTGTCCATTCACCTTAATCGCCCGTCCAACAGTGACCTCCTGCTACTTGCAGCGGCTCCTGGTGGGCCTTTCATCTGCCATGTGCTACTCTGCCCTGGTAACCAAAACTAACCGCATTGCCCGCATTCTGGCAGGCAGCAAGAAGAAGATCTGCACCAAGAAGCCCCGTTTCATGAGCGCCTGGGCCCAAGTGGTGATTGCCTTTATGCTGATTAGTATGCAGCTAACTCTGGAGATCACACTCATCATTCTGGAGCCTCCTGAGCCCATCAAGTCCTACCCGAGCATACGTGAGGTCTACCTCATCTGTAATACTAGCAACATAGGCATGGTGGCGCCACTGGGCTACAACGGCCTGCTAATCATGAGCTGCACCTACTATGCCTTCAAGACGCGGAACGTCCCGGCCAATTTTAATGAGGCTAAATATATTGCCTTCACAATGTACACTACCTGCATCATCTGGTTGGCCTTTGTGCCAATCTATTTTGGCTCAAACTACAAGATCATAACCACATCCTTCTCCGTCAGCCTGAGTGTAACAGTTGCACTGGGGTGCATGTTCACACCTAAGATGTACATTATCATTGCCAAACCAGAGAGGAACGTCCGAAGTGCCTTCACCACATCTGATGTGGTGCGAATGCACGTTGGAGATGGAAAGTCGCCTCAATGCAAGAACAGCAGCATCCTCAATATGTTCCGCCGGAAGAAGCCTGCATCGGGCAATGCCAAGTGAGTGACCTTTTATGTTGTTCATCTTGCTAGATTGTTTTTTGTTAGAGACAAAACTATAAGATGCCTAAACACTCAAATGTTACAGTGAGTTGTCCAAAACTAGTCGTTTGGCATTTCTCTTAAAGGACAATTCCGGCCAATTTTTACGTTAATCTTGATCGCTATAGCTACGCGAGTACTTTCGATAGAAAAAACCCCGACCCGAATCAGTGCAGGTAACACTGAGAAGCTGCAGCTACGTACTACAAGCGTCCCCTGAGCTAAAACGGCAGTGCTCGGGGCAAGTTTTAGAGTGCCTTTGTGTCTCTTAACAGACACAAAATGCAATTAATATGTCTGTGCCACAAGAACAGGGCCCTTACGTGTCAACAAGATGCGTTTTCAACTCAGACATCGTTTAAATTCACCTACCCTGGTCCCTGTCTCGATCCTGCCAGTAGCTAGCTTGCCCTGCTAGCTGATAGCCGTTAGCTGCTAGCTGCCGTTTGGTGAGTGTATTCCGACAGGCTTCTGTGATAATCATCCCAAAAACAATCCACGGAGCGGTGGTGGTGTGGCTATGTCCTCCAGAGGACAGGTCATGTCATGTCTTGAAGTGTATTCCCCCCTAAAAAAAACAATAGTGCGGTAGTAGCTGTTAGCTGCTAGCTGCCCTCCGGTGAGTGTGTACAGCCAGATAGCTGTTAGCCGTTAGCTGCTAGCTGCCGTCCGGAGAGTGTATTCAGCCAGGCATCTGTGCAAATCATCCCAATAAAAATCCACGGAGCGCCCGGTGGGTTGGTGGATGTCCTGCATAGGACAGATCATGCCTTTGCAGCGAAAGGTTTAGATTATTTCCCCCTCAAAATAGGTAATTGAGCACTGTAGTGGTTATGACCATATCAGTGACTATCCTATGTAACTACATGGAAACGGGATAAACGATGTCTGTGGCTTGCACAGTAATAGCGTTACTGAAGCCTAGCTGTTGCATCGCGCGGTCTCCTGGGAATTCAGTTGTAGCAGAAAAAGGTAAACAGTAATTTGCAGATTGGAGCGTAGTGTGTGTGAAGAGTGAAAAGCGGAGTTGTTTATAACGGAAGAAGCTTGGAGTATGAAGAATATATCAGATATGCAACACACGGAAGAGCCTTTTTGCGTTTGATGGTCATCCTTATTTATTCGAACCAGAGTATACAGACGAAGAACTAGCCTCAAGAGTTGGAAAGAACGAGACTGACAGACAGAGGGGAAACAGGCAGATGAACTTGCTGCTCCAAGCACAAGCTAAAGGTAGCCTTCAGTAACTGGGGACATAGCCACACCACCGGGCGCTCCGTGGATTTTTATTGGGATGATTATCACAGATGCCTGGCTGAATACACTCACCGGACGGCAGCTAGCAGCTAACGGCTAACAGCTATCTGGCTGTACACACTCACCGGAGGGCAGCTAGCAGCTAACAGCTACTACAGCACTATTGTTTTTTTAGGGGGGAATACACTTCAAGACGTGACATGACCTGTCCTCTGGAGGACATAGCCACACCACCACCGCTCCGTGGATTGTTTTTGGGATGATTATCACAGAAGCCTGTCTGAATACACTCACCAAACAGCAGCTAACGGCTATCAGCTAGCAGGGCAAGCTAGCTACTGGCAGGATCGAGACAGGGACCAGGGTAGGTGAATTTAAACAATGTCTGAGTTGAAAACGCATCTTGTTGACACGTAAGGGCCCTGTTCTTGTGGCACAGACATATTAATTGCATTTTGTGTCTGTTAAGAGGCACAAAGGCACTCTAAACTTGCCCCGAGCACTGCCGTTTTAGCTCAGGGGACGCTTGTAGTACGTAGCTGCAGCTTCTCCGTGTTACCTGCACTGATTTGGGTCGGGGTTTTTTCTATCGAAAGTACTCGCGTAGCTATAGCGATCAAGATTAACGTAAAAATTGGCCGGAATTCTCCTTTAATAAATCATCAACAGTAACCTGCAGCTGCTTATTTTCACAAGAATATTTGAGTGCTTACGCATAATGTTATTGGTCCTTTCCAGTACCCCAATCTATGTAAAACTAAACTGATAGGCCTACATTGATTTAGAAACAGTAAGCAGTGAATACTGATTTATATGGCACATCCCCCCTCCCCCTGAGGGGCATGAAATGTTATCAATGAAATTAAGCTAAATTTAACAGAAAACTCAGGGTGGGACAATTTGATGTCATTGATTTAAACAGGCCGTGCTAATGCGTAAGTGATTATTAAAGTATAGATGTCACCCATCTGAACTAGATATAAGACTTGCATATAACTTTTTTGAGATCCACAGCAGTGACACATGGACAGGTGTCTAAAGTAAGGAGTGGGGAAGAGTATGAGAGTGATCCCAATATGTTTGCGTGTTGTCTCTCACCCTTGCTATGCAGCCTTTCTAATCTTCTAACCCTTTAACCTTCGTAACCGAGCAGCGTACTGTCTGCAAATTGTCGAGGCTGGCAAATGTTTTTGGCATGGTGGTCCTTCAACTCCTTTCCTGGAGAGCTGCACTGTCAACTGAGACATATTTTACTATATATACAACCAGGGGAGACATTTAGACACTCCCCAGCCAGATGATCATAATTTGCCCAAAAGTCCTAAAGCTGAAAATGTTCTGCACGACATAGAGTTGGCATCGTTTTGGCACTGGTTATTCTATTTTAGATATTTATATTGCATTGAATTATGCTTGATTTTGATGAGTGACACAAAGGAAAAGGTGTAACAAGTATCAATTCATTATTTGGTTTGCTCTCAGCTTGAGTTTGTTGATTTTTTTTGTATTCAACAATAAACTATATCTGGCTGGTTAAAGTGTCTGATGAATTAAAGGAATCACTCGCCTCTGTGATCCTGTCACTCCTGATCGGCAATGGCAAAAATGTTTTTGACACTGCAGCCCTCCATGAAGGAGATCTGCCACCCTGCTGCTTTTGGTTTATCCTGAATTAACCTCACATTTAACTTTTCTCAGCATGAACGCCCCTCCACACCTCCCCAACTAATCACATTAGAACTAGTCCTAGTTCATTCTGCACTAAACTCTGTGTCGTCAGGCACCAGCTGAAATTCCCAAAATGCATGTGTCCCATTTTAACTATATAAGCAAACAGTTAAGACAGGAAGAAATGAGCTGGATGGCTCTTAATTCTATAAGCTTCATATTTGAAGTAATTTGAAGATCATAATGCTGTCTGCAGCACATTATGACTCACTATGTTTGTGAAGTGCCACAGTTGATAAACGTAATGCTCCTTAGAGCTCATGTGTGAACCCCTTAGCAAAGCTGTTAATGTCAAGTCATGTGGTTAAAAAGTATTTTAACATGCATCAGAAATGTTGAAATGCTGCTGCTCTGTTGTGTTGCGTTGCTGCTATGTTGATGTTGTTTTTCTGCAACCACCTCCCGGTTTCCTGTGATAGTAACTTGGGTCTTTATCTCGTTCATAGTTCTAATGGCAAGTCTGTGTCATGGTCTGAATCAGGTGCAAGACACCCTCCGAGGGGGGGGAATGTGTGGCACAGACTGTCTGTGCATGTGAGGAAACAGGAAGCCGGCTTGAATCAGACGGCGGTCATCAGGCCCCTAACTAACACCCCCGACCCCCACAGTTGTGAGCCCTCCACCTGTGACCTTGGCACAGAACCACATCCCCCCCAAGAACCGCGTGGTGCTAAGCCTCTGTACAACCTGGTGGAGGAGGACGACGAGGGCGATTCGCAGCGCCCCCTCTGGACTCCGACTTGCTCTGGACAGATGCAAGGGCTGGAGTCTAATTTAAATAAGCCGGCTTCTTATTTGCCCTCTCACTTGAAGGGCTGCACCGCAGAGCGCTTGCAGGGGGCTGTGGTGGACACACACAGCTCCTATGTCCCTGCACTGAATGACCACGCCACTGGGGAGGCAATCCCTGCCAACGAGCCTTTGAGCTTGACCCCCTCTCAGCTTCCTTTGGCCCCACAATTGGGGACATTTGAAGAAGAAGGGTCTGAGGACGAGGAACTGGATCTCTTGCACAGCTACATTTATGATGCCAAGGAGGAGGGGGAGGGGTTGGACAGAGAAGGTGAGGATTTATCTCAGAACAAGCCAACTCTGGAGGATTCCCTAGCTTTGTCGCCCCCCTCCCCCTTCAGAGACTCTGTGTGTTCGGGGGAGTCTGTCAGCGACTCCCCCATCATGGAGTCGATGCTCGGAAGCCCTCCGAGCTCAGTCTACACCTCAAACGTCCTCGGAGACTTTGCACACAGCTCCTCAACACTGTGAGAGCAAAACAGGCGCTGACACACTTGTGCATCACACAGACGTGCATTTCCACATACAGGTTCCCCACACACACACACACACACACACACACACATATATACATACATACATACATACATACAACAACAATTCTTTTATTATCATTTCAGGTTTTTAGCATTTATGCTTTGCTGTCATTTGCTTGCTTGTATTTATTACTCTGCTTTTATAAGTAAGGGGTTAATCAAAATTATAAGTAGAGGAATCATCCATGAGTGCTTACATTTCTGAAGGGCTGAGAGTACACAAAGCCTTTCTGTAACATGTTAAACTGGGAAGAGTGCCAAAACGGGTCAGCTCTCATGCCAAATTGTGATAAATTAAGCAACACTGAAAATCAAAATGAAGGATGTAGCTGGGGTTCTCATAATGGCAGTGCAATGAAATGGTTGATGAGAAACAAATGGAAGGACAAACACATTTCTGTGTATATATATTTATATATATATGTGCACTGTAAGATACATCCAGAGTCCAAAGTGGCTCTAAGTAGTAGCTCAAGTGCATTTCATGCCAGTTTTGATTAGCTCAGCTTCTCTCTGCTGCACATGTACAGGTCTGTTCATGTCTGTAGCAGTCGCAGCTGCATCGAAAAACTATTCGCCTTTTTTCATAAATTGATTTCACCTCAGCTTTTTCTCATCTGACCTCATCGTAAGTTGGTTGAATATTACTTTTATGTGTTATGAGGTGTGCACAAAAATATGATCACTAAACTGAGTTTCTGCTGAAGGCTTGCGCTGTATGATATATAATATGGATATAATGTGCCAATCAAAGTTGTTATCAACCTACATCCCTGCTTTCAGTTTTTACAATGCAGCTGATACAGGTTAGTGTGATTGTAGATGATGGCGATGTTGTTAATTCAGCTTCCACTCGATCATAACCCTGAGAACAAGTTTCATGAGCATGGGACGTGGTAAAAGAACTACTTTTGCTTTCCAATGCCGTGTTGATATTTCTCATGTTTTCTGAGTTTGCTGTGTCATTGTAATGAAAACACAGTACTTGTACAAGTTCTCAAAGTTTGTAATACTGTTAAGCCATCTCTTGTTTTTCACACAGGTGGTATGTTTGTAATACTGATACATGTTTCTATATTTAGAATGTCAACAGAAAAAAAGAGTTTATACATTTTGAAACTGTGCTCAGAAACTTATCAAGGAGCAGTGTGTTTGGTTTTTGGGTAACATTTAAGCTAACTTGAGTCAACTGTATCCTCTTGAAAATATTCAGTTGTAAAAGTAACCAATAATTTGTTGCTTCTTGTAATGAGATTATACATGTTTCAATTTTGCTTCAATCTAGCATTATATACAAGTAGTTTACTTGAAGTTAAGTTCCTTAGTTCTTTATCTATAAGAATGCAAATTATTTTAAAGTACAAGACTATACAGTACATAGTGCATTGTATTGTATGTCCAAATGTTTTTAGTCTATTATAGTGTAAGTTGTTAAATGATTTTAACCAATGTAAAATATACGAAGGAGCCACCTGTTTAACACTGTCGAATCTAGAGTGAACTAGCCCTTTATGTTTTGGGAAAGATGAACAATGCTTTAAAATAAAAGCTATTTATATTATAAAGACTGATTACTGCCTACAATAGCCAGAAAAACTGGTTGTCATTAGGTTTGAGTGCAAAAATCCTACAACTTGCCAAGCTCAGTATTAGTTAAAACTAATGTTGCCAAAACAGAGTTTGGTAGCAATCAGGATCCCTGATTAGATAAGAGGTTTTTAAGGCATCTCAAGCAAAGTTACAACGTTTTAAGTAGGGCTGCCACCTCTTAGTCGATTAGTCGACTAATCGGTCGTTTTGGATTTAGTCGACTAAGATTTCTTTAGTCGAATAGTCATTTTTTATGCTTATTCATGCTTAATTACTTATTTCCAAGAAACTTTTGAGCACATTTATGGTAAACACAAGATTTAAAGTGGTGCTTTTGCAGGATTAATTGTGGAGAAACTCAGTTTTACAGATGGTTAATTAACTACATTTATATTGTGCTTTTCTATTCTTAACCACCTCTCAAAGCGCACAGCTCTGTCAATTAAATCAACTAATCGATTAGTTGACAAAATCCTGTGTTTAGTCGACTAAGAATTTCTTTAGTCGAGGACAGCCCTAGTTTTAAGTCCCCTTCTACTTTTTGCTGATTGTTATTTCACTTAGATGTGTTCATCAGTTGAATGGCGTAAGTTTTTTCTCATAGATATATAAGTTTTTCTGAGCTCATTTTAAAACCGCAGCAGCACGAGGAAGCTTGAGCGTCAAGCTTTCTTTTTCCTTTTTCTTTTTAACATTTCCGGGTCCTATGACTTATCAGGTGGTTGCTGAGCTGCAGGAGGAGGAGGAGGAGGACCAGGAGAATTAGAAAGGGGGGAGAGAAATGTAATTTCTGTTGCATCTGGCCCTTAGCCCTCTGACCAGCCCAGACCTACAACAGCTCGTCACAGGAAGCCTACATGAACGAGAAAGCAGAAGCTGTCTGACTTTAGAGAAAAGTTGTCAGTGTCAGTCTCAGCATGGCCGGGGGCTCGGTGTTTGAGTGTAAGGAGTACTTGTTCAAAGTGCTGGTCATCGGGGAATTAGGCGTCGGGAAAACCAGCATCATCAAACGCTACGTGCACCAGCTTTTTTCGCAGCACTACAGGGCGACGATCGGGGTCGACTTTGCACTTAAAGTTATCAACTGGGACAGCAAAACTCTGGTTAGGTTACAACTGTGGGATATCGCAGGTAAGCACACGCGCATTCACTGTAATAGCGCGATATTTGGTGATACAAAACTAATTCAGATGGCTTTATTATCAATCGATGTCAAGCTCAACGTGTGTGTGTGTGTGTGTGTGTGTGCGCGCGCGCGTGCGACACATACGGGGAGGTTTCACTTTAACATATTGCTTGCTCAAGAGTTTAGAGATATATTTCATGATGGAATTATAGCCTACATTTAATCATGGACACACCAGAAATACCCATACTCCGTGCGTGTATGAACATTATGTAAAATTCCTACAAGCTCAAAGAAGCAGGGTATGAATTTCCAGCAGTAAAGACCGGTTGATCATGTCTGCTCTTTGTTTTTTCCACTGTATGATCATGGCAGAGCATAATTGTCAGTGGAATGTAGGTCACGTTGTTATTATCGACTGAGCGCTGCCCCCCTCCATGCAACTCACCATGATATTCTTGTACTATTTTCTCTAGGGATTAAACATGTTTAAACATATTTACTAAGTGACTTAACTGGCCCTTATCTTTATTTCATGCTTTTGTTCATGTTGCAATGTCACTGTAATATTCTTCAAATGTCCCTATCCCATGCTATCCTTGTATTTATGAGAGGATTTGAGTAAACTTCAGTAAATTCTTCCTCAGACTTTCTAAACTTGGAACACACAGCAACTTGTGCATTCCAGCAGCTTGAATAGGCAAGCCGAGAGAGAAATCAGAGCAGTGTAAATAAAAAGTTTCACACATGCAGGCGTTTCTACTCAAACTCAGTGTTTGTTCATCTCCCTGGCACAAAAATATATCACACTGCAAACAGAGGAGTCTGAGAATGGCATGCTGGGAAGGCCAGGTGGACAGGAAGTGAGAGGCAGACAAACCAGCAAAACAATGACTAACTTTTATGTTGACCAAGCTGACAGAGTCTCTCTACAGTTCACTCAGCAGGAGGGAGGTGTGTCTGTGATTTCCCATTAGCCTTTATCTTTTCGTGTTGGTTCAGGAGAATCTTCATGGGCAAAAATAAATCTCACATTAAGGGTTGTGAAATTGCTTGGTCACATACTGTATACTGTAACACATAAGGCAAATTCACAGTGTATAGTTTTATGTTTGGTGTAATGTGATTGTGTGTGTGTGTGTGTGTGTGTGTGTGTGTGTGTCAGTTCCACACTAAACAATGATTTCTCTGATCTGATGTGCAGAGGTACAATAGGAGTTGTTAATCTATCTCTGAGAAGGTGGCATTTGAATAGAGGAGTGTAGCTTAAGGTTGGTCTGTGTGTAAATAATTTTTATTTCATTTTTAATAATCTGCAGAGGATGACCTCAAGTAATTGATTAATTGTTAGGTCTATTAAATGTCAGAAAATAGTACAAAATGGTCATCACAACATCTCAAAAATGAAGTTAAAGTATTTAAAGTTAACCTCAAAGTATTCAGTTTATCACAAGAGACCAAGAAAACAAGCAAATATTCACATTTGAGAACCTAAAACTAAAGAAAACTTTACTAAGATTTACTAAAACAATAATTGATTATCAAAATGTTCTATCAAACTAATAGTTTCAGCCGGTCACTCTAAAACTCTTGCTACTGTAATACAGTTAAGTTGCAGGCTATTTAACCTGCTAACATAGTTACCAAGCTCTCATTTTGTTTCCAGCTTGTTTCCAGCTGTAACAAAAAATGTTCAAGACAGTTTAAAGTCACCATGTGCAAGTGATTTAGCACCACATGCAGCACAGAGAATATGGATTGTTTTCTAGTACATGCTGTTCAGATAGTCTAGGCCAGTGGTTCCCAACCTTTTTTCCTTGACGCCCCCCCTACTCATGTATAAGAAAAGCTGAGCCCCCCCCCCCCCCGAAACCGAAGTTGAGGTAACTCTCGAGATAGATCCTTACTTTCTTTTTTGATACAGAGTTATCAGCACTGTTAGGTTTCTCCGCCATGTTTCATTCAGAAAATAGTGATGCCATGGCAGCAGGAAAAACGAGGATACAACAAAATATATAGTTTTCATACAGACTTTTGTATACATATTCTAGGGTATTATCATAATTTGTTTAACATGTGCAAATATATATATTTTTTTTACCTCAACCTCAAACCAGATAAAGACTTGCGCCCCCCCTGTGATCTTTGCCGCCACTGGGAACCACTGGTCTAGGCCTAAAGTGGTAGTTATAGCCTTCTCATCTGGCCTTGCCATAAAATGTTTTATTGCCAGAGTAGTCTGTGAGATTTTGATTATATGTTAAAGAGTCAGCTGCTATAGGTCATATCCATTGTGTACATACAGTATGTAAGGTCTGATTAAAGGTTATGATTACATATTTTCAAGTCTGTCTTAAAACAAAACTGCCCATACTGTATATAAATGTGGGCATGTGAGTACTGTGTTTAGACAGACTTGGAAATGTGAACCTATCCTTTTAAATCATGTTTTTATACAGTTGAAAGAAAAAATGATTAACCCTGCCTCTAGATATGTTCTATTCATATTTTTGAGTGCCGCCATGGTTGTGCAGGTTTATCCTTTCCCTCAATCAAACAAAGCTCACCTGCTGAGACAGATCAGGACAGATGGTCAGAACAAGACTGCTGTTTTTATATTTATTACATTGCTTACAGCAGTGACAGAAAGGGTGTGTGTGTGTGTGTGTGTGTGTGTGTGTGTGTGTGTGTGTGTGTGTGTGTGTGTGTGTGTGTGTGTGTGTGTGTGTGTGTGTGTGTGTGTGTGTGTGTGTGTGTGTGTGTGTGTGTGTGTGTGTGTGTGTGTGTGTGTGTGTGTAGTACATTCCCCCGCTGTTACTTGGGCCCTGGCAGCACAAGCTCGGTGTGCAGGGGCATCTGTGACTGAGTGCCAGGGAAGGCCGTCTGCCTGTCACAGCCAGACAGCACTCGGTCACAAAATCTGTTAGGCTAAATAAAACACACACACACACACACACATTTAAACAGACTGATATCATCCATTGAGACAAAGGGAACACACTTACACATATGGATAAACAGAATATAAACACAAACTGCGACCAGAAAGAAAGTTTGAGGTACACAGATACTAAAACCTCATTATTCACCCCTAATACAAGGCTCTGAGGATAAAATAAGTAACGAAACGTGGGTGTGAAAGATCAAAAGCTGGAGGTATATTTGCCAAGTCATTAAGACCAGCCATTTTATCGTGCAGAAAAGGAAGAGGAATTATCTTATTGGCAACACTGAGAGCAACTTCAGAGTTGCGTTGTCTTTTACCAACCTTACTAATGATTACAGTCTGGGAGGAATGATAGTAATCAGAGGCTTGTACGAGATGGAGGCACTATGGAAGTCAGCGTGAACCTATCAGCTCTTCCACCCTATTTACCCAGAATTGCTACTCTCTCCTGGATTTGTCTTAGCCATTGGACAGGAAGATTACCACCATAGCATACTGTAAAAAAAGCCTGCACCTTGTAGGACCAAACATTCCTGAAGGAGCAGTGGGTCGCACATTAACAGGATACATGAAGTGGTTTCAATTTTACATAGACCCCTCACACTTGCATTAAAAAAAACTCCTCTCTTTCTCATTCGAACACTGCCATTTCCCACCAGTGTTCAAAACTTTAAACTATTTCTGAATTTTGTCTAACAAGAGCTTTTGCGGGAAATACTGAATACATTTACCTTTTTCGGCTTCTGAAAATGCTGTCCACACTAAGGCCATAAGCTATAACAAGAGGGTCACAAACCTAAAAGATAAGGGAAAGAGCAGAAAATAATTGATTAGTAATGGATTTCATTATCAGCTAATTACATTTAATTATAAATTGTGTATATGAAGTACTGAATGTGACACCAAGACCTTTCGAAGCACACAATGTGACAGACGGCACCACAGTCAAAGGAGCAATGAATGTAACAAGGACAAGGTGCCTTGTGCTTGCACCAACGATGTGCATTAAGAAGTTCCTCATTTTATCTCTTCTTTTTAATTTTTTCCTGCGTTTAAAGTAAGTCTTTGCAATAGATTTTCTTGGTCGCTCCACTTTACTCTGACAATATCGCGGTTGTAAGTTGATCATTTACATCGGCTCTGTCATTATCTGCTAATATATACAGTATGTCTTTTGTGCATTGTTGGTTGTTGGTAGTAATCTTGGTTTATTTGTGCATGTTTTTGGCACCAATAGTGATTAAGACCAAAAAATGTTTTCCTTTCCTGTTCTTGATTGTTACACAGATTCTCCAAAAGACTGTCTCTAGATGAATAGTTTAAATGGGTCACATGTTCTTCTTCCAAAACAAATATTAATATTTTGAGCTAAATCCCTGCAACCTTGTGCCAAGGCTTTATGTTGATCAGCCCCCACCAACCCTTGAGTGGAAGGTGAAGGGAAACAAGTCACACCACTTAAAGGTTGCAGATTTACCCTCAATTCGGACTCTGTTCAGTGCTAAAACCCGTAATAAGCTGTAAGTATCTTCTCACATGCTGCTCTATGGAATTTGAACGTGCCGGTCATGTGTTGTTCACAGTCTCTCCTTTTAAAGCTTGTGCTGAAGACTACCTTAATGACTGGACTCTGTGTTATCTTTGTTATTTTAGTTGTTGGGAGGGCATAGGGGGAAGTTTCACAGCCAGTTGCCTCCTAACAACAGACGGAGACTGCTGCTGTTGCTACTGCCATGTCTGGCTTGGACAGTTTCTATGGTAACCCACCCACAGGATAGCAATATGTACGACCGTAGAGGAAACTGGGGTTGATAGGGCTGTGGATAATGATGAGACTTTTATTTCTGTTTCTCCCACACAAACAGCCATGATACAGTGGCTGTAACTAAACTGTATCTTTTTAATCAAGTAGTTCTGTAACTGCAGATTTCAAAAGATTTCAGGTGTTCATATCTAGAATCACCTAACCGTACTTTAGGTCATGCAGCAGTGTTAATCGGTGTGGTAGACTGAAATGAAATGTCCTCAGTTAAAGCCTTTGGAATTCCACAGTAGTTCACGGTCTCTCTTTACAGACCGATTCAGACGCATTTCTTTTTAGTTTGTAGGCATTTGAGGCAGCAGCAAAATGTCTTTTTTCTCTTCTGCAGTCTCATGCTCCTCTGTGGCATTCAGTGAGTAAATATATAAAAAAAAAATCTTATTGTTCAGCTCATTCCATTCCTGTGTTTTCTGCTCATTGGGTTAGCAGCATATGACAGTCATTAACGCTTTTAGTACGATTTTATTTGTCCTTTCTTTAAATGTAGATTGCTTCATTGAATCCCCATGTTTGGCTTGCTGGTTCCAGCTTCTTAAATGTGAGGATTTGATGCTTTTCTTTGTCATACATGAAAGTAAAATGAAAATTCTTGGGGTTGGCCAAAAAACAAGACATTTGAAGATGCCACGTACAGGCTGTGGGAAATTATACACAACATTGCACTAGGTGACCTGTTCATTAGATTTTGATGAATATAGGCACTGTAGTTTATTTTCAGTAAATTCCACATTTACTGCGCTGCTGTTATCTGTTAAATAATCACTAGTGGTCCAAATCCACTTCTGAAAATAATCCCCAACACATGTAGTTTTTACTTCTATTTGAGTATTGATTGCTAAAAACTGCTTTGCCCAGATGTTTTAGGAAATGATTGTGAAATGATGATGTCAACAACAAGATGCACGTGGAGATCATCACAGTGTAGTGTAGAATGTGCTCATTGTGTTGTTCGTCAGCAAAAGGACTGGGTTTAGTAAATGCAGCTGAATGTGCATTAGGACTTACTTAGGACACTCTAAAGGTCAGGCATCGTAGGATTTGCTGTTTTTTAATGTTACTGACATCTGCGCAGAACCACCTTATCAATACCCCTAATAACTCATTACACCATGCCACAGTCAGGTGTGTACGTGCATGTGTGCAACTGCAATGTCATTGGTACTGTTGATTGATATAGTCACCCCACACAAGTCTTTTCCACCCAGCTGGTTCTCTCCCAGGAGGAGTGAGGTTAACACCCCAGACTGGCTGTGCTTGCACATCGACCTAGCAATAAGGACTAAACGTGTCATAAAGGTGAAGTGAAGTGTGTGATGTAGACAATGACACGCTGTCATGGCCTCTTCAGTGTTTATGGAACAGTTTGTTCTCAGTTTCAGGACATAAAATAGTCATTTTTAGTATGTTATGAAAGTCCGTACATAATAATGAGTCTGCTCACCTGTCCTTGTTGCTCTGACACAATTTCATTGAGCTGAATAAAACATGGTATACTGTATTCTTTGCCTCTGTGGTCAATACATGTTGGACTCAGTCAGACCTTGCAATAGAATAACAAGAAGACACGTGCCTTGAAAAATGATTAAGTCATAATTTCTTTCTGTACTCTGCCTCTGCTTCCACTCGGCTGGATGTATGAGCTCTACAAGGCCTGGAAATGAAAGCCGTATTTCAGTCTATTGGCTCTTTATCCCACTGTGTCGTGTCTCTGGTGAATTCACCTGGGGTTATATCAGCTAAAATTAGACTCTCAATTATGAGCAATTACCGCCAGGGCTGTGGGCCCCACAGTGTATTCACTCTCTTGCTCACACCCGCACTGCGCCACGCCACTCCAGTACCTTTCGTGGTTGGGTAAGTACCTACAGTAAAGTGAAAGTATGCTAGGAGAAGCTGTGCTCACAGTTCCTCAATCCTGTTCTTGGTTTATTTTCTATTTTGTACCTCAGCTCTAGTGGAGGTTAACTGTCTAACACACTGTACAATTACACTTGCCCTGCAAGCTTTGCAGAAATTAATCTAAGTTATGTGAGCAGGTGCATTACAGTTATATGTGATCCAATGCAAAGAAGTGAGCAAAAATCTAAACACAATCTGAATCTGTCACAAATTTAGACAACTTAATCTGAGTTATAAATGTTTTTTAATGCTGCTATGTGTGTGTTCACATCAGAAATCTAAAAGGGACCTATATTTGTAGTTATACTTACTTACTTACTATAGGTTTAGGATGGGGAGTGGTATTGGCACACAAAAGCTCAAAAACAGGAACCATATGTGGAAGCTTACGCAAGATCACGTGTAAGAGAGTAAAACCAGTATAATCCTCCATTTTACTTGTAAGACTGCTTTTGTTTTATGTGGATAAAGAGTTATATCTCTGAACTGTCGAAACGTATAGATGTTATTGAAACCATGAGCTCCCGGCATAAAAACAATGAAATCTTTCAAAGATTCTCTACAATTTTCTGCCTAAAGATGTTTTTTATTTTGCATTTGCAACCCAAACTGTCTAAGACACAGATTATGATCACAACTTTAGCCTGTTCATGCTTGTAGTCAGTTTCTGTGCCATACACCAACACAATGTGACATTTTTCTTCATAACAATGAACTTGGGCACTGTACATTTATTTTAAGTCAATCCCACAAACTCTGTCCTGCTGCTGTAAATACTCACTAGCACAACAATTCTGTAAATACTCGTTAGTGTACCAAATGTGTATCCATTCACAGCTGAACAAAAAGGTCCCATTAAATCCACTTTACATGAATCCACACTTCCACTTTACTCCTATTTGAGTAATGTTTGCCAAAAACTACAGTAATTAAAAAAGGTAATTATTTAGTTTTGTGAAATTAAAAGTTTATACATATTTATGGTCTGTCTTTAAGAAGGACCAGAAGAAGGAACAAGTCGGCTTGTGGGCTGAGAGCAACACAGGCAGGGGAAGCCTGAAAGTATCGAGAGAGGATTGTTGGTTTTGGTCTTTTCATGTAATTTGTTGACAATAGGAAAACATATAGAATATCGCCTTGTTTAAATTTAGGATGTGTTTTTTCTCCGAGGAACACTACAAGACAAAAATAGTCAGAGTGGTAAAAGTTGGCGGCAGTCACTGTTGCAATTTACCATGCCCAGCAAAAAAAGTATAAGGGCTGAACAAATACAAAGGAAGGTTTAATGATAGAAAGATGAAA
The DNA here is from genome assembly GCF_004354835.1 of Perca flavescens. Lineage (NCBI taxonomy): Eukaryota > Metazoa > Chordata > Actinopteri > Perciformes > Percidae > Perca > Perca flavescens. The sequence goes on along the minus strand of NC_041348.1, from coordinate 19,227,984 downwards.
TGGAGAAGGGACCAGCTGCTTGTCATGTTTACCGACGTAAATAAAGCTTTCTAAGGCAAAAATCAAGGGATCTTTTGATCAGATGTGTTTGAAAGTGTGACGTCAGCCAAGTGTTACCAGAGATACCTTTCGCCAGTTGAACTGCTGATCACAGACTCTTGAACACCCCCCCCCCAATGAGGCACTGCAAGCCTCAGTGAACACTCAAAGGTGAAGCGATGCGGGTAGACTGGAAGGTATGTTAGAGCGCTGTTCCTGCAATCTTTTTCTCACCACATTATTGTCTGTTTACCCTTAAAGGTTTCATTTTAAATGTTCTAATTAAAGTATGGAAATTCCAATGGAAATTTAAATTAGTTATGACTATAGTAATTAAACCATACAACTATCTGTAGTCAGTTTCCATGTAGTCAGTTTCCATTTTCATCTTTAAGCACTTGGTGTGATGTGAATACAATCCGTAGATTTAAGAGAAGTATAAAACAGTCCAGTTGTGTTTTAAGAGACCTTCTCAGATTGACAGTGACACAAAATATCCTGCTGGTAATTCCCCTTGCTTTGCCTTTGTAAAATATGATCTTAGATTTTCTCAGAGAATAACTTCAGGGAAAGGACTTGTTATTATGACAGATTACTTGTGCCATTCTCTGTGCGGATTAGGTAAATTAGGAAAAGTAGGTCGAATAAGAAACATCTTTATCCGCATCATTTTTGGCCAAATTTAGAGGAGGGAGATTGTTGAGCTCTCATGGACTTGTGACAAAATTGAGAAAGACATGAGAATGAAATACTCACATTTCGCCAACTACCAAGATCAGAGCCAGACATTTGGTTTCATCCTTAAAATACTGTTTTGATATTTTGGTTTGGATGTTCTGCTTTTGAGGGAATTATTACCACATGCTTTAAATCTTTCACAATCCCAACACCCTGTTACTCATCTAGCTTTTAGCTGCTTTGTAAAAATGCAATTCAAATAAATTCTCTTCCTATCCCCCCAGGTCAGGAACGATTTGGGAACATGACGCGGGTGTACTACAAAGAGGCTGTGGGGGCATTCGTGGTGTTCGATGTGACAAGGGGCTCCACATTTGAGGCGGTGTCTAAGTGGAAGCATGACCTGGACAGCAAGGTGAAGCTGGCTAATGGCAACCCCATCCCCTCAGTGCTGCTCGCCAATAAATGTGACCAGAAGAAAGAGAGCTCCAACAACACAGCCCTAATGGACAATTTCTGCAAAGAGACTGGCTTTCTGGGCTGGTTTGAAACCTCAGCTAAGGTGAGAGATAAATACATTAGTAGTAGAAGCTATTAGTTGCATATATGCGTAAAATAGATCCATGCTCTTTTACATACATTACTATTTATATCTGTTAATAGGCTTTTTTCCATACACACTCTCTCTGATGTTTCTTTATGTTGTACTCATGGTTACTCTACACTTCAGCAGCATAAAATTACCAAAGTTAGGGCTCATATTAATGCTAGCTGAAAGATGTTGCATACTGGGGATACATATTTCCTTTAAAGGTAAAGAGTCCAAACATGACTAGTAATGTCTTCAAATCTTATTTTACGCATGAATGTGACTTGAGTTTAGAGCAACTCAGATGTGATAAGAGTTTCGAAATGCTCACACAGGCAAGTCAAAATAAGAGGAGCCACTGGACTTTTATTGTGAAGACATTTTGCCATGGCTTCTTTACTTCTTATGACAGGAAATCCTCCAAGCCCCTTATGAATGGTGTAATCACACTGGTTAGACTGTGGCAATTGTGAAATAGTTACAATTAGTAATTGTTTTTTGTTAAACACTTGGGAACTCACTCAACAGTTATTCAGTAATTTAGGTATGACAGTTTGTAGATAATTGGTATAAAATTGAGACGAAAAATCTTTAAAGCTTTGCCAAATGACTGAAGTTGTTTTTATATTGTACAAATGAGACAGGTTGGATTTTTGACAGGAAGTTTTTGACAACCATTTTTTTTTTTATCCTGCTGTCTTTGCCATTCATGCACAACATTTATGGACATTTATCTTTCCAGCCAGTGAAAAGATTTGCTGGACAGCTGGTGCGGTATGGTATCACATGACGGTGATTGATGTTGATTGATGTTGCAGGCTATGTGGGTTATAGCGACAGGGCTCAGAAAGATAATGTTCGGTGGTGTTTCTCCTCAACTCTGGTTACTGGGTTTGTGTGTTTACACTATGCTTTTGTACTTTTGTCTCTTTGTGAGTAGAATTTGGTAAAGTGAGATCATTTTGGCTGCCTCTCTCTTCAACAGAGGTTCAGTTAAGCAATAAGTTTGTAAATGTAAGGACTAAAATATATCTGTTTAGTCTACAGTGATGGAAGAAGCATTCAGATTATTAACTGAAGTAAGAGTAGTAATACGACACTATGAACACTCTCCCCTTTGCAAGTAAAAGTCCTGCATGCAACATTATAGCTCAATGTTGTTTTAAGCCCCCAATATCTCCTTCCAGGCAGTGCTGGGACAATTGGCTTCAAGGCACCTAACCCTAACCTTGACCCTAACCATTGCCTAATCCTAGTGGCTTCCAGGCAGCGCTGCCTGGAAGGAGACATTGGGGTGCTTAAAACACAGATAAACAACATTTTACCTAAAGAAAGTACAAAAGTATTGGCAACAAAATGTACGCAAAGTACAGTGTTATATTATTATATTATGAGATCATAATTTAATGCAAAGCAGTACTTTAATATACTGTTGGGTAGTTTAATCTAAACTTAGCACAAAAAGTAAGGAAATTTGTGTTTGGTAGATTATTTCTCTGTGGTAACAATGCTTTTTGGCAGTAAATCTTATACCGTTGGAAAGCCTGTTTAGTTCCCTTTCAAATGGTGCCCCATTTGTAAGAAACATGCATTTGTGAGATGAGCAGCAGCGCTGTATATGTTGCGCCCATTAAAAATTTGCCAAATCTTTTCTGCCATTGCAGGTTATTTTGCTGTTGCTATTGACACTTGTTCTGAGCTTCTGGTACCCCCAGGTGCTGCCAATCAGGTGCATAATTGGCACCCTATTGGCAGCACCTGTGAGCATGGGCCCTACTACTGTAAGTACAGCTACAGTCAGTCAGAATGGGATGCCACCCACAGCAGTGAGTGACCAGCATGAGGAGGAGGTGCCAGGCTGTTGTGGCTGTGGATGGTTCTTGCACACGCTACAGAGGCTCCTGTTTGTGAAATGAATAAATTGTTAAATTGCCAATATGTCTTGTTTCTTCAACCTTCAATCATCCAATTCACCAAACACCAAACGAGTCAATGGCAGAATAAGCTGTTTGGCATTGGCAGAGAAGATTTGGCAAATTTTTCATGGGCGCAACCCACATACTCAGCGCTGCAGCTGAGCAGCACTAAGTTTATAAAAATGCATCACATTTTCTGAACTGATCGTATGTTTTATATCCTACGATCAGTTCACTCTCTCACTCGCTCTACACACACATTATTTATGCTTCTGTGTTAAATCAACACCGTGGGTACGTACGTGGGTATGTGGAGATACAGACCCTACGCCATAGCCTGACGTGCTCGTGCACCTCTCTAAAAAATGTAACCAAGTACCAAAAAATTCCACAGCAGCACTTGAGTAAAGTTTCTGATTTACTTTCCGCAGCTGTTAGTCTGTGTTGTGAGGCTTGTTTTTTTGTGATAAAGTGCAAACTGTCAATGCTATAATATGAGATTATTCAGCAGGTAACAGAGTGAGAGCATGAGGCAGACACAAACAAAAGGCTGCCAGCAGTCTGCATGTGCCACCTCATGTTCAGTGATAAATCACTTCCTTTGAAAGATGCAGTTGTGTCTGATGAGCCCTTGAATCACAGCAAGTTAAATGTTTCCCTTAACTTCTGTTCCTGTCACAGTTGTGCCACTTTCTAACTCAGCCTTATCCTTCTAAGAAAAAGTCAATGACCCAAAAGACGTTTTCAAACACACACTTATGCATTTTAAACTGTAACCATCTTTTCTACTTTTGTTTTAAGGAATGCTTTGATGAGCTTTTGCAGCTGTGTGTAAAGCCTTTCTGGCCATTTCCTCTGTGTTGCTGTTTTGTGTGCCTGTCACCCTAACAACCTGTGATTGGAGTATCAAACTTTCGTTCAGTTTGAAGTGACAAAACACATTCCTTCATGTCATACAATATGCACAATAATCATGATGGATTATAGATATGCATTATTTTCATCAGAGTTTTAAGAAGTCTGTGGCTGAGGCAGGTCACTTTGCCAAATGTTTAGGGGCTGTCAACTTTCTCTCGTCCCACTTAATTGAAAAATTGTAAATTTGAAGAGTTGTGATGTAGACAGTACTTGATAGTATTCACATGCACTTCAAATTAACTCACAGATTTGAACAGTACATGTTTTGCAAATAATATACCACATTGCTCCTTGGAAGATTTATAATTATTTTTTAACATAATAAGCTTTAAGACTTTTGGATCTCAATTATTTTCTTATCCACAAGCATTTTTTAATAATATACCTCAGTTTGCCTTTACCCAAGATGCACATGCCTTTTTGTTACTATAGAGCCTTGAGAAAGAACATTAATATTGAATAACTCTTCAACCCACCGGATGACAGCTTTTGGCCACAGTGTGAAGGACAAAAGCAAATGGTGGTTTTTACCTTGTCTGTGCTGGCCTCAGATCTCTGTCTCCCAGCTTTAACAGGCTGGCTCATAAAAAGGGGTTTAGTGGACTTCTAAAGCAAGTCTGAAAAGCTGCATAAAGACCATCCTATTAAATGTACCTTGGCAAGGCAATAGAGTAGTGTCTTAATTGTCAATGTGTTAATGTGCAATATTTTTTATTTAATAAGTGTCTTTTCACCACTCTGACATACTGTTTTGATCTTATCCTAGGACAACATCAACGTGGACGAGGCAGCACGTTTCCTGGTAGAGAATATCTTGGCTAACGACAAAGGTTTGCCATATGAGGAGAGCAATGGAGACCGGATTAAACTGGACCAGGAGACTGTGGCTGCTGAGAGCAAGTCAGGCTGCTGTTGACAATCGATCCATTCATATTAGCCATCCGCCTTCCTTTGGAAGGGTCCAACCCGAGGACCCAGCCTGTGGCTCTCAGCCCTCTCCTGCAGCCTCTCTGAGGAATATGAATTATTGAGTCTTCAAAGCTTCAGGATTTTCCCCTCTCTGCACTGATGCCCGTTTGTCCTGCACATCCAATTTTCTCATTGTAGTTTTCCCTAGGACAGAATTGAAGCCAAATTTTATCTTGATGTTGTTGCAAATGTCACTGCCTCTCTCAGGCCTTTTTTTGTCCCACACCTCTAAACCACGACATCTTTATTATTGTGTTTGTCTCACTCCATATTTCCCTGATTGTGTATTCAACCACCAACTATGAACCCCACCCAACCCACCACACTTGAACCCTGCTGCTCCTCCTGTTGCCCTGACAGCCTCTGAAGCTCTGGACTATACAACGCCTAAGAAGGGGTGCCAACTAAGCAGAGATTTGTGAAATACAAGCTAGAAAACAACCTAGCGTCTTAATTTCTGTCACTTTGGTCTATTCTATTCTATTTGGTCGATTTGTGAAACACAAGTTAGAAAACAACCTGTAGCTTCTTAATTTCTGTCACTTTGGTCTATTCTCTCTCAGTATCCTTGTCATTCAACATTTATCTGTGAAACAAGACACTTTATGTCTCCTGTTTGTGTTTCCAGCTGTTCTTTAGACCAGTGGTTCCCAACCTTTTTTCCTTGGCGCCCCCCCTACTCGTGTCTAAGAAAAGCTGAGTTTCATTCATAAAATAGTGATGCCATGGCGGCAGGAAAATCGAGGATACAACAAAATATATAGTTTTCATACAGACTTTTGTATATATTATATATTCTAGTGTATTATCATAATTTGTTTAACGTGCAAATATTTATTTTTTTTCCTCAACCTCAAACCAGATAAAGACTTGCGCCCCCCCCCAATCTTTGCCGCCCGTACCCCAGGGTTGGGAACCGCTGCTTTAGACTACTGTGTAAAAGTAAGCAAAGGCATCACAGTTAGGCATCACAGTTAAGCATTATCAAAATCTTATCATATCTCATATCGCTGTCATGAATTGTTGTCTATGCCGTATTTTGTCTGACGTAAGGTGCCATAATACAGTTTTTGTTAAGGTAATTACAGGGGAACACTTTTTGTTATTCACTCGAGCATTTATGGACGGACAATACAGTATTTCACAAAAACTCTAATAACCGGACCATATGATGCACTGTTTTTCCACTAGTATAAAAATGTAGATCTGATTTACAGTATGTATTTTTTTTTTATGTGTTGGGTCAAGTATTATGCAATTATGTGACAGAATCAGAAAGGGGAACTACACTCTCTTGTATGTATGAAAGTGTTCAAAAAACAACTTTGAGTTGAGATTACATTTTCTTGTTAAAATACTTCAAATCTGAAAGACCAAAATAGAATAAACATTTTAACAGATTTGTGTTGTAAATGTGTGAAACATTTTGTTTCCCTGTGTAGATTGTATGGTTCATTGTCCTAAGCAAATGTTTCAGATTATAAAATGAATTGTTTATTACTGGAACAAATATGCCTGGGTTCAAGCCATCTGAGCTGGGATTATACTCAAATGAACACATTTCTTATTAGCATACTGCACAAGCAAAAATGCCTGGTGCAGGTAATTTTAAAGTGGGAGCAGGCTGGTATTGCCATGCTGTATAGCATGTTTGCTGCAGCAACACTACAGAGTGACAATAGACATAATTCTGACTGCACTTGAAGAATGATGCAGTGGCAACATAAATTTATCTTTGAAAGCAGGCCTGATTATGAAAAGCACATGGCCAATGGTAAAGTCAATGTCTATAGTAAAACTCACAAAATAATGACAGATAAACTTTTACAACCGTCTAGATTCTACATAACCTAGCACTACATATGTGCAGAGCCACCACTGGTACAGTTATTTCTGTTTTAGTTTACAAAATATATGAGAAAACACTACCTATTATGTCTCCGGAAAAAAATAGTAGCACAAAGTACAATGGATGAAGTTGTGTGAAAAGTATGACTTGGGTGTGTGTGTGTGTGTGTGTGTGTGTGTGTGTGTGTGTGTGTGTGTGTGTGTGTGTGTGTGTGTGTGTGCAAGGGTGTAGGTTTGTTTTAACATTGGGGGGGCACACACATAATAATAATGCGGTCTGGGGGTCTTCCCCCATACAATTTTGAGCATCAAACACTTAATTTCCTGCATTCTGGTGAATTCTAATGCAACATTTTTGGTGCAATTTATGGTGCAAATGTCTTTATGTAAAGGAAATAATTATTCTCCTTTATTGTTAAAAACTTTCTGTATATTCAAAACATCACATGTGTTTCGGGATGTTTTTTATTTTTTTATGAATCATGTTTATCTCAACAACAAATCTGTGAATCAGACCTTGTAAAGCCATAAGCTCCAAAGTTTAAATCTACATAAAAGACATGGAATAACAAGAAATCACTTTTTTTTTTTCACTCTCCTTTTCTGTTCTTTAACCCCCTAATGTGGCTAAGTAAGTTTAAGTAAAGTTTTTTTTTACTTTTTGGGGGTTGTCTTTCATAATGTGTGTGTGTGTGTGTGCGCGTGTGTGTGTGTGTGTGTGTGTGTGTGAGAGAGAGAGAGAGAGAGAGAGAGAGTAAGACAGTGTGTGATAGTCATCAGACACTTCTCATCACCACTACAGCTTGTGCTCTTCCACGTAACTGTTTCCAAAGCAGGAATGCAATAGGCATGCCAGTGTATTGCATTACAGCAACTCTCATTCCGCATATCACATGCCTTTCAAACAATGAACCATGACAGCATATTGGTGTATTGCTTTTCATCTCAGTGTATTTTTATGTTTCTTTGTCCTACAATTGTGCAGTTTAAAAGTATGAGCCATGTGTGCGTCACATAGTGTCACACTTGAGGCACATTTTGAGGTTATGAGTTACACACATTACACATTGGGCTTTCAGGAAAATGCAACCATTGTTATGCTTTTAGTGTTAACGTTACAACTTTTATTAAGATGGTTCCAGAAAGGTTTCGATATAAATCTGCACCGCATTTTGAGGCTATATTTTGTGGTGGTATTATTGGATATTGCAATATTTTTCCAGTTTATATCTAGGTTGTTTAATTTAAAGGAAACAATCTGTCCATCTCTCCACTAAGCTCGAGACCCCACCCACGTTAGGTCCGTTGCTTCGCAACGAGTAAACTCTCAAGAGCAGACCAAACCAAACAAATGCAGCTCCTCCCGGGCAGGCTAACGCTACCTAACTTGTTCTTGGTCAATTAGCTTTCAGATTTATTAAACAAGTGCAATGTCCAAGGCACAACCCAAGAAAAAGGAGTCCTCCTCCAGTAAAGTATCTGTATCCGACCGACAGACGGAGTGAGTTTGGTTAGCAATTAGCGTTAATTAAGGCCAGTTTTAGTTAGCATTAAAGTTAGCAACGTATTATCAAAATAAACTACGCTAGCGTTAGCAAACGTTAGCATTTAGGAAGCTTGCTAATCGTGACAGAACATCGTATTTTAACTGTGATTGGTTTAATTGTGTTATGTATTTACGTAAATACAGGTAACGTTACTAAGTTAGCGTTAGCTAGCTATCTACTGTAGCTATCTATCTAACGTTATCTATCTATCTATCTATCTATCTATCTATCTATCTATCTATCTATCTATCTATCTATATGTCTATCTGTCTGTCTGTCTGTTTAGCTGTAAGTCATACGGCATGTAAAAAATAACCCCGTCTGTGATCATTATGGCCAAAACATTTAGCCATTAAGAGATATCACTTACACTATGAGAGGGTTAACAGGGATTTGGTGCGTTTACTCTTTTTCTGAATCTTTGGTACTGAGCTGGCTAATTTTGTTGCTAAATATTGACAAAAGGAAAGCCAAGAACAAATAAAGAAATGATGAGTTATGTGTCATTATTTCAGAGCAGCGTCCCTAGTAGCCACTTCCTCTGAGAGCCTAGGAGGTGTCTGGAGATGCAGATTCCCCAATTGGCCTGAGTGGAATGATGCAGAAGTCAACAAGGAGAAATGGGACTCAAGTAAAGGAGCTGAAGATGGAAAGACGAGCAAGAGTCACAATGCTGTAAATCTGGAGTATAAAATAATGAAAATGCTTCAAATCCACTTTACAACTGACTGACTAATTTTGAGATTATGTTGATCTCTGTGTATGTCACATTCACTTTGTTTGCTTTTGTCTGCAGCCATTTTTTGAAGATCCTGAGGGAAAAATTTCCCTGCTTCCATCTTTGAAAGTGCACTCCTGGAAGCGTCCTACAGAGTTTATTGTCAACAAGGTGTGCTTCTATGTTAATGATATGGTTTCTGTGGTAGTACTGTACATGCCACATTTATAACTGTCTACAACATAACAGTTATTCCATGGCACTGTAAAATAGATACAAATGGTTTATACTTGGACTGTTATAGTATACCCTATGTAGCCGTTCAAAAACATAGACTTGCAAAGACTAAAACATTAATCTCCTGAGCAAAAATATAGATTTATTGTTAATTAACAGTTTGTTGCAGCCCTTAGATGCATCAAAAAGTGCATTTATTTGCCACACAGTGTGAAATGTAGTTAAGGAAATCTGCTCTCTAGTCGCCTCCAATGAAATTTTAATTGCATCACTCCACTTTTGTGTTACCCGTCGCTCAGTGCAGTATTGAGCAATTACTGGAAGCTTCCTGCTTTTTGAATTAGTCCTTGCCAGGTCACAAGCTCCCTTTTCACTAAAGATGTCAGAAGCATTTCATTAATTTCATACAAGAGGAATACAGGCTAATCACAGAAGTAATCAGCTGTGCAGATGCACAGCTCTACTGTGAATCTCTCTTCATCAGTCTATACCAGTGTTATTGACAGAATTAATTCAAAATTTGGTTCTTACTTAGAGTTGCTGTGACAATGGGAAAAAACTCAATCTCCCTTGAGGTGAGATCCCCTGATCTCTCTCACCATCACCTGACCCATTAATTCATTTTTAATTAGTAACACTGTAGAGTCTATTAACTTGGTTGTGAAATATTCATCGCAGACACAGTCTTGGGAGTATCATGGCAAGGTTAGACCAGTTTAAGACCTGGGATGAGTAGAGAAGTATTAAGTAGGTTAAATATTCATGTCCATTTTAAACAGGTGAGGCATGACAGCAATATTCTAAAGCTGGTTGATCACTGTGTTATTATACTGAATAATACTGATATGTACAGATGCTACAACAACCTGAGTGCATAACGTTTGTCTGTCAGTCATCTGGCTGTGAAGGTGCTAAAATTCTCATGCGCATGTATTAATTTATGCCTCCAATGAATACAATGATCTGCTTTATTTTACTGTAGGGTCTCACCGTTGTTAAAAACCAAACAACCTTTGACCTAATCTCCCCCAATGATCATCTGTTTTGCAGTGAGGTTAGTTTTCAACTGTTTTCTACTTTTCTATGACCAGTATCAATCAGCACTTGGATAGTGTATTTCATGTCAGACAGGGTAACGTTTTACTGAAATTAGACTGGGGTAATGCAATGCACTATTGCTTTTGTGAATGATAGATCAGATAATTGAGGATTTGTTCAATAGATGGGTTGATAGTTGTTAAACTCATGATTCATTTTCTCCCCCTTCTCTCCTCCATCTTTGATCAAGCTGATGAGGTGGATCATCAGTGAGATCTATATTGTTTGGACGCTGCATAACAGCACATTTACAGAACAAGATGTTTGGAAACCTTGGGAGCACATCTACTCACTGTGTAAAGTGGTGAAAGGTCATGAGCCGCTCTACAACAACTATGGGAAATACGTTGTCAGACTCTACTGGATGGTGAGCCTGACATGCATGCAAACATCCATTCACACATCTACTGTAAGGCTACTAAAGATTACGTTTTTAGGAAACTCAAACCTTCTGACATCACAATGCCTCTTTGTTAATAATACATTTTTTAGAGGCACACTTGAGGCAACGGTTAACACAATATTGCTGTAGCAGCTGAGCTGCTGCGGACCTCTGTTCACAAGGACGCCACACACTCGGGGAGGAACGTTTCACACAGATCTTTATTTTGCCGACTGCACATAGACAGAACGCACTGTGTCAGACAGTTCTCTGAATTTTATTATTCAGCAGACCCCATAGGATGCATCATACGAGAGGGAAATGAGGATGGACTGAGGCTTGGAGGGGGGAAGGGATGAAAAAGCCTTATCCACTCAAAGCTCAAATCATTCAGTCTTACTACTGTGCCAAAAGTAGTCTGGCTTCATATATTGCCTGATTTGATAAGGCTTAACAGAAGTCAACTGCCCCTTATGGAGAACAAGACTCAAGTTGGGATCTATAACTCTTAAGACCATTAGAGCAGGAACAACCCTGGGAGGGCTTTATGCACTGCAGTGTCATTCATATTGATTATATGCGAGTGTAAAGATTTTACAGGTTTTTGCTCTAAATAAGGCTCATCATTACTTTGGGATACAGCTTAGAGTTGCTGGCCTGAGAGTTTCGGTATGTGTGTTGCTTGCCACAGATCTCTTAGTGGACAATACATCATTGTGTCATTTTCGAAAGGGAACTTCTTCCAGCACAACAATTTGGGTCAGCGAGAGATTGAAAAAAGGCAGAGCTAAAAATGATGGGGTTCTGTAACACTGAGTCTTGCCTTGACAAACAATGATGACACGGTTGTAGGCAGCAGTCCCCGTGCCAACCATAGCACGCTAACAGATGGTTGTTGAGATGGCATTAAGCACCCAGCCCCCAACCACCCTTCCCATTTCCACGCCTGTTTTCGCTGATAGGCTACTCTTTTTCTCCCCTGCTCATATGATTCTTTATTGTTCCACCACAATCTTTTTTTCTTCTTTCATGCCGCTGTAAATATCCATTCCAATCTCATTTTCTCACCCTGTTTTCCACCATCCTACAACTCTGTCTCTCCTTTCCTCCTTTTCTTCCTCTCTCCTCTAACTTACCATTTCACACTGTATTTTACCCCATCTGCAAACACATTGAGCTCCTCCTCAGGGCAATGGTTTGACAAGAAAGTGGAAGAACAAGCAAGACAGAAAGTAAGCTCGCCCACACTGTGCACACTGCTCTGATAGATAGAAAAGATAGAAAGGCACAGCTGTGAACAATCAGTCAGTTTATCACCAGCTTGTGCTGCTTTTTCTTACAAGCAGTGTGAAACTCCCCCAGACGGCCAGTAGACAGAGCACACCACAGCCGGCATGTAACAAGCTCTGACACCAAACAGGATGCAGCATAATGTAGCTAATGCTAGGAGAGATGTTAGAATGTGAAGCCCATAGATCTGAGATTTAGAGTTATACACGTAGGGCTTTTAGGAAAAATTTTGATGATGTGAATCACACACCTATGGCAAACACTTTAAAATGGTAGGAGAAATCAGTTTACATTAGCAGTGGATGTTTTAGGGGCTGGTATCAGTCATGGCCAATCACATCAGCTCCTCTTATTACCTCTAAATGCAGTTGTCTCCCCCACCACTATGTACAGACTGTTTGGTAAAGGAGTTGAGAGTTCAGACAAGCTTCCTCTGACATGAAACTGCTATTTCAGTCAGAAACATTTAAGTCAAGGACTTCACTGCAAATGGTTATAGAGTTCAATTCTGCAGAAAATGCTCTGTTCCTTCAAGGAATCTGAGCAGTGTTTAGAATTATGCTGGAAGAACAAATTACATAACACACTGTAGTACAGAGTCAGTGAAACCTGTTTATGTACATGAACATTAGATCCCAGTAAAGTCAACAATACCCAAAGCTTAGCACATTTTGGAGGGATTTGGGGTGGTGGAGGGAGTTGACTCTGCAAGTAGTGTTGGCATAAAGGTATCAGCAAAATAAAAGTATTGTAAGGTTATGAAAGCTGCCTAGTACACTTGAATATGATTGGATGTTACTCAGCTGATAGCCGACCAGAAGATGCATCAATGAGACAATGATAATGAGCATGGATGAAACAGCTGATGGATGAAACAGCTGATAGCTGATCAGCCGATGCCAGCGCCGCTTCAGTACTTGGCCTGAGGGCAACACTCTATTCTGGTGTGAGAGCTGCAAGTATAAATATATACAGCAGCTCAAATATATAGCAAAAAGCAGTATTCCATCATTACAAATATTCTGTGAGATGATGCCTCTTTTTAAGCTGAATTGATTTTGTTTTTGGTGATTCTGAGACCCTGGTCAACATGTCTTGTCTTTTTTCTGTGTGTAATCATGGGTGTTTCTTTTTATCCACACGTGCTACTCTAAAAAACATAAAAAAACAAATTAGCCTTTATTTTGTTTTACTTATAGTAAGTGGTTAATAAGGGGGTGATCTGAGACCTGAGAGTGATATTGTTCTTCTCATTTAACTCTTGGCTAAAAAGCCCTTTAAGGTTTACATGACTTGCTAGAGCCACTATTTGAGGTGCATTGATTGTTATACCGTATCTTCACTCACTATGTCTTCCTTCCTTGCTTTTAGGGTTGTTGGAGGAAGATAACGGTAGATGATTCGATGCCATTTGATGAAGAAAACAACCTGCTTCTTCCAGTTTCCAACTGTCAGTCAGAGCTTTGGCCAATGTTGTTGGCTAAGGCTCTTATTAAAGTGGCCAACACAAAGTGAGTTACTGTACATTCCATAAGCATCTCAGTACGGCCACAAGGAGTTGGGAAACAGTTATAATAGTCTTAAAGTAAGAGGGCGGAAGAACAGAGTCAAGCTTATTCCAAGTATATACCCACTATGCAGCCTGACTCTAATAGGACCACTGTACAAATACACACTATGCACACTTCCCTTTAATCTAACACTGTACACTGACCCTGCTTAAGTAAAGCAGTATACAGTACAAGATGTTAGTATTTCTCAATTTCAATTGGATTTAAATGCAGTGATTAACCAGTAATTTGCAGTGAACAAAATTAAAGTAATTTACTAACTGATTTCTGAGAACATTAATAAAATCCACAGAGCTTTATTTCAAAATCTAGTCAAGATCACAGTGTTTCCAAAGATACCAAATGTTTCATGCTGAACTATTAGGAAATGTTTGTAAAATAATATGCAGCACACCTAGAATTTCCACATTTCATGTACTGTCAATATACTGTATGGTGTAGGCTTTACTTTAAAGTTTCTGAAGGTAGGCTGAATTGTTAGTGGAAATCAGAGTTCAGGAGGTTAATTTCCTGGCTGACAATTACGTACTGTACATGCTGAATGAAGTTAACTAAACTATTTAAAGCTCACACACACATGCGCAAGAACCCCCACACAGAGTGTGTTTTGCTGACTTAGCTAAACCTTCACCTGACCTAATCTCTGCCCTGAGCTGTCTTGAGTTTGGTGACAGAGAGGGAGTGTGCGTGTCTGTGATGGGGAAACATGGCGTATGTAAAGGTGGCTGTTTCAGTGTCCACAGAAGGTCAAGACATAAATGTTTCATCCAAGACAGGAAACAAAGGAGCCTCTCTCCTCGTGAATCATTTATGAACCATAGTGAAAGTTCTTTGTACTGTACTAGTACCAAACTTTGCCCAGGTGTCTTCTGGAGCTCCTCCTTTATTATTTTCTTTAATAAAAAGATGAATTTGAGGGCTCCATCACTTTGGGGCTGAATAGCTTTTTTGTAGTGGTTATGGGCTGTCGCATTACTGATCAAGTTGTATTGATTTCACTTCTGGTATCATGACTGGGCTGTGGACTGGACAGGTTGGCAACAGAATCCCAAAAGGACCAATTAAAGCTGCAGCAGCCATCTGTTTCAACTGGAAATTGTGTGCCAAAGATACAGACAGACTCCTTCAAAAAAGTTCTAGAGACTTAAATAATAGGTGCAATACATATTTCAAAATGTAGAATAAAAGCTGAGCCTGTATCCTTGCAGACTTGTTAAAATAACAGCAACAATTTCTGTTGACTTGTTAACCTATTGACCTATATATGCTTGTGATGGTAAATTAAATGGTGATTGTGTTTATCAATTGACCAAACCACAACAAGAGTCAATTTTCACATCCAATTGTTTCATTATTCGTAATACTTAAGTTTACACTTTCGTCACAAAAAAATGGCGAAGTTCATGGATGTCAGTTACCTTTGTTGTTTTCATTGGTGTCATCCCTTAACATCAAGACAGAGAACAAAAGAAAGTGACATCCATTTTTGTCAATTGCATAGAAACAGTATTGCCATGAGTTTAAATACTTGAGCACCAAGCATATTATGTGCAATTTAACAAATTGAAACTGTGACCTCACAAGTTCCATTTGAGAAGAGTGCCAATGCCACTATGGGTAGTTTGAATGGAGTCTCTGGTTTGTTGCAGATCTGTCTTTTTTTAACAGTTCTTTGTATTGTTGTTTTTCAGTGTAGTGTCAGAGGGTTGTGGGCAGATGGGCGAATTGACTTTTATCCACACCCTGACTGGCTGGATCCCAGAAATCCGTCCTATGAAGTAAGGTCCTCATTGACTCCAATCTTGTACGTCTGTCTTTTTGTCTCTTAATCTAAATATTTTCCATAGGTTTCCATTGACAGACTTATCTAAATGGTAGTTTATCACAATAAAGGCTGTGGCACTAAATGCACTCACACAAGCTGTGCATTTTTTCTTCTCAAGTGTACTATTTTATAAAGTATACTGTAGCAAAGGCAGAGAGAGAAGTGTATCTGTCTACAATAGTATGGGAAGTCTGAGGATTTGGGTCTAAAATGGATACAGAGATATATAATAAAGGGGGAGGATAGGCAGCATGGAGCGGAGAATCTCAGCTTGTCAGTGATGGACAATGGGACAACAGTGTTTTGGAGTGGAGCTGGGAAGTGTTATTCTCTCTAGTTCAGCAGGTTAGATGCTGTTAGTGGGTCGCCTGGGGAATCTATCAACACATACAGGCATTAAACATGACATTGTTTGTGTTTCAGATTGATTCATGACACATGAGTTTGCAGTTGTATGTGCATGTACCCACACCCACATACATTTTACAGGATTAAATAAATCAAAATTTCTGCTCACTGTCTAGTTACGGGAGGAGGGGGGGCATCGACGACACAAACAGGATCAAGCTGCTTGCTCAAAAGTTGTAATTTTGTATTAGAGAAGTAGACAGTCGCAAGCAAGCACATTTCAGTCAAAACATAGAAAAAAGTTATTTTAAGAAATAATATTATTTTGAAACGTAATAATAATGTCATCCCCTGTACCTTGTAACCAATTCAGGTTTCTTTAACCTCCTATCAGGTCTGTATATTTGGGCAAAACCTGGGATTTCTTACAAGACACCATTCCCATATTTACACACCCAGATGAGAGTTTGCCGGAGACGAAGCCACAGACTGCAGATCCAGTTGCAGGGAGAGATTCCAGCTTTAATGACAGCAAGAGTCAGCTGCCAGAGAAAGGTAAAGGTCTGAATAGTGCCACAGTTAGACACACACACACACACACACACACACACCAGGACACACAAACATGGACAGGCATACAATAATGCACACATGCATACCCGGAAACATACATCTCAATTACACACATTGCTTGCACATTTAATTGAGTGAGTCAATTAAATCAATGATCCATTAGATTGTAATCATTTGTATGCACATAATACTTTACTACAGCTTGTTAATTTATCCGCGGGCTGTTTAAAAAAATTATATACTGTATATCTGTTGTGTGTCTGTTTATATGCAGAACTATATATTTGTATATATGCATGTGAATGCACAGTGTGTGTAAATCTGTATTTTCCTCCCTCTGCATCCATAATTCAACTACTATGGAGCATAACAATGAATATTTTATTGTCCAAAAGAAACTCACGCTTATCAATGATTCCATTGCCTTAAAGCAGTAATAACCTTTGCAGTATTCATAGTATTGCTTGGTGATGTACTTTAGGACTGGGGAAAACTCAAAGTTCACTATCATGCCATTCTTACAAATCCCTTCATTTCTCAGCCAGTGCCCTGCTGCCTCTTTCCTGTTCTTTCAAGCATCACTTCCTGTTTTCCCATGCTCATGTATTATGGAGCGTGAGATGGTTAATGCGTGTGTGGTGGACTATAAATAAACCAGCAGAGGGAGCAGTGGCAGGGTGAATTATTTGGTGTTCCCGCAGGACAGAAGAGCCTCCCAAGTCAAATGTGGTTATGTGATGAAAGATGGATTGAAATGTCCTCAGAAAAGAGTGTGTGGCTTGGAGTTGTTTCATCTCTTTAAGGTAGAGAGATACAGTAAAGGCTTTATTAAGGTTGTACCCTATCCTACCCTAATATCAAGATTTCTTTTTTTAATTGAACACACCACATTTAAGGTATAAAATGTTTTTCCATCAACATAAATGGTTTGCAGTATGAATTACATTTCGCCTCTCACTCTCTTATTTAGATATCTGCCAATAATCTGTCCCTCGGTCTCTCCTACAATTCCACTTGTTTACAAAAATTATAAAAGTGATGGATATTGCTAACATAATGTAACGGCATGCACGCACAAAGTAGTAATACCGCACGGAACATTTAGGCTATCTTTCAAGGGAAATGCATCACACAGTGCTTACATACAAGCATGCAAACCCTACACATTCTTTCTGTCTCAATGTTTTGGTGCCCACTGTCCAATGAAATGCATAAATTGGAATGCATAAATCACTATGCAGTTTGAGAACCACTTCTCTGTTCAATTCTTAATGTGTAGCCTTTGTATTAGTCTAGCAGTGCTCCCATCTCTCTTCACCATGGTCCTTCAAATTGATTTTCCATGTCCCCTGGCACATGTGATCCTTATACCATATTCTCTAAGATGCACCACACAGGGGCAGGGCCATCCATAGATCACCTAGATTCTCTCTTGTTGCCTTATTTATTTTACCTTATACATACATTTATACAACTTTTTGTATATCGGCTTTACTTTACATTGGTAGATGGCACTATTTTTCACTATATCAGTATGTTCAATCAGGGTCCGTCAATAATGTCTTCTCTCAGTAAAATCTATTATGCACTGATACAGTGCAAGTTCTACAATGTCAGTCATACTGTCAGAGTATAGAATTTTTGCATGTCCATGTTGGAGTGTGTATGTTTGTGTGAGTTTGCATATGCCTACGAGGTTTACATGTACTAGTGTCAGTTTTTTGTGCGTGTGTTTCTCAGGTTCCCCTGAGGTAGTGGTGTGTGCAAGCTACTACCCTTTACAGCCGCATAATAATTCCTGTGGGTTTGGACAAATGGTATGTATTTTCTCTGTTCCTCCTCTGTTGCTGGCTATGCATACATGTGCTCATTCAGTGCAAGTTTTGTACTTCCGTCACACCGTCATGAGAGACATTTGCATCCATGAAAATTAGATTTCACCTTCTGTAGATTGCAGTCAGATCTTCATTACAGATTTGGAAGCTTACAGTAGAGAGATTCACATTGTGATGCAATTACTATATAGTCTGAAGGCAATCTGGCCAGAATGTCTACACAAGCATTTTCAAAGATGTCAAGAAGAAGAAGAGCAAACTCAACTCTGATGTTAGGAGTTATATCAATGACCCTACGCAGTACAAATAGTACATTTAAGGTTTGTGTGGACATGCTCGCTCATTTTTGTGTTGAATCATATGGATACAATTAAATATAAAGACTTACACAAAATCTTACTCACACAAAATAATGATTCTGCCCTAAATGTGAAAACATTTAATTGTGTTTCAATACTTTTTTAATTTATACTACCTTGGTCATCTCTGTTATAGCACAGTAATGTGAAAAATGTACTGAAGCCCCAAAGTAACAGTGGGTGGTGGACATGAAACATAACAGTGCTTGTGACCTGGGGGCATGGTGTGTTCTATTTGGTTGCTTCGCCTTAACAGACTTGTTCAATTATTTACACCCATGCTAGGGCTAATTGGTGGACAGGATTTTCCTTTGTTGGACGTGTTATATCACCTCCACTCTCTGATCTTGGGTCAGAATCCCCTTTTGACAGTTTGACATGATTAACCTGTAGAGTTGGTTACAGGTGACAGTAATGGGAGAAAAAGTTGTAAACGTCTTCTTTTTCTTCTTCTTTGTACTGCATGTATGTTTATTTCTGTGCATTTGTCACACAGGCAAATTCCTCAGCGTTTCTTCGTCAGTACGGTCTCTCCTTGCTGTACAGCCACATTGTCCTGTTGACCAGAACTCGGGCATGCCAGCTGGAGGCACCACCCAAACCTCCACCTATACCCCAATGGAAACTCATCCGCCCGCGGAAGGAGATCGTGGTCACCGATGAACCACAGAGTGTGTGAGAGACAGATAAGCAGGCAGGAAATAAAAAAATTAAATTAAGTTTGGTAAAAAAGGTGGTCAAGGGGGACACCAGGAGGAGGATATCAAACAAACAGACACACACAAATTATGTGATAGAGTGTAGGTGAATTTCCTGAATAAATATGACTAGAAAGGAAAGCGAGTGCTAATGCAGGAGATTTAGAACCTGCAGTACAGAGGGCAAACAGTACCGCATGCTGAAATGAAAAAAGGATGAGGATAGCTACAATAATTCTGTAATGGAAATAGCTGCTGGCTCGGGCCTATCTGACATCAGCTGATCTCTGTGTGAAACAAAAAATGCAGTAAGAAATAGTCAGTGTGTAAAAAAAGCAATGCTGGCATGATGTGTGAGTTTTTTTCCCCTCTTTTTTCGCAGAGCTTCCTTTGTCAAAACTAGAACAGTTCATTGAGGTTGCCAGCCCTTTTCTCTTCTACCGTGTCAAGAGCAGCGCTGGCCCCATCCCAGAGCTGTATGTACACTTAAATGATATAAGACTGAGAAAATGAAACAAGATGAGTCTTTTCTGTCGTCCTGCTCTTCTGTTAATTTAATCGTATTGGTTAAAGAGTATTTCAATTTTCTATAGCTGACCTTTGCTCTGACCTCACTGTAGAGGAAGGAAAGAAAGAAAACAGTCTCCATCTGTGGATCAAAAAAGTATATTCTCATGATCACATTAGTCTTAGCCTCATCTTCCTACTGTTCCCCTCCGTTCTCCCTGCAACAGGGCAATGAAATTCAGGTAGCAGTTGAAGAATTCAAACTATATGGGCATATTTCTTTTTATACTTTTAATACAATGTTATAAAGATCGTTTTGTTCACACTTGACTATAACTATACTCCCTGAAAGAAATGTTTGCCCACATTCTTAAAATTAAAACAAATCACAGATCAAAGCAGTGTGACAATATAAATGCTGTTCTAGTGTCATTTGATGTCTATAATGTGACATGCATGACTCACTTGTAGATGATCTGGTGTATCGCTCCTAAATGTATTACCATGAGATGAGATGCACGTATGTCATGATTATGATATGATGCATGTGCAGTATGTCCACATAGCATGCAGCATGAATACATGTCTTTGTGTGTCAGAGAGGCCAAGCAGAGTGCTCAGAGGAAACGTTCCTACGTATCCCCTCTGGTGTGCATTGCTGAGAGAGAGGAGACTGAATGCCGGGAAGGCCTTGAGCCTGATGCCGTTGAACGCACCACTAACTCACCAAACAGCACAACAGACAAAATAGAGGTACACAGAATTACTGTTTCCTGGGGCACCGAGTTGATTTATACATTCAGCATGTGTGTGTTTAACATGTTACAGAGCATTTTGTTGTTGAACCTCAATTAATTGTGGTAACCCCAATCCATTTATTAAAATAGATGTGAGGCTCTGTGAAGCTCAGCCTAATGCTATTTATCCAAGTACTAAGATTGTAGCAGTTGTCCGCAAAATTTCCCGCAAAAGTTTCATCTTTTTATTTCCTTTCTTTTCCATTTTTTCTCTCTCACCCCTCTGTCTACCCTGTAAGTATGCAGTTGAAGGCTCATCAGAGTAGCTCTGTGAGTCAGTGACATCAAGGCTGCCATCCCCCAGTCTCAAAGTCACTTCTGTTGTCTCCCAGCCAGGCCACCACTGACCAGGGGCACATCTGCACTAAAGAGAGAACCAGTGAGGGAAGGGAGATTGGGGGGTATGTTCAGAGCAGCAGCAGCAGAGAGACACACACAGACAGACACAAAGACAAGGATAGAAGCAAAGATAGAGAGGAATAAAGAAGGGGGCCAACTGTACAGAAAAAGAAAGGAGGGGGACTGAAAAGTGGGAAGAAAGTGACAGTTGGACAGGGAGAGATGAAAGCGGAGCAGGAAACAGAAGGAGATAGGAAAAGAAAATGGCTGGTGTGGGGTGGTGGTGAACGGGGTGCGTGGGTTTCATTCAGGGAGAGGTCGTGTACTGTGCTGATGAAAAAAGCAGTGCAATTAGATGGTGAGCCATCAGTGTCTGCGTCTCCTGGGGGGTTCATTATTACACTTCACTCCTAGCATAGAGAGAAAAAATAGAGTTCATATTAATCGCCCTCTTGTGTAACTGTGACCAGTTATAGAGCGGTTAGGCTAGGGCAGTATGGACACGCTAATTTGATGTGTCGTTTGATGTCTGTGCACACATGCACTCATGTTGATTGGTTTGTGTATGTGTCATATGTGTGCCACATTTTTACTCAGTGTGTGTTCCCGCTCTTCACAAGCACATGCTGGGTCACGTGCTGAGGGGACAGTACAAGTGAGAAGGTTCTTTTTTTTTTGTGCTGTTTTGACCCCTCCCTCTGTTTCTGTCAACCCTGGCCAACAGTATCAACCTCTGTGCCTAGCTCCTAGAATATAAGAAGGTGGTTTCACATGATGTCCCTAATACCCTCAATGGCCTACTCACTCAAAATTAGTGTTGAATGAGTAGCTGTTTTAGTCTCCAATATGCTTGGAATGTGGTTAATCGCTAAGTCACCAAAGCCCATTTGTGGTTTCTGTTTACTTGTGCCAGAAAACTACATTTCCCAAAGTCCAGTCTGGGCTCTGAGATCAATGGATATCCTTCTGCCTGATCTTTAACTTATTTGATATTTTTTATGTACGGAACATGGGGAAAATGTGATATCTGGAGAGAGCTGTAGTTCCAATGAGACAACCTGTAGGGGGACCGAAGCGGGAAAAGTTACATAGTGTTGCTTTAAAGTAATGCACTTTCTTCCACACATCAACCCTTAACTGTGATTTGATCACAGAAAAAGATCATTTTCCTGACAAAAGCGCATCTTAAAATCCCAGGAGCCTTGTTTGTTAGATCTATCAATCTCAATGTCCTCATACTGTACACAGGTAAGTGATCTAATAAATAGCATGTTGTGGGTGGACGGTACATGCCATGCCTTCGAGCTTGACTTGATCCTTTACACACTCTTGTGACAACACACACATTAACATTTTTTAAGTGTTGCTATTGTGGTGGAGAGGAGGTCAAGTGTGCCTCCCAATCACAATGCCTCTCTCCATCTGTCTGGGTCTCCGGGTACTTATTCAAATAAGCGGTGACTCACAGACACACACACTCACTCTGACTCATCAGAGAGTCTTGGCTGGGGTTGTTTTGAAGTTACACAAAATAAAGACATCATTCTTATTCAGAGCTGGTAAATTGTTGGACATTCACCAGGGTTTTTCCTCAAGGGAGCTTCAAATGAAGGGGCCTGGAGTAATGTTCAGCTACTTGATACAGGTGTACCACGTTTTGCACTTGAATCTAGCTTTCTAATAACAAGGCAACAGTGTTTGCCTTTTTCCAGACCACATCATCCCATGCCTTGCACAGACAGAAGAATGTGGTATCTGAAGGATTTGATAAACTCTTTAGCTATATTTCTTTAATTTTGTTGGGCAGATGAGCATGAAATCAGAGCTGTTGAGTAATTTCCCTCTAAGAGAAGTAACATACTAAACAACATAACTCCCCATCTGTCACTGACAGTCCAACTAAATTAGAGCTGGTATTCCCTGGTGGTGTTTTTAGCAGGAGAGGAGCAGCCCTTGTCACATTAAACCATGTCTCGTGTCCTGTGGTGTTTGGCGAGAATGGCGCAACACCACAGCTGGCATGGAATCACTAGAGGGCGGAAGCGTATCTCTGGCAGTGTTACTCTATCAGCAACTCACTGTTTATCTCTCTGTAACTCTCTCTCTGTCCCTTTAGGTTACTGCAGAGGACAGGAAGAAGGACAACGATTACATCTCCAATGGTAAAAGCTGTTCCTTTGCAATGCTGAAAATAATTTGCACTGTATCTGTATACAAGATCTCCTTACCTGAAGTCAAATATTAGGCTAGGATGGGCAGGTGACCATTCATTTTGTTTAATTGGAAATTATGAATTTAGTGTATGTAGTAACTTTATTATTGGTTGACCTGAGCAGCATCTGTGCAGCATTGTCCAATTAATGTGATTACAAGTATTTCCGTCTCTCGCTTCCACTCCCTCCATCTTTCTCTCCACGCTTCTGCCGGTTGGCCAGGCCACTTTATATTGTGCCTTATGACAACTATCCAATTGTTGGATTGAATTTCCTGCCTTCTCTCTGCCCCCGTTTAGTTGCTTAGTAACACCTGCAGTTTAAGTTAGCGGACCACAATTGCTCAGCAGAGACACTGGCCCTCGCCGCCTCAGCTTTCTGATCAGACTTCTCTCTTTGAGACGAGCCTGGGGGCAAAGCAACTGTGTGCGTGCATGCATGTGTGTGTTTTTTGGATGGAGAGTGTGCACATGTCTATGACTTTGCTGTGCATGCATTGAGATAGTGGGAGTCAGTGAGTGGGAGTATGGATGTGCATGTGCGCTTACTCTATGCCATTATGTGGGAGTTTGGCCAATTTGGCTCACTGTTTAAGATAACGATTTGAGTCGAGGATAACTTGTTATGAGTCACAAGAGGAAAGGCATTTTGTTACTCGCAGCATTTTAAAATGGGAGATTTCACAGGCAATTCTATATCTATTTGGTATTAAGCGTGGCATGAAAAGCCCCAGTCAACTTGGATGCTACTCAGCTTGACAAGGACATGTTGAGATGCTGCAGATTAGTATTATCAATAATAAATTATATTAAATAAAGTACTTTGCTTTATAATCCATCTCTCAGCTAGATGGCTGTATACTGCAGACCTGCTACATTTAACCAAATGTCTAACCCAGCAAAAATGTTTATAAATAACATTATTAATCACAAATTAATCTCCCTTCCAGATAGGCCCAAAACTGCTATGGAGAGGCCTGTAACTGTGGAACCCTCAGCTCCTGTCAAACCCATCCTGCAGGAGACATGGGTGGACTTGGATGACTTTGCTAAATGCTTTCAGTGAGACACACACACACGCACACACACACACACATGCACTCGTTCACACACAGACATATTGTAAATATGTACTTGCAAACATACTCTGCCAATAGAAAAACATAGACAGTTGTGAAAAAAGGATGGTTTAGGGGCCTGATGTGATTAAGGTAATAGTTATCAAAATGAACTGACTTTTTTTTTTTTTTTTAGGACTCTCTGGGTATTTCATAAACCACAGATCTACCCACATCATATCCAAAAATCTCATTTCAAGGTACAGTATGTATCACAAAATAACCCAGAGACTTATTTCTGCATGTTCAGTTTCCAGTGCTGGTACTTCTAAGCTTTCCATTTATTTTCCCACATGATTCCATGGGCCCTATCTTGCACCCGGCACAGCGCAGCGCAACGCCCGACGCTAGTGTCTTTGCTATTTTGAGACCCATGTCGTTTAAATAGCAAATGCACCTGCGCCCGTCTTTGCGCCCATGAGTGTGCTGGTCTTACAGGGAGGTGTGTTCAGGTGATTTCTTGGCGTGTTGCTATGTTGAGGCAGCGGGAAGTGATCGCGCCATTGACCAACAAAAACCTGGTCTAAAGTCAATAGCGCAGCATTTCATTGTTATTTTAACAGCAAATGAGTAAAATGTGCCTAGGCTTATGCAGAGCACACATACTATGCTTGTTACACACACACAGGGAAGTGCAGCAGCACACAAACATGCAAAAGATTACAAATAAAAATATTACGGTGCTAATCCGCCATCATAATAGCAATGCGCCAAGGTAAAAACACGCCTGGCTGTTAAAGTGAATGGGAGATGACACTCTGATTGGTTTATTGCATGTTACGCCCAAAACACACCTATGAATTAATGAAGACACTAAGAACAACCCTTTTGAACCATGCGCTTGGCGCACGGACCCTTTTCAAACTAGCAAAAGTGGATTTGGACACACCCTAAACGCAGCTGCGCCATGCGTTTCACACCGTGCGCCTAGATCGTTCAAATAGGGCCCTGTGTGTTTGTGCTTTGACACATTAATGCTGTTAGTATTGGATATATTGTCATTAATTTAGCTGTTGTTGTCTGCAGACCACCGTCTTGCCCAAAACAGGGATCAACTGTACTGGATCATCAACACAATCCACTGGTTCCCTCCCTCTGACATCTACAGCAGCAAGCCCTGAAGTACACACATGCAAACACACAAAAACACACACAAGCACCAATTGCACATGAGCAAACAATTTGCCATGTGCGATTCAACCTTTTAATGAAACTTAAAGTTGCTCTGTAGAGATTTCTTGGAAACAAACAATGATGATGTTTTACATCATTCTTTGCCATGCCACCTGTAGATCAGTGGAATAGTGTAAAACTGGCCTAACTGCATATGCATCCTTGTGCACATGCACAAGATAAACAGAACAGGAATGTCTTTACTAATCTAGTTAAGAGTGTTTTCGTCAAACTGCTATTTCAAAGGCCAAAAATGAACCATGCATAAAAGACTAAAACAAGGTTTGCTGCCCTAACATTTAGTGGAAGTCTGTCAGAGTCTGAAACAGTAGGCTATAGGCACAGGTCATTTATCTGAAGACCAGTAGAGGCAATAGCTTCCTGAGGAGTCAGCAATTCACGGATACCTAGTGATTGCAAGCAGTGCAGAGCTTTGTAAGTGTTAAGGAGGATCTTAGAATACATTCTAAATGTACAATAACTGTTTCTGCCTCACTGAGGCCAAAACAACAGAAATTAAGCCAGATTAGGTGTCTGGTAAAAGTAGTCCTTGGCTTGTGCTAGTTGTTACTGCCCCTCTGCCTGTCTTCAGAAAGTAATGAATATGTTCACAAATAAACTGTGTCATATGCATCACATATACACAGATCTGAAGTTATCGGAGAGTGATGGTGTGCATATGTGTGTGGCGCAGGTTTTTGTCTGATCTTTTGTGTAATTGTGTGTGTGTTGCACATCTGTGTGTATAGACCTTATTTTTACAGTCTGCTGAGTCTGCTTGTCATGCAGAACACGTATGCATTCTCTCCCTCTTCCCTTGATCTGTCTTTTCTGCACTCTGCTTTGTCTTTCTCACCGGCTGCTTTGTCTTACATTACTAAGTTCACTGTCTTGGCCTCTCCTATACAGGTGCCACCTTTAATTTTTCTTTAAGTCACTCAGCTCTTTTCTATCTCTTCTTATTTCCTTCACTTACCTCCCTCATCCAGGTTCTCTTGCACTAAGCCCTCCTTTTATCAGTTTATCCATCATCCCTCCCTACAGCGTTCTGCTCTTTTTCTCTTTCACTTGTTCTTTACCTTTTTCTGCCTTCATATTGATAACTAAGGCCTGTGTGTGTGTGTGTGTGTGTGTGTGTGTGTGTGTGTGTGTGTGTGTGTGTGTGTGTGTGTGTGTGTGTGTGTGTGTGTGTGTGTGTGTGTGTGTGTGTGTGTGTGTGTCCAGTGTCCAGAGGTAAGAGGCACTCACTACCTGTGTGTGGACAGCCTGCAACCCCCCCAGATCCTCATCAGCTTCTCTGCTCTGCTTCCCTGGGGAGATACAGCTGAGGAGAGTAAGGGTTTATCCACACACACATACATACATACACATACATTTCAGACTACAACGAGGACCACAATGGAAATAAGTTTGTAACTTTCTTGTGTTATCCTCGACAGTTCTGTTAAATGTGCAATGTCACTGTGATGGCATCTTGTTATGCATTTATTTCTGTTACTGTCTAATAAATCAAATCAAATCAAAAAAAATCATACATACTCAGATACAAAAGGATTTTCTGATGAAAGGAATGTACAAAGCTTGACTCAAGTCTTTAACATCAATCATAACTATCTGTATGAGCATGCACACATCCTACACTATAACCTATGTGTGATATATAGTATATGTAAAGAATCATAGAATTACTCAAAGATGTATGAACATTTCATGAATGTGACCTACTGAGTTTATGATATTTCACTGTGGTGTGTGACCAGTACACATTTTCTCTCCGCTCTCCAACACCTCATAGAAAAGGACATGTCATCAGCATGTAGGGCTGCAGTTCTCATCGCCCAGGCCTACTCCTGGACAAGCCTGCAGTCTCAGCTGCCAGTTCTTACCATCAAGACCACCTCCTCAAAGGCAGCCATACTTAACTTACCCCCAGGGTAGGACAGCATTTATGAATATTTTGTAGTGTATTGTTCAAAATTAAAAGCTTAGACCAAGTTCATGAGCAAACTAGGATGTCACACATCTATGTTCCTCTGTAATGAACTTTTATGTTCATCAGGATCCCCATTAGCTACTACTGTACCACAGTAGTATATCCTGTAGTAGTATTTTTTTATACTTATACTTATACTTTATACAATATTTAATATGGTGGTACTTTGATTCTTGTATTGTTAGTACAAATATTTACATCTTGATATGACCATGAAATGCTAATGTATCTAAACAAAATGTGATCCCTTCTCAAATTTAATTTTTCCACTCTCACGCTTATACCTTATAACCATGAATTACCCTAAGCGCTCGTCAGCATGAGACTAATCGTGCCAAGGTTAGAGCTTTAATTCCCATCATGGGAACCTGTTACAAAAATGTATGCATTTTTTTGCACAGCACCCTGGGGAGCTCTTGATGAAAGGAAGCGGTTCACTCTTGTTGTGATTTTTAAAGCTATGCAGAGATCCACTTAAAGCTATCATAAAGTAAGCAGAGGATATCTGCCTACCTCAGATGCTCTGAAAAGCATTAAAAATCATCTGTCCTAGTCTCTATTAATGGGTGCTACTTGGCCTAGAAGCAGAGGGCCTAGTTTCTAGGGTCAGGTGCAGGTATGCAGCAGTGCAATTACCACTGAGCCATAATCACACACATAGCACTCAACTTATCATGCCCAAACGCCCCATAGTACACTCTCTCCAAGAGAAATTAGCTGATATGTCCATGCTTTTGGGAAAGATTTTTTTTTAAACGCTTCCAATCTTTTTCACTTTGTATTTCCCTGTCAGCCCATCTGTATGTCGTACACTACTTTGCTAATGTGTTATTTTTTTTTGTCTCTTTACTGACTGACCTGTGTGCTTTTCTTCTACATTTATTGAACCTACATTCCTGTGCTAATCTATTAATTTGAAAAAGGTTTTTGTCTCTCTTCCTTTGTTACATCTCCCCTTCTTTCCCTCTTCATTTCCATGTTTCTCTTCTTCCTTTCTTCTTCCCCGTACTTTCACCTTATTTTCTCACATCTGTTTCACTTTTGTATGCTGTCCTCTGCTGCTACAGCACTAGCCCAGCTCTGCCTCGGTGCTCATCCATCTAGTTAGGCTGTGATGGCTGAATTATGTAAAGCTAATGGGGCCAAGGAAGTGGGGTTCCACTCTCTCATGCCCGACCAGGCCCTGTGAACTCAGCTTGGCACTTGGCAGACAGGACATTAGCCTACAGCACTTCTGACTGTTTGACCAATTCAGTATTACTTGACAGAAACATTGTTTCACTATTAAGACTAAAAAGGGATTTTATTCAGTGTTATTTCATGCATTGTTGTGCAGTTATTATTACCAAACACTGTGAAGCCACAGGGAGGTTGTTGGAGGGATACCTCTGTGCTACTTAATTTTAGTTTCAGAAATGTAGTAGCCTAATATTTGGACATTGTTCTACCTAATATTTGCAATGAAAAAAAAGTAAATTGTCTAGAGCCTAACTGCAAGGGGTCACAAGATAAATCTGAGGGGTCATGAGATAATTAAAGGTGCTCTAAGCGATGTTGGGTGACATTATTCTTGTTGACTTTCAAAGTATTTTCAAACAAAACAAGACTAGCTCGCCCCTCCCTCCTCCTCATCCTGTCCCCTCCCCTCCCTTCCGTGCTTCAGCGCACTAACCCCCGCCCTCCCCCAATCCTTCTTGTCAGTTATTGGCTGAATGCTGGTACACGGTTTGTTATGTTTTTGTGGTCCAGGTTGGCCACTTTGTTTTTGTTGGAGTAGTGGAGCCTGGGCTGTCTACAGAGACCACGTTTATTTATAGGGGACCGAGCTCGCGGAAAGTGAGGATTTTGCTGTATGTGACAAAAAATGTTGTAGCCTAAAAAATGCGTGACATCACTTAGAGTACCTTTTAAGAGTGTTTTTCTAAGATGTCAATCAAAGTGTGATCCTTTATCCTGGATGATGTGTTCCTGTTTTAAAAATACTCTGTTTGCTTTCTCTCCCCTCCAGGCGGCATGTCTTATCCTTCCACACAAAGGCGACACTGGGCTACCACGTTCACCTGTGCAGCAAGACACCTTTCATCTTTGGGGATGAAGAAACCATCATGCCACACCTTTCCAAAGTAACCGTGGCCCTTAGTTTGTTTGCTAAATGCAGAGTGCTCATTTAATTTTTCTTTATCTGTGGATGCAATTTTCCAAATGAGGGGTCTACCACAGCGCATGTACAGCAGAGGAAACTTTTCTTGACATTTTCTTTGTTCCCTCCTTTTTCTTATGTCTGAATACACACAGGCCAATCAAGATATGGATAACACATTCAATACTTCATCCTATCCACCCTTTTCATCTTTTCAGTCATCGGCTGCTACAAGATAGTGACACCTTAACATGTTCATTTCTAATATAAGGGGTGATATGCATATTGCTTTACATTCCTTCTCATGGCGCTTTTCCATTACATGGTACCTACTCGTCTCGCCTCGACTCTACTCGCCTTTTTTGGTTTTCCATTACGAAAAACCTGGTACCTGGTACCAGCTAACAGGTACTTTTTTTAGTACCTGCTCAGTCAAGGTTCCAAGCGAGCTGAGGCGAGCCGAGAAGGTGACGTGAAACCCTGCAGGCTGCTGATTGGTCGGAAAGAAGGGTCACTGATCACTGCATTGGTAGCGAGAGACGGCATTTTTAAATAGTTTAGCCAGCGGTGTTTTTTTTGCTGCCGGAGGCTCCGTAGCATACAAGTGGCCTGATGGTTATACTGGTGCGCTGGTGTGTGCATGTGTGATGTGTGTGTGTCGAGTCGCCGTATGTGTGTGTGTGGGGAGCTAGTGAGCGAGGGAGAAGTGAGAGAGTGACGGCGATTATCTCCAAGAGCCAGTAGCGACTCTAGAGTCATATATATGTGAGAGAAACAAAGCGAGTAGCGACTCTAGAGTCATATATATGTGAGAGAAACAAAGCGAGTAGCGACTCTAGAGTCATATATATGTGAGAGAAACAAAGCGAGTAGCGACTCTAGAGTCATATATATGTGACCACGGTGGGAAATCTGGAGCAGTAAACGTTAACTATCTCTTTGATATCATGTTGTTTACGGAGACGAAGAACCAGGAAATGCGTCGGGGATATGTCAATGGGAAAAGCAAGCTACTAAGCCACGCCCACGGCAGTCGCTATGACGACCAGCCACGCTGAGGCGATACTAAAATCTGCAATGGAAAACGGACGCACAGCGAGTCGAGGCGAGTAGAGTCGAGGCGAGTCGAGCAGGTACCATGTAATGGAAAAACGCCATCAGTCTCCAAGTCATTTCCTTGCTCATAAAAAGCTCAAATATGTCACTACACAAAAACAAACAGGCTCTGATAGGGGCATGTACAGTGAGAAATACAATGGTGACTTAACAAATTAACTAGAAAGCATACACAAATACTTCTACCAAGACTGCACAATCCTCTAAAAACAAGTATTTTTGATATTTCTAATCTGGATATGTGTTGGAACAAAAAGTTTTGTTGGAGCAGAAACAAAAGAAATACAACCTGTTCAGTGTCATGAAAATAAAAAAAGTAAAGAACAGAACTTGGTTGAACAGAGTGACAGACAGGATGAAAGTGGCCTGCAATGTGCTTGCTGTAACATTTTTGAATAAGGTTTACTCCAGCTTCAATTTAGAAAATCACATCATGGTAGTTAGACGATGCCTCTGCTTTCTTACTTTTTAGACCAAGGCCTAAAACACAGAAGTTCACACTGAAATGTATTGATATTTTGGGCGTTCTGCTTTTCTCTTCAATTTAACTTGCATTCTGTTTAATTTGCGCCAGTTAACAGAATTTGAATGCTGCCCAACTGCTTTATTTAATTTTAAACAGGAAAGTGCTCGTTTCACTGAGCAGGCCTCGTCTATATTGAGGGCCCTGTCCAGAGTGGTGTCTTCTTTTAGCGATGAGCAGGACCAGCCGGCAGCCAGAAGAACCCTAGAAGAGGCTCACTGCCCCCAAAATATCAACACCACCCTGGGAAAAGAGGAACATCACAAGGTAGCATTTGTACCTATGGGCCTATGTTGGCACACCTTTATGATGTACATACAGTGAATAGCTCACCTTGCTTTATACTTACTACTACTAATTGATTGACAGTTGCTACATCTAGATACAGTCTGTAGAGACAGTGTTTAGTTCAAAATGGCTAAATCACATTTTGTTGTGACCATTTAGCATGTAAATGAGTTGATTAATTAATGAGTAATAAATAATATCACCATTCATACTTTTAGTGCTCATGATTTCCTTAACAGCCATGTTGTTTACTGTGAGCTACTATGCATCAAGTGTTTGACTTCCATTTAACATTTGAGTTATTTTAAGAGGATGCATAATGCCACCGCTTTGCAGTGATTTTAGGATCTTTTTCAGTAGCCGTAGACAATAATCAGTTCTGGCCAGAGGGTCCGCCTTATTTTCAGATAACTGCACAACCAGGATGCATACTGCTATAAACTAACAATGTTTGTAGGCTGCTTCTTCTACTTTTTGGAATAGTAAAATGACATGTTTTCTTAGCCTGACAAGGTTTTTATTTAAATACCACATTGCTTCAGTTTTGAATTTACATTATATGTCTGTCAAGCTTGAAAGTTCATTCTTATCAATGTCTGTAGCTTGTCGATTGCTGGTAAAAGACGGATATACACACTTACCTATGTGGTTATTGAAAAAGTAAGCAATGTGGATTCTAACCACCTGCCTACTGTACTTGAAGAACAGGGGGGTTTGTAGGAAGGGTCATGATTTATCTCTTATATAAACTGTTATTCTCATATACTACTGAGGATTTAAATTACAAAAATTAAAATACCTGGAAAAATAAGCATCCCCACACACTCAACACTCACATGCAGTCACTCACATACAGCACACAATTGCTAACACCCTTGTGCACGTTTTGTGTGTGTATAGGTGTTTAACTCTGCAGTTTACACCATGCTGTGTGAGGTTCTGGGCAGGAGTCTGACATCAAAGGAGCGTTTTGCTATACTGGCCCTCACAGCTGACCCTTCACTCTTGGCCACCAACTTCAAAACACACTCCCCTACAAGTGCCATTTGTATGTTTGTAAATGTTACACATACGTTGTCTATTTATTTATTTATTTATTTATTTATTTATTGTCTATTGTCTTTATTGTCTATGTTTGTGAGTATAAGCCTAAAACTACAGTAAACTGATGTAAAGAATTTAATTCAGTATAATTTCACTTACCGGTATGTATTTAACAGTTTTCATAGTCCAATATTTAATATTAATTCACAATGTTCTGCTTTAACTCTCTAAGTGGATGCAGAATTAAAGCCTCCAGAAAGCTGGAGAGACAGGGAGCCAACAGACCGCGAGGTCAAGGCAGTCACCATTCTGCAGGCTGGATTCAAAGGGCACTTGGTGCGAGAGATCTTTAATGCCTCAAAACCAGGTAAACACACTCATACACAGATAGAAAATCTATTCATTCAAGTATCATGGTCAGGTTTAAATCTTATCTTTCATTTGTATTGTTGAAAATACTAACTTATTATTTATTAGACGGTTATAAATTCTGCTCTATGTTTGAAAGGCAAACACATATGCAGCAATTGGAATAGCTAAAAGGGCCAAATGAGGAAAAAAAAATAACAACCAAAACAACAGAATACATGTATCTTATTTGTAGATTATTTAGTGTCTGAAACACACACAAAACACCTTCTGTGTCTTATATTTACTGTTTTATTTATCCTGATGGCATATATTGAGCCTCTGAGCAGAGGCACAAATATGAATTGATGAGACTGCCCCTCTTACTAATAGACCCTGACAGATGAGGGGTGGCCACAGAGGGGATATACACACACATGTAGGAAATGCACACACACATATACACAACATTTCTGCATCAATAGCCAAACCTCTCAATAGTGACAGCAAGTGAAAGATGGGGAAAAGAAGACATGGAAACGCTGGACAGCTTGTTGAAAAATAAATATAGGTTAAATAGAAAGACATAACTAAGAAGCTGTTCCCTTGTAAATTGATTTTATATAATATTTTGTTTTTGTTTCTTGTACTGTTTCACTGCCAGTTATGCTCTTGTTGCAGGCAATTTACATGTTTCCTCTGTTAAATCTTTTTAAAATCCAATTTTCTCCAGAAGTGGTGATGAAGGTAGACCACTATTTGCAGCATTTTATTGGCCAGACAGGCTCTATTTATTTCCAGGACGTGAAGCTATCTGTGTCTTCTCCAGACACAGCGCATTACACTGTCACCTTTTGAATAACTTGCACTTGCACATATGGGAGTATGGACAGCCTCATTTATACAGTATTTGCATAAAAATGTGCTGTACTATTGCGTTGATGGAATTTAGTCTTTTATGGCTTGAAAATGTGGTTTGAGCATACCAAAATATCCACATCATTATAGGACCCATCTGCAAGCAACCTTAAAATATTGCTGGTGGTTATGTGGCATTAGCATGAGCACTCACACACACACACACACACACACACACACACACACACACACACACACACACACACACACACACACACACACACACACACACACACACACACACACAGGCTGAACAGCTTGACTTCTATGAAATAGGCCTGTCATGGTTAAGTTCTCCTAAATTGAATTAATTTGCTTGTCAGAGAACAAAGTGTGCAGCTTTCAGAGTGGCACTTACAGTAATGGCAAAATACCAATCATATTTTAAAAACACTGCCTGTACACTTTAAAAAGCCATTTGTTTAAAGAAAAGTTAGCACTTGCCTTTTCTATCACAGCACATCTGTTTATACAGTACCACATATGTTTGTCAAACTTTCCTCCTTGCTCTTTCCCACTTAATGTTCTCCTTCTACTCTAACCTTTCTACCTTTTTTTCTGTACATCTGTTGGTCCCTCTTTGGTTCTAAAGATGATAGGTCTTCATCTCTCAATAGCCAGCCTCGACCCTCTATAATGGCTGTATCAATTTGGAAAAGTAGCCATTTGAAAATGCGAGAGCTGAATGCCATGGAGGCAGGGGGAGGGGGGTGGGGGGGGGATGTGAGGACACCTATGCCACATGTCTGATGTGAAAACGTCTGTCATGCAGCTGTCTCTTCAGTGCGTTTCTCTCAATTAAATGCACAAACACACACTTACTGACACACATACTCATGAACACACAGTACTGCATCTGTTATCAAATGTTCTGTTTTGTCAGAGTGGTTAACTGTCTGGTGAGATGAGTGTGAAAGTTAATGTCAAGGTGTGAACAATCTCCTATCACCTCTCACTAAATGAGGCAAAAATGCATTTTGCAATTTCTGTACTCAACCTTGAACTAGGTCAGATACAATAATTCTTTCATGTGGTTGACAGCAACATGGATTGTCTTTCATCTTTAATGGTGTTTACCTTTGTTTGTGTGTGTGTGTGTGTGTGTGTGTGTGTGTGTGTGTGTGTGTGTGTGTGTGTCATTCAGGCACAAAGGGGAACCTCAGTGCATCTAAGATTCTTTTAGACATGTGGCCGAAGGTTGAATCAGATGCAGAAAAACATGCTGCCCTCTTGCTACGGTAAATGGATAAAAATACATATTCATAATTACTCCGTCTGATAATAAATAATGTGCAAACAATGTATGAATTGCATAGACAAAGACAAAACACTCCACACCTTATTAACCTAACAGTTATTCATTCCTATGAATGTCAGTATATCAGAAAATACGAGGGCTCCGACTGCAGTCCTGTATCAATGATGTGTACGTTGTATGGGCATGCGTTTAGCCTCTCTGTTGCACCACATGCCAAGAATCTGCTCTCTCTTCTGGTTGTGGAGGCCTGTGGCGGCCAGGCAGGGAGCATTTTCCACATTGTGTTCCATCTTTTCCCAGTGGTACCATCTGCTGTTTATCCTTTCCCCGTTCCAATCGGCTAGCAGCGTCTGCCGAATGACCCGCTGCCTGGGGAAGTATTTGTGTGCATGAGCATTTAGAGCTTCGTCAGTGTGCGTGTTTATGACGAGGGTGGAGTGGGGGTTGGTAGTGTGTAATGAGCTTTTGAGCATGTTTTTTTTTTAACTGACATCCACTTCAGTCAAAGTTCAGGCTGAGTTGTAAAGTGCATCTACTTTCCTTTCAGAGTTATGTTTTTGAAAAACTGAGACATTTCCCTTTGTTTATGCCCCTTGTTTACACGCGAATGGAGAATTTGCCTCTGAAAACAATTCTTTCTAAAGATTTCTAAGATTTTGGAAAACTTTGTTTGCACGTTTGCATGTAAACTGAGACAAACGGAGGTTTAGGCAGCCGAGAGAGAGAAAGAGGAAGCGATTCGTTGCTGTTGTTGCTATTTTCGTGATTCTGATTGGCTAACGTGGGCTTGACCTTCTCGTTACACTGCTACCTACAGGTTTGGCATGCTTTTGACGGCATTGATGGCATATATACAAAGGTACATGTAAACGAACACTTTTTTGAAAACTGACAGGTGTGCACAATGTTGTTTTTGAAAACGGAGAGGTTGAAATGTCCGTTTATGAAAAAATTATTTTCTTTAAATCTCTACATGGTTTTAAAGATGACCTATTATATACCGTTTTCAGATTCATACTTGTATTTGATTCTACTAGAACATATTTACATGCTTTAATGTTAATAAAAAATACTTGTACTGCCCATGGCTGCTGCACCTGTATTCACCCTCTGTATGAGACGCTCTGTAGGAGCGCCTGTCTCTTTAATCCCTCCTCCTGAGAAAGCCCAGTCTGCTCTGATTGGCCAGTGTATTTCCACATCTCTGAGTCTCCTGGAATCTCCAATGAATGTATTAAGATAATCTTGGCTGTTGTTGCACTCGTTGCAGCTGGAGACTGACTGCAACAAAGTATGTAGCAGGACTTTGTACTGTGAAAATCACCAATAAAGGCTTCTAAACCATACACTACACAACCGGACATGTTCCAGCAGTAATGTGACCCGAAATTGGTGAGAAATTAACAACATTGGTAGCCAAGATTACAGCTTCTCTGGCGTTAGCATGCACCTACAGTACAATATGTGACAATAAACACTGCAGTAACGTTAGCCTAAAAAAACGCTTCAGTAGCCTGTTTGGAGCAGATGACAGCTCCGTGTTGCATGACACAGAGCCGAAAGTAGAAAAAAAACATTAAAAGCAAAGCGTTCAGAACATTGGGAAATCTGAGGTTTTTGCTCACTGGGATTTCTCTGAAATACGTTTACCTCATTATTTGATGCTTTGGTCACACTTAACATGAAAATCCGGCATTATAACATTATAAATGTGACAGAAAATACGGAGAAGCATAATAGATCACGTTTAATTCTTCATTTGAAATTTAAGTTTTAAAATGTGCTCTACCTTTCTGTGTTCTTCTGCACAGCTATATCATTGACCACTCTGAGAGGAAAGCAGAGCTCTACTCCTGTCAGCAGGATGAATGGACCAGAGTCACCTTCGCTGATTACTCTGTCTCTCTTCAAGACACAGCCAACTCCTGGGTCTTGGTCTTTAGGTAAGAGAACATTGTAACTTAGGGCTTGTTTGGCCTGTCAGTTAAAGACAACCTGACTTGGAATATCTGGGTGATGAATACAGGTGAATACACGACTGATATCCCCTTTCCACCAAATGCCATGTACTTATCTCTAATTTCTGCTGTTAAAGCTAATATTGGCAAATGTAGATATAACATTTCAGAATGTCTACAAAAACAGTTGAAAGTGACAATTTGGTAAGACTTGATATATTGTTGTTTGTTCAGAGAGGTGTTCCTGGTTCCTGAAGAGATGGTGCTGGTGCCAAAGGTCTACTCGCCAATCCCTAATTGTCTGCTGCACGTCATAAATAACGACACAGGAGAGGAGCTGGACATGGTCTTCAACAAAGTAGCAACCCATGTCTATCAACCCAACAGGGTCTGTGGGATGCTAAAAATGCACTTCATGTACTTGACATATTGTTTGGCTAAATTATGAATATTTGCATATTTTCCTAGTTTTACCATAATACATTGGTTTTACTTAAGGAATGACTCCTGCCTGACTTAATTAAAAACCTGTTGTTTACCATTTGTGACTGCCTGGTGTAACAATGTTGGGAACATGTCTAGTATTAGACATAAAAAAAATCATAACAGCTAGAAAACTAAATTAAAATGTGTGAAAATAACAATATTTAGATTTCAGGATTAAATCTCTCTGTATTTCTTGTTCCAGCTTGGTTATACCTTTGTAGCAGAGGCTATCACACCTGAATCACCCCCTGTTGGTGCCAGGTGGAGGATGCTCTTGATTGGCTCAAGGGATCTCCTTCCAAAACTGTCCCGTGAGACTCCCCTCAACATGTTCTCAGTTAAGGAATTCAGGGATTATTACATTCCCAATGACAAAAACCTCATCTGTCGGTAAGAGAATTATGGGCTACATATATATATTTATCAAATTCATGATTAGAGTCATATTTATACTGGTCAGTTGCTTAGGGTGGATCAGAAAAATAATTGCTGTCAAATAGCTCTCATTTTCACTTTTACAGTATTTGATATGTTTGCTTAGAAACAAGGTGTGACAATAGTCAAAGAGTGCATACTTTACAAAACATAACAGGTAACCTCTCAAGGAAGCTTTTGAAAAAGCATAATTTTTAGGGGTGGGAATAATAATCGATTCTTAGATGCATCGCGATTCTCTCCAGAACGATTCGATTCTGGAAGTTAATAATCAATTTCTTTTTTTTTTTTAAATGTGTTGATTTTTATTTAAAAGTTACTGTCTCCAGACAAGTACAAATCAGAAAACAGAGTGACTGAAAGAGGATGGGATAATGGACAACAACTTAGAGTTTAGGCAAGAGTGCAGAAAAAAAACACAAAAATGGCCAAAAGCAAGAAAAAAATTACATTTTGTATATATACACATGATCTAATAAGACATACATAAAATAATTAGGCAAAACACATATAGGCTATTCATCTGCTTTATCACATTACATCTGACACCTTCATGTTCTAAGAAGCCAATTATCCACCTTTAAACATGACTCTGACATGGAAGATTACTGAGAGAAGGTGACTTTCACAAGCATGTTTAAGGCTTAAGCAGGGAATGACTACAAAATAAAAACCTCAGTAGACAAAACATTTCTTTAAAACTTATGTGTGACAAATAATGTATATGTCAAAATCTAAGCTTTGTCTAGCTGCTTTGTCTAGTGATTAGCAAACTCTGAGTAGCAAACTCAGATTTATATGTACTGTATATTTTTTTAAATCATGCATGGAAATGTACATAAATAAATTGTTGCATCGAGATGCATCGATAATCGGTTTAGAATTGAATTGGTGGCCTCTGAATCGGAATCGAATCGTGAGGTGCCAAGAGATTCCCACCCCTAATCATTTTCCAATAAAAGACAACATTAACGGTACTCTGAGAGATTACCCACAGTCATTTGAAACCTTTCCACAGTTATCATGTGCAGGTGACGGCAGATGTCCTAGGAACAATTCAGTTTCAGACTTCCAGGTCAGATGTGTTGATCCGTCTGTCCATTCTGGACCAGGAGAAGGAGGTTGCTGGAAACACTGGGAAGGGCCATGTGGTAATTCCTGTGTTCTGCTTCCTGCCCAACAAAGGTCAGTCATTAGGTTTAGTAATTGAATGAAAGCCCTCCGGATCATAGCAGAAGATTTTTTGAACTGCGGCGAGGTAATGCAGTAAATGTCATAAGTGAAATTCAGCCCACAAAATTGCAAGTAGGTTTTTATGCCATACTCCCTCTTTTCTGTCTTACCAGTTTTTTTCAAACTTTCTTACTCATGTTTCAGCAGTTCTCTGGTGGACAATGCTAGGTGGCTTAATGAAGCAGTCCACAATGAAACCCTGGAACTATGCTTGAATCTATGAACAGTGTATCTATTAGGCTGGTAGAGAGCATACTATTTGGACTCTGGCTAAAATTAATCTAAAATAAGCAATAGAGGTTTGGACATACTACCTATATTTAGGCCAGGGTCTGGATAAGGAATGAGATGTTTGAAAGTGGTTCCAAATATCTACAAGATAACAAGATAGCTACATCCAAGATGGAATAACCATTATTTTGTAATTTTTTTAAGAATTGATTTGGTACATTTAGAAACATGTCAAATTAACTCTTAAACAGGTGCTTTAATTCAAATTTTCATTGTTTTCATTACCTCTAGCCAGGATAGCCATTGTTAGCAATGCCAGTTTATAACAACGCATTACGCTGTTTTTTGTCCACAGATAGAAGATGGACAGGACTAATGTACGACTGATTTAGTGAGACACAAATAACACAGAAGTGCTTATAACTGTACATTACTACAGCTTTCACAACTGTTGATGCACGAGGCATCCATGTTGGATTTTTAGCTAGGGGTACTCAGTGATTGCCCGAGTTCTGAGCTCAGAAATCCAAGGTCAGGCGGCATGTTTCCGACTTTGACCTCGGAAAATCCGAGTACAAATGGAACACACTATTATTCATTTGCCTACCAGATGCCCACTTTAAAATGTTGTAAACGTTATTGTTTATTGCTCTGAGCATCATAAAAAAATCCCGTTGTATTGGGGTGGAGAAAAATCACAGAAATAGGTAACTATTCCAAATAAATGTGTAAATAACACTAATGGTTAGGTAGTCTTATTTTAGTTTTGGCTAAACTGAGCCTTTAAGTAATATTAAACTTTTGTATATGCTAGCCTGATCTACAGTAAAACACACAAGAGCTCTTCAAAAACCCACCTCTCTTGTGGCCAGGTTGAGTCAGTGGGTAGAGCAGGCGCACATGTACTTAGAGGTTTATGCCTCGACGCAGAGGTCCAAGGTTCGAGTCCAACCTGTGACGATTTCTTGCATGTCTTCCTTCTCTCTCTCCCCTTTCTCACCTAGCCGTTTTACATTTTTTAATTAAAGGCGAAAAAAAAAAAAAAAAAAACGCTCAAACTCTTTAGTCTACTTTTTTACTTGATGCTTCCACCAGTTACAAAAGCACAGATTGCTTACCACTCTCGTCTTCTCTTGGATTTTGGCTTAGTTTAACATCTCTCTTTCTGTCACAGCCCCCAGTTGCACAGATGAGAACAACCAGAACCAGAAGGGATCCCAATCCCAGGACAAGGGAGTCAAAGTGGTAGACACTCCCCAACAAATAGATGAGGAGGTGGGCACAGCTGGGAAATCAGACTCCTCGTGTGACCAGTCCAAGCCTCCCACAGAGACTTTGGTATCACTGACAACTGCCTGTGTTGTATCTGCTGTTGCTCGAACACTTTACAGATCTCACTTGCCGAAGCACACGAGCGTGCATCTCACTTATTCCTCTCTTGTCTTTCTCACCCACTTACTTGCTGCCTGTGTTGATCAATTTTTCACTGCCAGATACCC
Organism: Perca flavescens; assembly: GCF_004354835.1. NCBI lineage: Eukaryota > Metazoa > Chordata > Actinopteri > Perciformes > Percidae > Perca > Perca flavescens. Next base: position 19,186,930 of record NC_041348.1, on the reverse strand, counting down.
ATACTTTACTTGCAGGCATGCACACGCACACACACACGCACGCACGCACGCACGCACACACACACACACACACACACACACACACACACACACACACACACACACACACACACACACACACACACACACATTAAAGCGATTTGGAATAAAAAAATTAAAAATCAATTGCTGACATTAGGAGAAACTCATAAGAGGTAAAAACAGAAGGGTATACATCAAAAGGGCAACACATCGGTGGTAGAAAGGTTTAAGAACGGGATCGAGAGCGGCTGCACACATTTGCGAGAGGAGAGCAGCAGAAAGTGGAGGGGTGGTTTTGTTGTTACTGTCCTTGTCAGGGAGTAGTGATTTGTGCATGATTTATGAGTGACTAGATTGTCTAAAGACCCCCCATCTAACAGACCTGTTGTCATAGTTTGATGATTGCCAAAGTATATAGTGCGAAACACACCACGCACCGATTGTACAGCGTGAACATGTCCATAAAACTACGAAAATCAAATGAAGTTTATTTGTTTTGCTATGGTTACTGTCTGTCAGTGATACCAGCGATACGTCTGGAGGACAACCAAACATTTTAATGTTCCCTCAGTAACTACTTACATCTCATAAATATCTACAATTAATTTGACATTTACGCAGTGGATTGAGCCATTAAACAACAAAAACATATCTTTTGTGCAATAGACCTATCAAAAAAGTTAGTTTTGGTCGCAACCTGCATGTGTTACAGTGACTTTTTAATACAAAGTCTCTTCAACAAAATAACCCAACCGTGTAGTGACATCAATAGCAATATAGTGACATCAATAACAATGAGACAGATTATGTCAGATCTCATTGATCAGATCAGCAGCAGGCCAGAATAAACAGCTATTCATCAGGACTAAGACCACTGATCAAGACTTAGAGCAACGGGTCAGTGATTAAAGGGCTGTTTTGCACCACAGGGACACACTCTAGCGATATAGATGCTCGGTAATGGTAAAGTAATGGTAAAGACTCCTATAGTGTAATCTGTTGGGGACTTAAATACATGAAATAAATGTTGTCAATGTGGCCTTCATTTTATTTATGGAGATGTACCATTATAGGAATTCATAACAACACAATCACTTGCTGCAAATTGTATATATTAGGCTCTATTACAACTATAAGCACAACATTGGACAAATGAATACAGTTTATGTGTCTAATTTTCTGTTTTTGTAGAAAATGTCTTAATCTATTAGTTTAAGTCTCACCTTGGGAGTTTTGAAATTCTGTCCTTTCTGTTCAGTGAGATGGATGGGGGAGTTGCCACCCCTGATATAAACTTGGCTAACACACCCTCTGCCTTGTTTCTCCCATTGTGCCAAGCATGTGCTTCTGTCAAAGTGCAGTTCTTTAAGATCTCTGCGTCTCTCTCTAAATCATCAGCATTAGTACAGTTCACAGCTACTGTATATGTTCACAAAATAGCATCCATCTTATGTTGGCTGTGCATATTATGGTGTTGTATGCCACGTGCTGTATAATGTTGTCTTTTTTTGTGATTCTGTCAATCACTTTGTGTGTTGGTTTTGTGCACTGACTTTGCTTGTCTGTGTTTTACAGGTTCATAAGTATGTGTTACAGGCAGAGGTGCTTTATAAAAGCTGGAATTTGGATGAATCTCAACTGGCTTTTGTCCATATGCTCAGAGACTTGGAGAAGAATGAAATGACAGGTGCATACATACATACATCACAAACCCAACATCAAACAGTCAGCTACACTCTCGCCCAAGTCGCCCAAGGGAAAGACGGGAAAAAAAGTCACAGTTTTTATTTTGCTCCCACATAAAAAAATGTTTTTGTCAATTTAGTAAAGTAACATGAATATTGATCTGAACTTCAAAATAAAGTATGCATTATCATGCAGGGTTCAGATATCTGCAATTATCCCTATAATGGGTCAGCATTTTTGTTTAACCATTTAAAAGTTGAATTCTAAATGTAAGCCCTGGGTTCTGAATGGATTTTCTGATATGGCCTTCATGTTTGTTTTTGCACAGCTTATTTTTGTGTTCGGTGTGAAATATTGCAGATACTAAGTAGGCAGTGTCGGGGGTTTGTTCTTTGCTTCCGCTAGCCAGAGGTCTGTTAATCACAAGCTTAATGAAAGCCAAATGAATGCAGCTGCTTTCGCAGATCACAGAGTGTGATTTCTTGTGCCCACTGGTCGTTGGCTGAGACAATAATCCTGTCCTCTGCCACCAACTCTTCTTCCCTGCCTTTAATCATGCTGGACAAATTGGATCAGTTGAAAAATCAGGGCTTTCAAATTTGTGGACGCTTCCTAAATATTCTGAGGAGATGAATTAATTGCGACACGGGTGGGTGTTGATGTGGAAGAGGTGCTGCATGGGTGACAATTTGCATGATTGCCTGAAGAGAGAGGCCAGCCTGCTGTCATTGAATTCTCATTCTCATGTCTCTGTGGCTACAGACAAAAGTGCCCGTATTTACCCATTCAGTTTGCATGGCATGAAATCTGAGGAGTGTGTGGGGGTGTGGGGGTGTGGGTGGGTGTGGGAGACAGTCCTAAACTAAAAAGCCAGATATCAGATGTATTTTGACTACAAAGGAAGACAATCCGCTGTTTACATATTTGCTAAAGTAATTGTCACGTGTAAGATGAGCAGTAATGATTAGTCACTGCTTAGATATGCTGTGTGTTATCATCTAGTAATTTGCATGTGCTTTCTGTTCATCGTACGTGAGCATGTTAAGGTTTTTTTCCCAACCAACGTTTGTTTGGGTTTGTCCATGTGTGTACATGTAGGCCAATGTCCACGCAAACCTCCTGTGGTTTTCCAATAAGCTTGTGAAAGTGGGTCAATGGGAAGTCAATTGAAGTTGGCTCTTGCCCCCTGGTGCCCTGGGAAATATCTTAGCAGGAAAGTGAATTAATTTCACCCAATTTAACTATGTCTCAGTGGTGAGGCTGTGCCCTTGATCATGCTCCCCACATGCTACATGGATACACTACATGCCACGCCAAGCTTTGAAATCGCTTTAACAAGCGGTTTAAAATGCTGCAGTCAAAATACTCTACTGCGCATGTTTAATGAATGCACATTTACCCATTTCGGCTTTAAACCCCAGTATATACTGTTAGAGCAGTCAGCAGCAGCTGTACATGCAGTTATGGCAGTAGTTTACAATCCCTTGCCAACCTTCTTAACATTTTCTTTATTGTGCTTTCAGGCTCTCCATGATTTAAAAAAAGAAGCTTTTTTGATACACTGTAAAGTTTAGCCAGCTGAAAATCAGTTTTCAATACATGTTTCAGCCTGAAATTACAAGATTTACAAGATTGATATTTCGATCCAATTGGAACATTGAATTTTTGTATAACTTGAGATAAGAGTAACTCAGTGAGCATGCTCCAAAGCTGTTTAGGCAGAATGGCAGCATGTCAGCTAAATGATGGATTATTATGCCTCTCTATTTCACACGAGTGAGACTCATAGTTAATGCTTCATCTAAGCTGGGGGTTGTGTTCACTTTCTCTATAAAGTGCAACAGTGCCATCTAGCACACATATGGCTAAACAACACATGCGGTGTTTGCCAACTTTGTAACACTCCCACTTTAATGGGATTTAAATGTAGAACAGCTGAGGTTTATTGTGAAGATGAACGTACTCTAATGGACATGGTATGTGTTTTAGTTTCACACTATAATTAAATTGATCTAAACATGGCAAAGGTTTTGGCAAAGAAATGTTAATTTTGCACAAATGTAAGGTATGTTTGAACACTCCTAAATGCTCTCAGGTATCCATATTTTCCATATGTTATTATTACTGACTGTAATGTTAAATACATTTACGGTATACTTATCAAAGACATGTACAACTTCAGAATACTAAGGCATGCTGAAAAAAATGAAAATGTTTAAAATCCCTTTTCAACTATAAAATATTTAATTAAATGATAATAGTAGTGCTTTTACATAACATAGTAATTAACGCCAAGTTGCCAGTATTGATCACATACACAGCTGATGTTGTAGATGTGATAGAAGAAGTGAATCTACCTAATCTCTGTTTGCAAAATGCAGCATACAAGCTTGAGGACTTGAACCGTTCTGCATCCACCACTGACACACTGCAGCATCGTGGGCACAAATCTGACATACCCAGAGCCAACCGCAAAGGGGAAGTTGACAAGGAGAAGGGGAAGCCAGCTGCCAACTCTAAATCTGGCTCCAGGCAGGAAACGGTAATACTTCACTATAGGACATATAACAACAAAACCCCACAACTGCAAATTAGTTATTTTATATACATATCACAATATGAACTCAGAGGTGAGTTGTTGCTGGATAATTCTTTAACTAAATACCAGTGGTCACTGGGCAGCCAAGGATACATCTGAAAAGCTTTTCATCATATCTGCCAAATTGCATTACCAAATAACTGTTGCGTTCCATTAGCTTTTATTGGATTGTATATTCTTATTAGATTGCAAGAGGCAATTGTATTACAGTGTTACATATGAAAACCATTCATTAAACGAGTTTTAGCCAGGCCAAATGCAACAGACCTATTCCCTCAAACTAAAGGTCATGCACGGCTTTTTTAATCTTTATGTAAGTACATTTTCCAAAGTCTATATTCCACAGTATCTCATGTTAAGCAAGGTACAGTGGTACTTGTAATGTAAAACTTAGTAAGAATTAGTAATATTAACCTTTTTCAGAGGAGGGTGTTGAGGCACTTCAGTTGAGTACACACTTAACTCCTCTTCACAGATTCCCATCCACATATAATGAGATTGTTAAACGCAGTCCTGACATTGCTTTTATAATTGCATTTATTTATTTGTTTTATCAGGCAGATCAGATTTACATATTTTATTGACTAATGTCAACCGACTTGGCTAACAAAGAGAGCCTGGCATTAACCGAATCCCACAACTGCCAGGATGACTTGCGTGTATTTACACTAAATAATAGATACTTATCACACACTATAATCTTGTGGTGTATAATTTTCAGTACAGTATAATGGTCTCGGTTTGGTAGTCAGAAACACAGCTGCTTGAAAAATCTCTGATCCACGGAATAAGTGTCTTTTGTTCTCTACTGCACTACGTGTCAAATCCTGAAGACAATGAAATTTGAAAGGCAGATTTTCAGAAAAGTGGTCCCCATCAATAAATATACATTTTGAATATTGTTTTCCGCATTGGCAGCAGCACATAGTTCAAGGTAGAGGAAATAATGATCTGTAAATAAAAGAACTAAAAATGATCTGTCATTTAGGATGAAGACAAGACAGCTAAACAGGACACATAATCCGGGCTGGCTGTGACTGACTGTTTGAGTGCCGGCTCGGTGAAAGATACATCCTCATAATGTATGGTGACCTTAAACTGGGATGTTTGTGTGCTTGAGCATGTGCAATATGTTTTCGTCTGTGTGTGCTTTGTGTGTGTACATGTTTGTGCAGAGCCTTGACCTGACTAAGGCGAACTGGACCCTGCGTGTGGTCAGTGACAAGAGCAAAACAGAGAGCATTGAGGTGATGAAGGACACGGAGAGAATGGACCAGATTAAAGCCATTAAAAAAGCCTGGGAAATGGCTGAACCAGGCCGCTGTGCTAAGGTAACCCAGAAGTTGTGATTTAATCTAATTACTTTGCAGTTAAAGTCCTTTTTAATGAAGTGTTTCCAAAATTATCTGTTGTAGCAATGTGAAAGGTATGATTTAGAAAATGTCTTTAAATACTATTGCACTATGCACACTGCAGACAGAATGTATGTCTTTTAGGCTTTAGAGTCTCGTCTCAAGTTTCTGAACCAACTCCAACATCAAGCAGGCGATGAAACTGCCACAGATGGCACAGAGAGCAGACAGCCAGGTACCATACTCCTCATACACACACTTGCATATTAATTGTATCTGGGCACTTTCTCTTTCCACTACTTGAGACATTTTCTGATTGATTCGTTGACAGCTGCTTTCAGATCTGATCCTGGCATTGCTCTCAGTCCATTTAATCCACAGCTGACCGATGCCTCATGCTCCCATTCTCCCATGGACTACACTCCCTTCATCAGGTGCTCTGCCGCTCTTACACTGCTCTTTTTTTTCCGCCTTGATAGGACAGCTAGGTGAGAAAGGGGAGAGAGAGGGGGAATACATGCAGGACATCGTCACAGGTCGGATTCAAATCCTGGACCTCTGCGTTGAGGCATAAACCTCTCAGTATGTGCGCCTGCTCTACCCACCGAGCCAACCCGGCCACAAAATTATTATTATTATAAGACAGCACAAGTCTAAATGATGATTAAAGCAGATAGTAGCCGTCACGCCATAATTTGTTAACATAGTTATATAGTCACATTGCAGAAGTATCACTATGGTTGGTTGTGTATTGCGCTGTAACAGTTGTCTGTTCTAACACATTCATATGTGTACTTAGAGGGCAGCAATGTAGAATAATACATACTTTAAACAACCAAGACAGACTCATCCTTTTTTCCCTCTTGAAGTATGCAGTCCAGTTGCCTAATGTAGTTGTTGGATCACTTTTCTTATCTAGCTTTGTGTGCCTGAATTAAGTCTTAGCTGTGAGGCCTGGTTGCACTAGGGGATTGTGCATGTGTATTTTGAGTATGCATGTTGCTATGTTGGTGGACATACCAGCATCTGTATCCTCAGCAGATTGGTCTGCAGGACATTGCTAGTGATTTCATGTGTTTATGACCGTTGCTCCCATTGGTGCTGTGAACAGCAGTGTTACAAAGCTGTACACTTTGACTGGCCTGAAAGGGAAATGACTCCAGAGGACAGTGATTTATACTAGTGATTTATACTATGTAATGTATAGACATTTAAGGGGAGGCTAAGTGGAGAAAAAGACACACAATATGTAAAAAGATTATCAAATGAAACAATCTGCCTCCAAATCAAATATTCTCCATAAACTGTTCTACTCTGGTACTCAAATTTGGCAATTTTATAATCATGAATATCTCTAATATCACTACGCAGTTAGTTTCAGCACCTCTGAGTATTCTATGTGTAAAGTGTCAACTTTGGAGTTGTGTCGGCGTCAGTGCTCTCAAGGGAAAAGTCTCCCTCAACAGTTTCCCATTGCTCTCCCTCACATCACCTCTCAATTAAAGTTTTTCAATTCAGTTTTATTTATAGTGTCAATTCACAACAGGAGTTATCTCAGGACACTTTACAGATAGAGCAGGTCTAGACCACACTTTATAATTTAAAAAGAGCCAACAATTTCCCCCCCAAGAACAAGCATCTCCCCTCCTCCCTCCATCCATCTCTCCCTCTGTCCGTCCCTCTCCATGATAAATGAGATGACATTTGGATCTGTTAATTAGAGAGCTATTTTAGGACCCCAATGAGCTCGTTGCTCCAATGAGATGTGCCCCTCTTCCATCACCTCTCCATCCTTTCCTGGTGTGGGTGCGTGTGTGCGCACGTGTGCGTTCGTTCGTTCGTGCGTTCATGCGTGTGTCCGCACCTGTGTCCGTGTCCAGCTGCTAATGGCTGCTGACAGTTTGGCCTGCAATCCGAGCCGAGAGAGAGAGAGAGATCCTGAGGTGTAGTCTATTAGAGGTGTCTGCAAAACACCTCTTTCTCACAAAGGTGCACCACAGGACACAAAATGGATTCACAGTCATGCACACACACTCATGCATGCCATCTTTATAACATTTGCACACATGTTGTTAAAGAGGTTGAACAGGGCAGTTTTCATTAAACCAAATGAACTCCCATCATCACCTCCACTGGCCTACCCTCATCCATTTAGGTCATCTTATAGGAAATAGGCAGCCATATTTAGCACTTTTAACTATCTTTGAATTCCTCCCTGTGTGTGTGTGTGTGTGTGTGTGTGTGTGTGTGTGTGTGTGTGTGTGTGTGTGTGTGTGTGTGTGTGTGTGTGTGTGTGTGTGTGTGTGTGTGTGCGCGTGCTGCAGAGGGCTACCCCCAGTTATTTATTTTTCTCAAACACACAAAAGGCTGACAAAAGTCTTCACTCGTTCATTCCATGTATGTCTCCTCTTTCCACACACACACAAATACCTGTTATTTAAATTAAACATCAAAAGGAAAAATAAAACAAATACGGTGGTTACAACCAGAACCAAATACACCTCTCAGATATCAATCTGGATATACAACTTGGGATATGAGATAAGGCCTGGGACTCCCTATCTCTGCATTTATCTCCCACATTTTCATTTAAAGTTATCCTACCTTTGTCAACATTGTTTTTTGTCCCATCTCACAAAATAGCCTGTTCAATTTGGTAGAATGTAATAATATTTTCTATAGCTTGAGCTGATGATAGTTGTTTATATTGTACAGTGAGGAAAATAAGTATTTGAACACCCTGCTATTTTGCAAGTTCTCCCACTTGGAAATCATGGAGGCGTCTGAAATTGTCATCGTAAGTGCATGTCCACTGTGAGAGACATAATCTAAAAAATAAAATCCAGAAATCACAATATATGATTTTTTAACTATTTATTTGTATGATACAGCTGCAAATAAGTATTTGAACACCTGTCTATCAGCTAGAATTCTGACCCTCAAAGACCTGTTAGTCTGCCTTTAAAATGTCCACCTCCACTCCATTTATTATCCTAAATTAGATGCACCTGTTTGAGGTTGTTAGCTGCATAAAGACACCTGTCCACCCCATACAATCAGTAAGAATCCAACTACTAACATGGCCAAGACCAAAGAGCTGTCCAAAGACACTAGAGACAAAATTGTACACCTCCACAAGGCTGGAAAGGGCTACGGGGAAATTGCCAAGCAGCTTGGTGAAAAAAGGTCCACTGTTGGAGCAATCATTAGAAGAAGCTAAACATGACTGTCAATCTCCCTCGGTCTGGGGCTCCATGCAAGATCTCACCTCGTGGGGTCTCAATGATCCTAAGAAAGGTGAGAAATCAGCCCAGAACTACACGGGAGGAGCTGGTCAATGACCTAAAAAGAGCTGGGACCACCGTTTCCAAGGTTACTGTTGGTAATACACTAAGACGTCATGGTTTGAAATCATGCATGGCACGGAAGGTTCCCCTGCTTAAACCAGCACATGTCAAGGCCCGTCTTAAGTTTGCCAATGACCATTTGGATGATCCAGAGGAGTCATGGGAGAAAGTCGTGGTCAGATGAGACCAAAATAGAACTTTTTGGTCATAATTCCACTAACCGTGTTTGGAGGAAGAAGAATGATGAGTACCATCCCAAGAACACCATCCCTACTGTGAAGCATGGGGGTGGTAGCATCATGCTTTGGGGGTGTTTTTCTGCACATGGGACAGGGCGACTGCACTGTATTAAGGAGAGGATGACCGGGGCCATGTATTGCGAGATTTTGGGGAACAACCTACCTTCCCTCAGTTAGAGCATTGAAGATGGGTCGAGGCTGGGTCTTCCATGACAATGACCTGAATCACACAGCCAGGATAACCAAGGAGTGGCTCTGTAAGAAGCATATCAAGGTTCTGGTGTGGCCTAGCCAGTCTCCAGACCTAAACCCAATAGAGAATCTTTGGAGGTAGCTCAAACTCTGTGTTTCTCAGCGACAGCCCAGAAACCTGACTGATCTAGAGAAGATCTGTGTGGAGGAGTGGGCCAAAATCCCTCCTGCAGTGTGTGCAAACCTGGTGAAAAACGTTTGACCTCTGTACTTGCAAACAAAGGCTACTGTACCAAATATTAACATTGATTTTCTCAGGTGTTCAAATACTTATTTGCAGCTGTATCATACAAATAAATAGTTAAAAAAATCATACATTGTGATTTCTGGATTTGTTTTTTTAGATTATGTCTCTCACAGTGGACTTGCACCTACGATGACAATTTCAGACCCCTCCATGATTTCTAAGTGGGAGAACTTGCAAAATAGCAGGGTGTTCAAATACTTATTTTCCTCACTGTATATCTGATCCTCCTAACATACTGTATACACATTGTATCAAGTCCTTGTGTATGTCCGTAGACGCCAAAAGGATTTTCCAGTGCTGATGGACTCTCAGATAGAGGAGATCCGGCTGAGGGAGCGCCTAGAAAAGATCCAGACTTACCGGTTGGTCCGAGACAATGTGCTGGAGCATCAGAAGCAGCAGGAGCTCAACAGGAAGGAGCTAATGAGACACCAGCTGGAGATGTATGAGAACATTCAGGTCAGTTGAGACAGAGAGAGGACATGTGATATGTCTAAAGGTGAAGATGTAGACAGTAATAATAACCTTCCTCCACAGCACCGCGGAGTAGGGTCTGGCGAATCCACACAGCATTCTGGGATGGGAGAAAAAGGTGCTTTGGTTTATTGGCATTTCTTTAAACCAATCACAATCATCAGAGCAACGGCGCCTCAGCAAAATAGCCTCGGGAAGGAACTTGTTTTGGTGGAACGTGTACGTTCAAAAGTTGTTTTAGTTGTGCAACAGAAAAGTCAGATTGGACGGATAGTCTAGCTAGCTGTCTGGATTTACCCTGCAGAGATCTGAGGAGCCAATAACCATAGTCCTCATAAATTGACCGGAGTTTAAAATGCCAACACAAAGAAAGCGGAAGGTACCGGACATCCGGCTGAATTGAAAGACATCTGGCGGAATTTCCGGCGAGAAGTGGAACATCGTTGATATAGACAAGTGTTGGGGACCAAGAAGCTGGTTAAACAGTGATTTGGCTCAGATTGAGCTGACGGCAGAGATACAGGGAAGGCAAGACAAAGGATCTTGGCCTACATGTGAATCCCAAAGCCAGTTTCACCAAACTCCTACAGGCAGAGTCGCCAAAATGGAGAATCTACCTTCACCACATGCTAGGCAAGGCAGACTGGTGGTGAGACAAAGAACTGCTTCACACTTATGACAAAGTTGCAGTTTTCCCATTGGCTGTCGGGCCTTTGAATGCACCACCCCGCCACTAGGAGGCGGAGGAAGGCTAAAAGCTGTCCGCGTTTGTGTTTCTTCGTTTTCCACGGTGACCCAGGTTGCTGACAGGAAGCACTAGTCCGGACTAGCTAGCCAGCATCACCTCGCTGGTCGAGTTTTGAGCTGGGACAACTTTATATCGGTCTGATATACAAAGGGGATCCGAGGAAATACTGGCCGAGTATTCCCTCATCTGCAGCGGGTTTAATCAGCCTGGATTCAAGAAAAGGACGGCGTTCTGTTTCTTGCTTGTCGACCTGGATCACGTATCGTCCCTTGCTCTGGACGAAACGGATCGTTAACCTCTGGCGAGAGATTAACTGACAAACAACGCGCACAGTAAGGCTGTACACAGTTCTGGGCAGACGTTAGAACTAGTGCGTTTTGGTTTGTTTATTAATGAGCAAAGGGTTCGCTACCGCTTGTGCCATTAATGTGATCTGATTGTAGTCATGTAATGGTCCATATATGATTATTAATCTGTTTTCTGTGAATGTATCAATAGATCACGATACCGTTGATTTTGTTGTGTTAAGTAGCTGGGTATAACTGTAATCGCTACCTGCTAAATCACTCCTTTCACGGAGTTTAGTTACTGTCCGCGAGATAATCGCGGTGAATCAGCTGTTAGCCACTGGAGTGGTTATAATGACCAAAGTTTCCCTCGGTAAATCAAAAGTCTCAGTCTGTCCTAACTACACGTGGGGTCCAGACCTGGGTGGCTGAGGGAGCTGGCCATTATCGATAACTAAGATCAGAGTGTTTTCCTCCTTTTTATTCTGTTCCTTTTACTAACACACGGACACAAGCTAGCCGAGCTAACGCTGCTAGTTTAACCACGTGGGGTTGCCTGGCAACCCCCACTTTACCTGTTCAACCCCTCCTCGTGCACCCAGCACCACTATCGCCCTCTTGAGGCTAAATAGTTTTGTGCAGCTCACAGGAGTAGCCATTTTTGGAGTTGTTTTTGTGTTAGAACTACACTTCGACACCGCCCCTCCTCTTTCACTCACTCTCTCACACACACACGGACACGTGTCCATGCTGCCTTGTTTTGCTTTGTTTTTGGTTGTGATATTGTAAAAAGGTATAGAAGTTTATTATTGAAGGATTATTGATTAGCTACTGATAATTGTGAAGTTAATAAATCTTATTATACTTAATTAGCAGTTGCTTGTGATTATTTGAGTACTTGTTGTAGTAATTGCTCGCTAAAAAGGTCCGTGCTCAAAATCACCCCTTCCTTTGTTTCCTTTTAAAGGATTTTCACAGAAATGAAACTGTTCCAGTTTGATTATTGGTCCCTGACTCGCAGGGTGGTGCCCCGTTTTGATTGTTTGTTGATTTGATACAGTTATTAATAACCATATTCATAAATTTATTAATATTGATAAAACATCTTTTGATGATTTGCCAATGGTCAAATCTGTACCCTATGGGAATCCAACACTAGTCATTCTTTAACTTCTTTCTCTTTACCTCTCTGTCTTGTCTCCAGGCAGCCTTGTGGCAGCGGCGTAAGAAATTCCTTGATGCTTGCGAGGCATTTAGAAACCGTCAGCTGACGGCCACAAAAAAGGAACTGGATGAGAAACAAGCTCTGGAGGAGGTCCAGCAGCCACTTGTAGAAAAAATGATCTCCACCTCTGCTCCCACCCAGCAGCCCACCAAAGGTCCCAAGAGTGCTGTCAAGAAGAAATGATGGTCATTGGCACTAAGTTCCAGTTTCTGTTCCCCTCAGCTGACTCTTCTCCACAAGTCTGTTTAAACACTGAAGAATCTTCATTTAATCACATCGTATGCTTGATGATATAATACCTGACCAAAAGATTGTTGCTGCACCTGATTCAGAGATGAATGCTTTTGCCTCTTGCTTGTCTTTTTACTCTATTGAAACATGAAACTAAGGACTAAAAAATTAGTTTGTTAATGTTTGTAATGATTTTTGTTTTCTACCAAATATGTTCATACCTTCATTTTTACTGTATTTTCTATCATTTTTATTGTCATAGCACACATCTATATCCTTAATCTTTCATTTATAACCTGTATTAACAGAGCCACTGTTGACCCACAAAAGCAATCTTTATAGCTATTGTTTATTTCCATTTAAAATGTATAGAATATAATAAACCTTACTGGCTTTGTGCATTGTTCATTGCACTGAGAATGTCAAGCCATCTCACTTGCAATGCATGGCTTTGACTTTTTGATGCCCAGAATGCCTGATTATATTCCACAAATCTTTTTGTTTTCTTTAAGGTCACTGTATTGACTGTACGACTCAAAGCGAGTTGGATACAGCTAACCACCCACAGGCTGTATGTAGGAGTGGTACTGATTCATTAATAAATATTCCTGCTGATTGAAGCCCACACGGGTCCATTCCTACAAGACAAAGTGTTTGGTAGGTGCAACATGGCTACTATCGATTACCATGATCCTTAAGGTTGAAGTGAATATATTTCAAAACAGATGGTTAGGTTTCTAATACGCATACCGGTTGATCAATCCGGTGTTTCTTTGTCAAATGAATTTGACATAGTTAAGTTAGTGCCCTTTATTTTAGCTTAGTATTCTGAGTGTATCTAGTTGCTCTCCATCCCTCAGAGAGGCAGCTGGCCAACGGAGGAATGGGAATCTAAATTGGAAATGAAAGGGAAGAGGCTGCCATCTAGTGGCTTTGGACACAAATACATTTTCATTACCATGCCTGCACTATGCTGTTTTCATAGATGACAATAATGAATAGTTCAATTTTGTGCTGCTGCATGAAGGAAATTATTATTTTGCTGTGTGTGTTGAAGTGTGTAGATGTGCGTGCGTGTACAAGATAGCAGGGTGAGAGGAATTATTTGTGCCTGCTTGTACTGTATGTGTGTGCATGCGCAAAGTCATCCTGCAGTAATCCACTCCTGCTCTATAGTGTTTGTACTCTGCTGCTGACAATAGGTTTATTACAATTCTTCTTTCTAAGGAATGATTTCCTTTCATTATGATATTGGAATTAAATTAGGAATATACAACAAATGAATCCGGACTCGTACAAGGAAGCTGTAGACACAAGAAAACTTTAACACTAATTGTTTCTCTGTGAACACTTGCACACATTGTTTAATATAAATGTTTCCACCTGGTGCTGATCTGCTCTGCATGTGTGTATTTTTTCTGCTTATAAAGGTGTGCTGCTGCGTGATGTGTATTTGCACATTGAATTTTGAGTGTCTGTTCAGTCTGTCAGGCTAGCCAACCACTATTTCTACTCTTGTAACTGCATGACAGAGCTAATCCTGAAAGCCTTGTTCCTGGCACAGAACATTCCCTCGCGCCCAATTCCTTCCTCTCCTTCTAAAACATTAGCTGTTTGCTGTTTTCCGTACCCCTAAACCTGCTCTCCTCCTCTGTGCATGAAGTATAGTTGTTGAGTGTAATTATGTCGCACCATTCTGTTGTTAGAGAGATCACACAACGTCCTAATTGGCAGTGACGTGTTTGTATTAACAGAGAGGCTGTTTCTTAATTGCCAGCTGTTGGCTGGTGGTTTGATGCAAATGTGTTGTGATCGACAGAAGAACTCTGGTGTAACCTTGAAAACGTGGGGACAGTTGGCTTTTGTGTGTGTGTGTAATTGTGTGTGTGCATTTGACTTCCCACAAGTAATAAGAAAATATTTGATCCTTAAATGGACCCACATAGAGGGATGATGAAATTAAGTGAAAGTAGATACACATTCCCTGAGTGGAGTGGAGACTGTGGTGGCTCTTTAATTCACTTTCCATTTTAGAGGTAATAATTCAGGAATGTCTTCATCAATTACTTTGCTTTTACTTTTGTGAATGATAAGGAGGGCATTCTAACTACCAGGAACTGCCTGTGTATTCATGGTTTTCGCTCTCCATTTAAGTGGTAACATCTCTGTCAAATGCCTACTGTTGTTGTTCAGTGAGCTATGGTGCTGTCCTTTCCCATTTTCCTCAAATCTCATGTGGTTCAGTATCATAAAGACAGCTAGCTAAAATTTATCTGGATCAAATTGATCCGGATTTGGAAATCTCATGTTTTGCTATCCAGGATCACCTGATCCACCCTTCTGATGGGATCAGGATAATCCTATTTTTTTTTATCAAATAGATCCCAAACCAAATTCAAAGTTTTGAAAAACCCTAAGGGCAGGTTTGATCCAGATCAAATGTAAAATCGGATTACATACTCTGATTTTAGTTCGGAATCCCTGTTTTGCATTTTAAAAACCCATTTCCAAGATTTGATCCACTCCGTGATCCGAAAAACTGGGCCCAGGAGATCACTGGCCTGGCCTGGAAATAGTTAAAGCATGTCAATCTTTGTGAAACCATAAATTTATGTTTTTACATCATACTTTTTGTGGGGATTAAACTAATGAGATATAAGATGATAATTAGTGAGCTTTAGAGGTGGACTTTGTAACCTGTGGACAAAGCCAGGCTGAATGCTTAATTTTGCTAATCCTGGCTGTAGCTTCATATGAGAGTGGTATTGATCCATTCATTTAACTCTCAGCAAGAAAGCAAGTAAACATATTTCCCAAAATGTTGAACTATTCCTTTAAGTGTACTCCTCTGAATTATGCACTAGCCAGTTATTTTCTTCCATAAAAAGGGTAGACTTGTTTTGCACTCAATCTATATATCTGTATAGTCTGCAAAGAATATGCAGCGCCCTTCAAGTCTTCAAGAGCCTTATGCTCAGTTAGCTCCTTTTGCCTTTTCATTCACCTTTCTCTGTGCATTCCACCACACATCAATAAGCACACACACATATCCAGACACAAACATGTACCTCCAGCTGCCTCGGGGTGGATACAGGGTCCTTTGGCTTATTGGTTCAACATGCTGCAGCCTTGTCACATTGTTGTTTCTCTCTCCCTCTGGGACTGGATGTCTCTAGAGGTCCATCCTCAGAGCCTGCTATGCTGATAAAAGACAAAAGAGCAGGACTAGAGGCTGTGCTGCTGTAGCTAAGACTCAGCTAAGACGATAGGGAGTAAAAGGCCAAGCCTTTACTGTATGTTGACAGAACGATAGCGCTGAAGGGGGAAAAGGTGAGGACTCACAGATTGACGTTCAGGCTTTACTGCAGTAATCCAAAACCCCTGTAACTCTGTCTCTAACACACACACACTCACACACACACACATATACACAAAAGCCCAGACTTGCAGACAGAAATGCTGACCTGGTTGCAGCCTCACTCTTGTAACCCAACTATTTCCCTCCACTGCCTCACCTTGCATTGGCTTCGCATTCTCTTTACTCTTTTTTTTTTTTTTTTGGCCCACCCTCCAGCAACACCATCTCTCTCTTCAGCCAATACACAGGGCAGCTCTGCAGACACCAAGGTGTGGGGGGGGGAGATGTGAAAATCAAATAATGAGTCTGGAGAAGTTCACAAAAAAACTGCAGCACTTCAGTTTTAGAGGTGCTGAGCGAATAAAGCACTGAACACAAGGTCATCATCACCATAGAAAAACAGTACCTGTCATCAGATTTAAGAGACCAACACTGTAAAGTGTGAGAAATCCTGTGTAAGAATGTGTTCTATTGTAACTTACTGTATACAGACAGGCTTTCTTATTGTATCTTCCTTATTTCCCTACAGCCCTCACTTATCAATGTCTACAACCCCCCCCCGGACTACCAGTTAATACTTTGTAAAGATTATTCCTATTTGAAGGTCAGACTGAGTCAATATTTTAGCAGGGCTGAGGAAGCACATGCCGGGATATAATGTCGGTGGTCCACTTAAAGATTTCACAGTGACAGCAGAGATAGGCAAGTTACTTTTCACAGCACAGGCCTGGTTGACCGCTGTCGCTCACTCAGTACATCGCTACACAATTTTTACAGTGGAGAGATCAATGGATTGTGTGTATGTGTGGGCACATTGCTATATGTGTGTGTGTCCAGAAATAGTGATCAAAGTTGGCTTTTGCATTCGAGCTGTCCTCTGGGATATTTTAGTCCCTACTACATCCCCTGACAGTTATACTAACTACTACTGATATCAGGGAACTTCTTTTGGTGGCTGCTGTTGTGTTTCAAAGTTGCACATGTCCATAGTTATTATAGTGAAGTCACTGTGGTTGTCAGGATGCAGCTGATGTAACTTCCTGTTGTGCCACAGCCTGTCCAAAGTGTTTATTTCAAAAGATCTTTGAATGGTGATTTAAAGTGCTCCAGATGTGGTTATCTTTTTGTTTGTAGCTGTATATAAGGAACACTTTTGTTTAGCACAGCCCTAATCATGCATCATTTGATGTGACTGCTTCACAGCTCTGCCTCAGCTGATAGGTGGATGGGAGGATACACACAATTTCCTTAAAAAACATCACAGCGACTGCTTGACTCACAACCTAATTGCGTCGTGTTGGAGATAATTGCATTAATTCAGCGGTGCAGACTCAGTATACACAGCAGAGCCGGGAGGTGTCAGGTTGCCAATAAATCAAGAGTCATCCCATTTTATTGGATTGTGCAATGGCCTTTGCCAATCACAGGGGATAATTGTGCAGCTTAATTCACCATCAGATGCTACAGTATGAGAGGAGTCCTGGGTAAGCCGGCTCATCATCTCGCCACTGTAGTCCTGCAGGAAAAAAAATGCAACTTTCCTCAGAATCCTCTTTTCAGTTGTTATTTCTCAGCACTATCGTGTTTGGCTTCAGATTGCTTTTTAATTTGAACACATCAGGTCATGATTCTTTCCTGTAAGACATTCACGTCTAACGTGTGGACGGAAAGGACTCCTAGCAGTTCAGCGGCACAGGCGTGGTCATGGTGAAGGGCTAATTTGATACAATGAATTGATTAGAGCTGAAACCAACAGGGTGTGGCTGTACAAGGGAGATATCGATAGCCTGTCCTGTGCTCAGCATTGATTATTGCTATCTTAGATATGTAACAGGACAGGAGACTTGTCACACACACACACACACACACACACACACACACACACACACACACACACACACTCCCTTTGAGCCTATTTTTCTTTGCATTTATAACCATATGTATGTGTAATTAGTTAAGAGGGTAGTAATACTTTGAGGTCCCTATTCAACCTAATACCAGTAAAATCATGGTAGCCTTTGCTTTCTTTGACTGTATTGGATTTCCCCTCTGCTCCCTCAAACGACTGAGACTTATAATAGTGGTCTCGACTCATTGAGTCAGTGACATTGAACTGAGGATGAAATGCTCCTTCACCTCCCATGTCTCTTTCTTCAATCTCCGGATGACTGGTGTAAGTAAACTTAATTTTGGCTGCACGCCGACTGCAGCTTCTTTCTAAGAATCTGTCCTCCCAGTCGCCTGTGTCACTGGCATTCGTGTGTGTGTGTGTGTGTGTGTGTGTGTGTGTGTGTGTCTGATTATTGTAATTGATACCAGCTGTGCTGCCCCAAGTAAAGACAAGCTGACATTGTGTCACGCCCATCCCTTGAGCTGTTTTCACAAACATGCCTGCACATAGACACACAAGCCACAAAATGAACACAATTTCAGTCTAATCTGGATCGTTAGGGACGTATGACTTTATGACCTTGAACGCTGATCTAACAACATGTCTAGCTGGTTTTACACGCCTCTCTTCTCTCACACATTTGTCAAAAATGAGTTGTGATGCCAGGATCATAAACTCATGCTTCTATAAGACTCCAGCATTTGATTAGGAGTGCTAGGGACGTGATGAGCGCTTTATGGTATTGTCAATTTCTTCACCCCCATCTCCTCATCTCGGTTATCCTCCCATCAATATTTATAAGCCCCTCTGTAACCATAATGACTGGTAGGTGGGTTGGGGGAGGGAATCTGTGGACGCATCTACATGTGTGTTGCAGGGGGAATGTTTGACATTGAAAGCATCCTCTTATTTAACCAGGCAGAGACAATCAAGTGTTCCCTCAAGGGCATTGACTCATTAACTTGCTACCCTTCGTTTGTGTGTGTGTGTGTGTGTGTGTGTGTGTGTGTGTGTGTGTGTGTGTGTGTGTGTGTGTGTGTGTGTGTGTGTTGTGCATATTTTTGTTAGCTTGGTATGTTTCTCCCTCTGTCTTGTGAGTGCACTGCACATTCTTGTGAGAAACATCTTGCGTGAGCACCTTCTGCTTGTTCCTTTTAATCACAAGCCCCCCAGCATACAGTATGTGTGCCTGAGCTATATGTGTGATGATACTGTATGTCCTCTCACTTGTTAGCTATAGTTAGTGCTATACTGCATACACTTGCTGCTTAAGGACACTGTGGTTGAATGCGGCAGGAAGCCCTAAACTCAGGTGTGCTATGATTTGCTTGATTAACTACAGCTGTCAGTGAGGGCGGAAGGTCGTTGTCCCTCCAGTCCTTCTGCATGACAGGCAGACGCCCCGACTCTCTGCAACTTGCTATTGTCCCCTGTGTCCCCCTGGGTTTTTCACTTTCTCCAGACAGCACAGGGACTTGCTGCTAGAGGGTCAAACAGGGCTGACTGTGATGCCGAGCTCTGTTAGATGGATCTGTCTGGAGTGTATGCGAGTGCGACAAGGTCTATCCCTGTTAGGTTATCTGTGAGAATTGAATTGGCTAAAATCCTCAAGAGGTGAATCGTCTGTGTTTTAAGGACATTTATTCCCAGTTCATATGTACATTGTTGTGAGCATTGCCTGTTGATGTTACTCCTAATTTATTTTTGTCTAGCTTTGTTTACTAATTTTTTAAAGGAAATCATTAAATATTACTATTATTAATTACATAAAGAAATGGAAATAGAATGCAATTCAACTACATTCTTATATAATCCGAGAACATACAATCCTATACTTATAATCAGTGATGAGATACATGTAGGTATATGTATATGAAGTATGTAGCTGCATATTCATTCACTATGCAAACATCTGTGTAATGTATGCAAATGTGCATTTGCAGGTTGCCGTTTTCGCTCTGCAATCTGCTGTCCAACAATACACTTTACCCTCTGCTGCGCCACTGTGTCTTCAAAACTAGAGGCAAGAAATGCATAAAATATACAGTACATTAAAATTGTCTGGAGTGTGTTTTGTTTCCGTGTTAACTGGTTAACTCAGCATTGCCTTTAACAGTCTTGTGCTACTGCTGATGTATACTGTATGGCCAGTAGGCATTATTCAATTAAATTCAATTTTATTTATAGTATCAAATCATAACAAGAGTTATCTCGAGACACTTTACAGATGGAGTAGGTCTGGACCACACTATAATTTACAAAGCCCCAACAATTGTTGGGGATGTGATGAACAGTGGCAATAATATTCACTTTAAAGATAATGGAATAGTGACTTCAAGTGATAGTCGACACTAGCTGCTTGATACAGTCAGTCATAGTTGTCATGTTGAAGATGCTCCTGGCTCATTCACACTCACCCCTGATCTGAGATTAGCACTGGATTAGTGCTCCGCTCATGTGCATGGCAGCTAATAGATCTGTATGTGCATCATTTGCATATTACATTACCCTTGGTTGTTGTGCTGAATGATAATACATAGATAATTGATCGGCTGCAGAGGCATGGTGTTCTGCACTGGTGTAATTGGTTCACATACAGTTGTCTCTAGAATAAAAAGGTTTACCATGCTGTAGGATATAGTTCAACCTGCAAAACATTAAGACGACTTTGTATGCCTAAAAGTGCTTCAGAAGCGACAGAAAGACCAGGCTGGACACACTTATTTGTCAACTAATCTAAGGAAAAAGTTGCGCAAAAACATGTCACTGATGAATGATTAGCACCAAAGATTTTTCCAGAAATAAGTAAACTTGGTTACATCAACCCTAGGGAGAGGCAATGACTGAACTGACAGTAAGAATACAATGACCGGCAGGCTGCCATTTCAAAGCTTCACAAATATATTAGTAGGTAGAAGCAGAGTACTTCAATGTGTCTTTGCAACTCTTGTACTTAAGCTCATTGTTCTACACTTACATTTTCAAGTAAACAAAAATATGACAGTTTATGAAATGAGACCATCATCATTATATCTGTATGGTTTAAAGACCTTTGGTCAAATGAACAGATATTACCATATCACCTTGACTTTACATGGGATTAACATCTCTGCTTGACCATCCCCCTCTCTCTTCTCTCTCTTTTCTTTCTGTCCTACTCTCTTTACAAAGAAACAAAGAAAAAAACACTAATACGCCTCAGTGGAAAGCCTTATCAAAGAGCACAAACACAGCAGTCAGATTCAAAATACAACACACACACATACACACAATGCAGCCAGATGAATGGCCCCGGCCACAACACAATGGTGCTAAATTAAATCACTGATGTCAGAGTCGCCAAAAGACTCACTCACTCACTCACTCACTCACTCACTCACATGCAAGGACTGACTAATAAGGACCTCTTTGTTTGTCTGTGTAATGTATTCTGGATCAGGCGATTTTAGTAGGGTTTTGAAGGTGTGTATGGTCAATTTCAATTCATTATGCAAATCAGAATTACAACAATTGATCTCAAGCCACCCTGATTGCTGAATTAATAATTTGCTCCCTCTTTGTATTTTTTTTTGTCTTTTATTCAATAGCATCTTCATTTCCTTGATGCAGCCTTTACATCAGCTGCGTCTCAACAAAGGACTGCTTATGTGGGAACACTTAGAAACAAGCTCATATAATCAACATTGGTTATTACAATGTCTGCCTATGGTGGACATAGAAATGCCCTTTTTTGGACTATCTCCAGGTTAGGCTTAGCATCAGGTGTTGTTAGCAAGAGTGCAAACACAAGCTATTACTTCCGCCGCTGCACCCCTGTCCCTGCTGCCGGCGGCAACCTGTCGAAGATGACCGTGCAAACAGCTCAAACAGGTGGCTACGTCAGTGTCACTCAAGCATGAGCAGCCTCAACTGAGCTTGTCATGGCTGGTACTTTTCATCTGTGACATTACAAACATACACAGTTGCACTGAGGTTCTAAACTCTACTCACTTAAGCTTTAAAGGGAAACATAACCAGGGATAAAGTTGTCTGAGTGGTAGATCTTAATACAGCTTTACAGCAGCTACTCCAGGTAGTAAACAACCTGAGGGTCATAAGTGGAATACTCTTTGGGGGCCCAACTGTGAGCTCATGACCTGAGCCACCAGAATTGTGACAATTCAGTGTCACCAAGTCGGCATTTCATTTGGATTGTGGCAGGAAATTGAAAAGAGGAAACCCACTCAGGCATATGGACAACATTTAAACTCCACACAGTTCTGGATCTTTACCCAGGCCTTTCTTGCTGTGAGTGCTAGCTAAATGCACCACCAAACCACCCTCTAATATGTCCTATAGATAGCAAATAATATTAAGGTGCTTGTAGAGACCAAATTAGTTAGCTGATGCACATATGCAAGGTGAATGAATCCTAATGCTGTTTTGATGGGAACTGTTTTTTATTTAATGGATGTATATCACAGCATTTGCTGCAAAGCAAACAAAAAATATAGCAGAATTATCATCTTGACATGTTCGACAACTGGTACATGCAAAACGTGACCATGGAGTTTTTCCTACTATTCCACATGACATGATTGCTGCCTATCCTGTACCTACTGTGTTGGGTACCTACCTGTTAAAAGGACAAATCAAGTCAGTAACTGTTGACCATTTCTGCAGAAGCACCTGTTTTTAATGTTAGGATGAACAAACTCTATAGAAACGTCTTGAGCTCATTAGCAGGGCTTTAAAATAAATAAATTCTATTGCTTTTCATGTATGTTAAGGTCCTGTCAGGGGGGACATGGAAGGTCACCTAGTTGGCAGACACAGGGGCCTTTCCCAAACCCATCCCTCCTCAGTAGCTCTTCACTGTGTAGGTAAAGGTTACTCCCTCATGCAAGTCACACTTGCAGCTGCTAGGGTTCTCTATATTAAGAAGGAGGGTATAAATAACAGGTAAACTGTGGGACTCCATCATTAGCAGGAAGCACCCATCACCATGGATATTGATAGAGGCATTGCTTGCTCAGCTGTTGGGTTGTTTTAAGGTTTCCATGCACATTTTTAAAGATTTTTTGGGGGCTTTTATGGCCTTTATTGACCGAACAGCTTGAAGACGGGAAAGGGAGAGAGATGGTGGACGACATGCAGCAAAGTGCCATGGGTCGGATTCGAACCGGCAGCCGCTGCTAAGGGGCGCATGCTCTACTGGGTGTGTAGAGTTAGAGGTCGCCCCTGAACCCATGTTTTATTTTAAATTGATGACTAGACATATAAGTCAAACATAAAATTAATCCAGGTACAATGTAATTTTTTTATGTCCCCGTTTTGTTTTAATGTCACCACATTTTCTTTGATTTCTTTCTAAACCACCATGAAAAATATCGTGTAGGAAAAATGCAGCACATCTATGCAATGTTTGTCCAATTTCCCAGTCCGGCACAGCAAGGTTTTATAGTCCACTTCCACTATCCACTGTGGTTTTGGGATGGCATGTAATATGGCGAACCTCTCACACAGGCAGAGGCGGAGTGGACAGGGCGAGGGTGTTGTGGAAAGAATGGGACCGAGCAGAGCACCCGTCTGTCAACTCGTCTGTCTCTACAGACACTCACAACGCTGCAGCATCCCAACATCACCAGGTGCAGTGGAGCAAAACCTACTATGTGTGCGTGCGAGAGAGGGAGGGGGGGGGGGGGGGTGGGCGTTGTCGCTGGGGGCAGATGAAAGGAGGAGAGAGAGAGAGAGAGAGAGAGAGAGAGAGAGAGAGAGAGAGAGAGAGAGAGAGAGAGAGAGAGAGAGCGCTGGCAAGGTGGCGGGATTTGTGTTGAAGCCTCTGCTCTGTCAGACATGCGCAAGAGCGTCAGCAGCAGCAGCACCAACACCACCGCTGCGCTGCGTTTCCGCCTTGGCTGAGCGGCGCACACAATCGAGAGGGGAGGGGAGGGAAGCCGAGAAGAAGAGTGAAGCCACCGAGACGCAGTGGGGCACAGCACGGACTCCAAGCAAATTACATTACCGACGCACCAATATCCAGGCAGCCCGTCTCCAAATTTACACGTCAACAAGCGACTTGTGCCGTGGCGCGCCAGAGCCTTTCAGCATGGAGACTGCGCTAAAAAACAAGCACTAAGATGTGAGATTTACGGAGGAAATCAGAAGAGAGAGCGAGCGAGCGAGCGAGCGAGCGTGTGTATGTATGTGTGTGCGAGAGAAAGTGGCTATCCCCTTTATCTGTTGCGGGTGATCTCAATTCTGTGCTCTGCAGTCTGAAAATGAAGAAGTTCAACATCAGGAAGGTGCTGGACGGCTTGAAAGAGGTGTCCTCCTCCACCCCGTCTGTCCAAGTGGGGCCACAGGAGAACCATCTGATCCAGGAGACCCTCCAGTCCGACCATTTCCAGCTCTGCAAGGTGGGCGAGCCTGATGGTTTTATGTTATACAGCTGTTTGCATCACGGTTGGCCCCTTTCGCATGTATTTTGTAATATTCACAGTTTGTGCATGCGCGTATCCCATCTCAGGATACAGCAGGTGCAAGTGAGCTCCACACAATACATTCATTAATCGGCAAAGCGTTTCTGCTCTGTGGTCTAGATTACAACGATCTCCTGCCGATTTAAGATTTATTTGACATCTGACAATAATCTCGTTTAGAAAGAGAATGATTGAAGCGCTCTGTGATTGTCCAAGCCACGGTAGGTAGCCTGTCACGCACCTAACTACAATGCGCATACTGTATGGCGAATGCGCTCTGGCGACAGGACAATACACATTAGTAAGTTCCTGTATGGATGCATGGATTTGTTATGTTATTTTACTCGGATATTTCTCAAAACCAACTAGATATTTCGGTTATAGCAATAGCATAGGACATCATCCTCTGTGAAAATACCATCGTTTGCTGTGTGTGTGCTTGGCATGAACTGTCATATTGAGGGGTTGGTCCAAACTGATCCCCTCTTGCATAATCTGCTGGGTTTGGTTTAGCAAAACGGTGGTTTCTAGTTAATGTATGTGTGCGTATGTGAGTGTGTGTCATCATCCTCTTTCGAGTTGTCTTTTTCCTCGCAGAGTCTCTTCATCCCCTTTGTCTCCCCCCTCTCATCCTCTCACACTCCTCTCTCTGTGGCTCTGTCACACACACACACACACACACACACACACACACACACACACACACACACACACACACACACACACACACACACACTTTACCCCAGATCATTGATCCATTGAGGACTGATGACGCCTGAAGTGAGTGGGGGCCTGTTTGAAAAAGAAAATGGCTTGCCATCCTACAACTGTCTCAGTTGGCCACAAAGATGGCCTGGGTTAATAAACACTCATGCAATTCACATATGCAATACACATTTTGTTTGCTGCATCTTAGCCCACTATAATGTTAAATCAGGATGTTCCCATGTGTGCCCCAATGGTTTGGTGTGGCCTTTTTTATAAACATCACTGTGTGCTTGATTTTTCCACATATTTAACCATAACTAGCTTGTTTGTGGATTCTTTAAAAAAAAAAATTAACTGTAGAATTACTCATAGTTCTATCAGGTATTTGTAGGTAAAATGTAGGCTTGTGCAGTTGTTTTTCTTATGGGACGTGATGCTGAAAGCAAAACCTTAATGTCTGGTATTGCTACCACAGCCCATTGCTATTGATAGTCTTCATGATATTTTACATGGTGTAGTCTCATGGAAATTTCATGCGATTGTTGACCTTGTCTGTTTAGAAGACACCACAACATATGTTGCAGAAGTCCAAGACTAGGGCAGTTGAACTTTATAAAACTGCAACCATTTAAGCCGTTGTCAGAACTAATACGTTAGAGTGCCTGAAGTAATACCTAGAAAACGTAATATAGAGTCAAGTCAACACAGCTGAGGGTCTAGGGGATATTGTGGTTGGAAAGACTAGCTCAGAGATTGCCGGTTTGATTGACACTGCAGTCTAAATATGTCTATCAACAGCCAGGCATCTGAGGGAAATCTCTCTGAACAAGACTCCATCCTACCTCCTGCACCTTCACTGTCTGTCTGGACAGAGACTCTCTGTAATGTTTCTCTGCAGAGAAGGCAGGTGTCTCTGCTGCACTGAGTGCTTCTTATGTAACATGCTTTAGCCTTCTGCCACTAAGCAAACAAATCCAACAGCCCACCACCAGCTGACTGATGTCATAAAGCTACAGTCACACACACACACACACACACACACACACACACACACACACACACACACACACACACAAATATACAAATATACAGAGGGTGGACAAAAAAAACAGAAAGACCTTACTGTACGTTACAGTGCACTCCAATAGATGGCCCATGAAACAAATCATAACCAAATGATCCTTATTAGTGTGTTTTCAGTGTTTTATATATATCCAGACTTCAGTGAAATCACGACTTCATGTGGGAAGCAGTGAGAAAAGGAAAACGAGATAAAAAGAGTGAAATGGGAGAGAAGAAATCTCAAAATAGGCCTGTGATCATAAAAGGATCCTAAATAGCGAAGCCAAATATCAGCTATCGAGAAGAATAGAGTAACGGTGCATCGAAAGAGCATTTGTTCTTCTCTTTCTTTTTCTCTTGTCTGTGACATTCAGGCTTTACATTTCTATTTCATAACACTTTCCACATCCATCTGGGCCATTTGTTTACCAAAGTCATGTGTGTGATATCCTTTTGCCAAAACAACACCCCTGCTGTGAAATGGAAATTGATAACGCATTCTCTTTTTTTCATCTTTCTGCTCATCTCTCAGACTGTCCGTCATGGCTTCCCCTATCAGCCATCGTCCATGGCTTTCGACCCCGTGCAGAAGATACTGGCCATTGGCACCCAGAGTGGAGCTCTCAGATTGTATCCTTTCACTTGTCATTGCCAATGTTATAGGTTACTGTGGCCTGTGGCAGCTCCTTTGGGTCCCTCCATCCCTGGGAGGCAGCAGCAGGTAAGTGAATAGATGTCTGAGCTGCCATAGTCAGATGTTGATGTGGGGTTTCAGTGTATTTTTAGAGCATGCTGAAGAATTCTCGGTAACAAGCTCCAGATGTTGTTGCATGGTAAGATAATGCTTAAAACATAGACCAAGAGCAAGCTCAACTCGGCATCCCTTGAATCCCACATTTTTGATGCTTTCACTGATAATGCCACACTGCTGCTCACACCTTTTAAATCACAAGAAATGTCATTGAAAAGTCCACATTTAGCCGCATATTGAAGTATGCGCTGCTATTGAGCTGGAGAAGTAAATGGTTGAGGTAGCTTGCGTTGGCTTCCTTGCAATATGAGGACGTTAACACAAACAGGGACAACAGCTTGTGATGAAATGGCACCGCGGGGAGTCGTATAGCTTCAGAGAATGCCCGCATACTCGCCTGTGTCAGGCTGCTTTTACAGGTCCTCCATGTATTCTCATTCCTGTCCGACAACCTTTGCCAGCTCATTACGGCGTGATGAAGAGCTGTCCACCTGGCTGTCTCTCGTTCCCACCTGCTGGCAGCTATGACTGTGACTCAGTCTCATTCACCTGCACTGGAGGGACGAGGACAAGAGAGTCTCTAAGAGACTTCTAAAAAGACAGCAGTGTTCAGTTCATACCTTCAGTATGTTTTCTGCTCTTTTAAAGCAGAGTGATGGAGACAGAAGAGCAAATGATGCAACACTTTTTCAGGAAATGACTGAATGTTCCTATAGAGTTACAGATTCAACAGCTGCTCTGCTTTGGATGAAGAAATTCATGGTTTCTGTCAGTGCTCCACTAGTCCACTTCCGGGATTATTCAGGCGCTCCGGAAATTCCGATGGATGTCTTTCATTTCAGCCGGATGTCCGGTACCTTCCGTTTTCTTTGTGTTGGCATTTTAAACTCCGGTCAATTTATGAGGACTATGGTTAACTGCTCCTCAGATCTCTGCAGGGTAAATCCAGACAGCTAGCTAGATTATATGTTGAGTCTGAATTGTGATTGGTTTAAAGAAATGCCAATAAAGCAGAGCACGTTCTTCTCCCATCCCAGAATGCTGTGTGGACTCGCCAGACCCTCCTTTTGCAGCGCTGTGGTGGAAGGTCTGGCAATGCGAGACTAGTGCTCCACATGCATTAGAAAATAGGAGATTAAATCCCTCCTCTGGTAGAAGTACTATGTCAGGGCTGATGCTTGAACTGGTTAATGGGGTTCATGTCTTGCTGGCTGGTACATTACTTGTGTGAGCTTCAGATTGGGTAAACTCAGTATAAAAAAAAAGCTTTACTCATGGTGTAAAAGAAGCCTATACCCAATCAGCTTAGAGATTGGAACGCATTCTACCTCAGACTATCCCGAGTTTGGCTGAAATTATCTTGTCAGATGGTTCCTACTGGCTGAAACTGGTCACTTTGAAATTGAATGAACAGAGGAATCTCTTGTGTTTGAGTGATGTGGATCAGATAGTCTTATCGGAGTCAGGAGAAGGTGAATTGGGAGTCATCCATCTATTCTTTGGTTCTGGTTCTCTTCCTTTGTCATTTGCTGTTTAGTCAGCCCTGTCTCTTTATCTGATGCCAACGATACCAGCGTGGCACAGATGAATGGAGATTATAATAGAGATTTCACGATTCATGCGTTGCTATGCTGCAGTTTGTGGGTTTTTCTGTGGTGTATTTTAGTCAATGTTTTATCAGGTTGCATCTTTTGTGAAAGACTTCCTGGCATTCCTGCGCCGATACTCATCTACATGTATGTCCTGGAGGTCATTATCTTGCAATGTACGGCTGACTGTGTCTGTGCATGCTTGTGTGTATGTGTGTTTGTTTGCCTGGCTGGCCTGCCAGGACATTTGGCTGCACCCCTCTGCCATGGAGGATTACAGGAAGTGGCAGATCAAGGGCCTCAGCCTGGCAGCGTGGCAGAGGACTGAGAAATACAGCAGGAACAGGAGGTGTGGGTGGATGTGTATGTGCTTGCGAGTGAATATGTGCGTACATGTCTGTCTGCGTGCGCGAGTCCTCCGAGGAGACGGCTGATCCCTCTAGCCACAAAGCCAATCACTTCTGTGATCCCCCCCCAAAATCGTCCCGTGTTTGATGCTTGCCACTGACTCTGCTGCTGCTTCCACTGTCCAGCTGGGAAGATGACAATGTCCCTTTGGTGTTGTCTGGAGGAGGCAAAAAAAGGGAATAGAGAAAGAGGGAGAGCCAGCGGAGAGGACAGGCCGATAGAACAGAGAGAGGGAATAGGTCTGAAAGAGTGAGAGAGGCAGGCTATCCCCTGCTTCAAGATCTAATGGCCAAGAATAGAATCCTTATTGATCTGTGTGTGGTAATGCACTGAGACAGATATGCCCAAGTGCACACACACTGCTGGCAATTGTTTTTCTGTACAATTTCTCAGCAGCGAAAAGAAGTTGTGAGCATTTAGAACAGGTTTCGCTGTGCAAGCAGTCCACGCATATTAGCTATCCATTGGATTAGCAGTGTAATTTAGAAAATAAGCAGAAATGCTGTGTTCGAAAATGCTGAATCATAAAAGCTTCTTTTCATTTTGAGTGTTAGACAAAGTGTTTGTGATAAGAGGTAGGGCTGCAGAAAGAATAAGGAACCTTCCTTATTTCTTTATTGTATGCCCCTTATTTCTTGAACAGACTGATCTGAATGTATCGCACTGATGCCACTTGTCGCTGTGTCTAATATGGCTCAAAGCCAACACAAGACTAGTAGTTTAATGGTTGTGCTGTTAACCAACATCAGCAGCAGGTTGTTGACACACAGCGTTGGTATTATAAAGCCAGCAACAACAGACAAAAAAGGTGGGCCTAATTAAACATAATGAGCTGCATCTGCTTATCAACCATATAATGTGATGATACTGTGAACTTCCATCAGAGCTAAAGATGATTTAAATTGATATCCATCAGCCTCTAGACAAAAATACTACATTAACCAAAGCATACAGCCTAATATAAAGGGGAAACACTTGCTACATTATAATCATAAACATAAAGGAAAGTCTCTGCTACGCCTTCATAATAAAGAAAAGGGGGAATTAGAATCACCATCAGTAACATGTAGGATGGGGATTGGAACCTCAGTCGTTTGCCAGTAGCAACCAAAATTAATCTGTGGGATTGACTATCAAGTGGTTTACTTCACTTATTCTTTGGTCCGATATTTCCTGTCTTAAATTGGGAAATCAGACTTTGCTAATTTTGGACGGTAGGCAAAGTTCTTGTATGCCTTTTTGTGTTAAAGCAATAGCAAATACTAATGCATTGGGGAGTTTGGCATCATTGTAAATAAAAACACATTTATTCCTCAAACTACAGTAAGGTATTTTATGGCAATGGTATTGAAGGAATTTAAAAAAAACTTAATAACCAGCTTTCCATTATTTGGACAGAATGCATTTAGAATATAAACAAGAGTTGTTGTTTTTTTCAACAGAAAAAAGTCACCACCCTTGATAATTGAAATTTATACTCTGCTGATTTAGTTTGTGTGTAAAAGAGAAGCATAATGTGGGTGGAAATTACCATTTTTGCCAGAGCACTACGTAATGGGAGATTCTGCTTCTCCCTGACAGAATACATGGTGCAGGGTCCTTATGGGATGATTTTGTCAGTTTACCGCCATCAAACTAGAGTCATTTGTATGTGTGTGTGTTTATTTGCTGGGTGGTCTGCAGCTGTGTGTGTAACAATGTGGCGGCTCATCTCTGGGGAGAGGCGGCTCTTTACTGGTAGTGGCCAGGAGACATGGCAGCACTATAACTCAGAGACTCCCTGTGAGCCGGCAATTGATCAAATTGTCACTCCATGCTCTGCCAGATTATCTCATCGGCAGGCGCAGGACATTACAGGACTCACACATACAAATGGGGGCACACACACACACACACACACACACACACACACACACACACACACACACACACACACACACACACACACACACACACACACACACCCAGAGTTATTATTTTATTTTAAGTCGGAGATGGCAGAGGTAACACACACATTTGTGCTTTCACACACAGGGACAGAAGCATATGATGGTTGATGACTTACACAAATGTTAGTGGATGTGCACACACAGATACTGTATGTGTACCAACACAGGAGGCAAATGTTTGGACAGAGGTGCACACATGTTTACACACACACACACACACACACACACACACACACACACACACACACACACACACACACACACACACACACACACACACACACACACACACACACAGTAACTGCTGTGACTGGCACTGGCCATGTGCAGCTTTTGGTCGTAGCACAGATTAACTATGACATATCTCCATCATTAATCTTCCTTCTGATTCACTCTGTAACTGTTCTACCCTCCAAGCTTTGTCTACAGTCACAGGAGAACCTTACTGAGCCATGAGTTCTCTGACTGGACTACTGAATGGAAATCGTTTTAAAGAAATAGAAAATGTAGCACAGCAGTATATTTTGGAATTTCATTGGTATAGAGATGCAACGATTAATCGATGAGTTGTCAACTTTTAAATTAATTGCCAACTATTTTGATAATCGATTAGTCGGTTTGAGTAATTTTTTTAAGACAAAAGTAAAAATTCTTTGATTCCAGCTTGTTAAATGAGAATATGTTCTAATTTCTTCTCTCCTCTGTGACAGTAAACCAAATATGTTTGAGACATCATCTTGGGCGTTTGGGAAACACTGATCCACATTTTTCACCATTTTCTGACATTTTATAGACAAAACAACTAATCGATTAATCGAGAAAATAATCAACAGATTAATCGACTATGAAAATAATTGTTAGTTGCAGCCCTACATTGGTATAGTACGTATAAATGAAGATAGAAAGATTGTACTGTAGCTTATAATCTCTACAGCTTCACAGTGTGTGTGCTTGCATATTTCTCTTTGTGAACAAACTTTGATGGGAATTTCAATGTTTGTTAGAAATCTCCAAAGAATTGTAATGTGATATAACTCTTGTTTTACAGAGAAGTTCACAGATGCCTCTAACAGAACACTGACTGTACATAATTCATACTGTATGTCTGTGATTATGGTAATGGTTTTCTGATTGTAATCAACGATTACAGAGGCTCTCTGGCTTCTTCTCTTTGCATGTCTTCAGCATCTTCAGAGACAGAGGGATAGTGAAAAAGTGTTTGCGTCAAGCTCTCTTTTGTTAAGTTTGTTGCTTAAAAGAGTGTGGGAGCTTCTTTTCAGGTCACAGATCATTTGTTTATTCATTTATTCTTCGTTCTGTTCGTCTGTTTTGTTTCATCTTTAATCGCTTCCGCATTTTTGCTCTTCTCATTGGGGTTGACTTCTAGATGTTCTCCCTAGTGCAGTCCATGCCTGGGGTTGTGTGTTTGTGTATGTGTTCAGTTATGCAATGCGCCAGAGCTTGGCGCTGACAGAGACAGCAACAGTCTCATCAAAGGAGTTAAGCTGCTGCCGCTGTGCACATGTATGATCAATGCAAGTCGTAATTTACCATACATCTGACAATGTTGCATCTGTGCTCCGGTGGTGATATCTAGGAAAAGTCATTACTTTGTCATTCCTGTGTCAATGGTTAACAGGTTAGCTAGCAGTAACATATGGGGGATGAAGGACTAGGA
The DNA here is from genome assembly GCF_004354835.1 of Perca flavescens. Lineage (NCBI taxonomy): Eukaryota > Metazoa > Chordata > Actinopteri > Perciformes > Percidae > Perca > Perca flavescens. Next base: position 19,154,367 of record NC_041348.1, on the reverse strand, counting down.
AAGAGGAGAGGTATCACAAAATCAAGAGGGATTAGTATCGCATCCTGGTTGACCTCATTTTACTTTTCACACACGCGGGACAAGGATTGGGGAAGAGAAAAGCTTGAAATGAAGTCATCTTAACGCGTCTGATGAGAGAGTTTAATGGGGTGTGTTTAAAGAGCTGCTGGTAGGGTTGAAAGAGTCTGCTTGTGTCGGCCAGATGGCTTCTTCTTTTTTTTTTTTAAATGGATACAAGTAGAGTCCGTAGTGAGGTCACCAGAGAGCTGGCTGAGGTGCGGCTTTCATGTCAGTTAAATGCAAATAAACTTTACGCCATTACTGGAACACACTATGTGTGCATGCCTGTGTCTGTGAATGATTGCACACGCGTACCTGTTTCACTGTAGTGAAGTACTCTTAATCAAAGACTCCTTGTGTACTGGGTTTCATGTTTCATGCTCTCCAAAAAGCACTCCACTGCCTCTGTTTGTATTTTTTTTTTTTTTTTTAGAAATGGAAAACAAATTTTGCTGCATCACTACCACAACAGTGCAGTTGCTGCCTCTCTCTGTCCAATATCCTGACAGTGTGTCCTGCTTAAGTCCTTTAGCCTTGACAAGTCCCAAATGGGATCTGGGTTTAGGATGATTAAAGTTGTGCTGCCATGTTGTTCTCTTAAATAATTTAGTGTACATTTAACTCCAGCTTTTACTCCTCTTGCTTCCTGTCCTTTATCTCTGCCAGCTCCTGTCTTGCCTGAAATGATAGTCCTGCGTGTTCAAGTGAGACACATGACTTTGAAGGTTACCAGTTTGACCAATGGAAACATACACATGACTGTGCCCGGAGGTCCCCCTGATTAGCTCTGTAGAGTTTAGCCATACCATAGACGACACTGGCTTAGCCACATCCTCCTCCCCAGCTCCACCCTCTTGTCCAATATGGTCACGTCCAGTTTCAAAAACCAAGATGGCCAAACTCGAGGCAGTAATCCTCAAACCAATGGGTGACGTCACTCCTGCTACGTCCAGCGTTTTTTACAATCTATGGTGAAAACAGCCGTCAGTGGGCACTAGATAGCAATGTGGGTAGCAATTTAGAGTTCTGGAACCAGGCTGAGATAACACACAGTTTAGACAATCTGGCTTAACTGTTGGCTTGTTCATATCCCGGCTGCACTTATTTCAATGTTAAAATGTTGCCTTGATCTTCAGTGAGTATAATGTTAGAGAAAATACAGAAGAGAAAAATGTAATAAACCAGAATTATCCTTTAGCTGTTTGGAGGTACTGATGATGGTGATGATTTTACAATAATTTTTGATTTCTGATTTCAGCCTCAAGTAACAATTTTGTGTGTAGTGTTCTTGGAAACAAACATGCTGCACACCTAAACCTTGTAGACAGTAACAACCAGGGTCACAGTGCTGTCAGCCTGTTGTGATTTATGACAGGGTTTCACACATCTGCATTTTCAGCACTGCTGGGGTCACTTGTGAGGACCATGTACCTACTGTATTGATTTGCACTCATATTAGTCCTCTATTGTAACAGCGCTGTCATGATCAAAGGGTTTGACCACTGCCCACTCTCCATACCACAGAGGTCCCTCATTGTCAAGAGTCACGTTTCCAAAGTAAGTGAGCATGTGCACTCAATTGAATTTGGTTTGTGTCACTGAGCACAGCGTCTGATTCAGGAGTTATGGTATGTGTACATCAGCAACACATGGTAAAACTATATCTTGTATTGATTTCAAATTGTGCTTCATTTATAAGTCTGAGGCTTTCATTATCATGACACAAGGAAATCTCCAAGGATTAAATGCTAGTACTTATAAAATCCTATATAAACGGCAGTTTCTTTACAAGTGTGGGAACTAAGATAAATGACCCAGGTTGCCCTTTGTCTATAAATAAGGCAGTGTAGTACTAGTTGTTGTTTGTGACTTGACCCTGAGCACATTATGGCATGCACTAGTAGCTCTTGCCTGTCCAGTTATGTAAATATCACTTTATCATACACACTAAATCTAGCGTCTCAGTGAAATGTCGCTGTCATGTATCAAATCATACATGACAGCGACAGAGAACTCGCCGCATTAGATTAATTTAAATACAGTTTTGAGGTTAAATCAGAATGTGATGTCTTTGAATTACCTTCAGTATCTGGTCTGTAAGCATGTGTTCGTCCATAGGTCTGGGACTGAAGCTTCATATGTTTGCTGCTGTCTAGAGAATAATTGAAATACAGAGTGAGACATAGTTTTAATATTGGAAAACGTCATAACTGAATAACTCTGTTATAACTGTTTATTCTCAAGGTGACCTAAATGAAAACACTGCATTTGATGAGCAGAGAAGAAGAAAAGAATTTCTTTTCAGGTGTTTGAATATAACATTAGTGTCAATGGCTGACACTTGGTGGTTTTGCTTGAGGTGTGGAAGTGTGGCAGGGTTAGGTCTAACGGTTGCTGTCAGGTTGGCACTGTCCCCATGGTGCTTGTAAGGGGACTGGCTTACAGAATGCAGTGAAGCACAAAGATTTTGTCATCTCGATTTTCTCCCTGCTCTTCATGTGACCTCCAGGTCTCAGCAGAGCCAAAGCGCTGAAATAACTGAAGTATTTCTCCCTTTTTTATTCTTACTCTACCTCATCTCCTGTTTTACAGCATGCTGCTTTTTAAGAAATCCCTTTTCAATTCACATTCCCAGAGATATAATTGTTTAGTTGTTTTAGGACTGTAGGATTTCTGTAATGGGATTTTACTTATTCTCTGTGCTCCTGGTCCCCCTGCTGATTCTCTGCAACTCATTATTTTTTGTCGAGCTGCTGTAATCTTCCACTCTGTCTCAGGGGGCTCTGCTCCCTTCTCATTTTAATGTTGTCATATATTTTCTCATGTTAACTTTCTTTTCTTATAATTTGTTTTCGTAACCTTCTCCCTTTCTATAACTATCGTTCTGTCTCAGTGTTGCAAGAGGTTCTTTTAATGTTCACCACATGCACTTAATGCCCTACCATGATGAATTAACTATAATTAATTAGCAAACATTAACGTTTACGTAACACATACAGTAGGTGGTATTAATATGATCCTTATCTTTGTATGATAAAGCATTACAGAGCTTATTTTGTTCTTAATTTATGCATTAAGGTGTGCCAATGTCTAATCAGATCATTTACGCTATGCATGTAGGGGTACTTATAGTGTAGCTGTTAGGATGTGATATCATGATGCTCTCCATAGATACGGTAAGCATAATGAATTGAGCAATTGCTGCACATGTCCACATGCATACTAGTTGAGGAGTTAAGCGCAAACCCTAAATCTTTGTGAAACCTGATTACAGGTCAAACAGGGGCTATTGAAGCGTTTGGCTAGGTTTTGTTGCCATGTCATGTAATCATCTTTTGTACTCTAGACCAGAGGGATCTTTTTTAGGCCAGGAACTCCTTAGTTGAAAGAGAGATAGAGTAGGGTTTCCCCACTACATTCGTATATTGTATAGTTTGTACAATTGAGTTAAACTGGGCCGAATAGATACAAATAAATGGTTATTATTTATAGATCATGTTTTAACGTTAAACGTACCATACGTGTACCTTCATGGTTGAATGCACTTACTGGAAGTTGCTTTGGATAAACGCATCAGCTAAATTACATGTAATGTAATGTAATACATGTGGAAGGCAAAGTTAATCCTTAAGCTTAACTGTAAGGCTTCCATAGTAGCTACCTTACCTATAGTGTGCTTATCTTCAATGTGTAAATAATTTTTTTTTCTCACATATAGGTCAAATTAATGACCTATTTTATAAAAAAATAATAATTCAAAAAGATATTTTTTTTTCACATAATTTGGCAGCCCCCCTGCACCAACTCTGAGGACCCCCTATTGAAGATCTCTGCTCTAGACTGAGAGCCAATAGTTTAAGTCCACCTTTGTTTGAATACTGCCTCCAATACATATACTGTACCTCCTATGCTTATTTTCTTATTCCCAACAGTCTGGGAATACATGGTAAGGTAACTGGTGAGAGGATCATACACCATTTACTGTTTTAATCTTGAAACAATATTTCACTTTGAGAAGTAAAATTCCTTGGAGTCAACATATTGACACCTTAACAATACCTATGACTGCAACAAAGAGGCAACTATTGCAAAAATCCAAATTCACGGTGTTTACAGTGGTGGTCATGCTGAAGACATTATGTAAAAATGGATCATCCATTTATTGTTTTCTTAAATCATAAATCATTCCTTGTTTGTTTTTCCAAAAACCTGAAGGTATCTAATTCACAATGATATAAAACAGAGAACCTGATTGACTGATATTATGTCACTTAGTCAGTTAGTATGGTATACTAGTTCAGGATAACATTGTGCCATTGCAACAACCCTTTTCTAAGCTGCTGTATGTTTGCAGTATAACAGGTGTGTTAAGAGACAGAGAGAGAGACTGTTCTGGTTTAAAGGCTTACAGGCGACCATGAGCACCTAATGACCATGGGCGGTGTAAATGGTTGGTTATGACCTTACTAAACGCCCTTATTCTGTCTGCAAGCTCCTCTACACACACACACACACACACACACACACACACACACACACACACACACACACACACACACACACACACACACACACACACACACACACACACACACATGCGCATACACATACACATACAGAGACAGAGAGGTTCCTGTGGTACCAGACCTTGAGGAATTGCCTGTCATTGTGTTTATGTGTGCAGAGATGAGGGTGTATGTGTATGCCAAGGCTCCTGCAGACATAGTATGTGAGTTTAGCAGTATACATACAGTAGGCATGTGTCCTTACCTGAGGTTCTACTTTTATGTGTAGTAGCCTCAGAAAGACCTTACTGTAATATCCAGCAAAACGTGCATCCAGGTGAACAATCTATTATGGCAGATACACACATTTTCTATAGTTTTATTCTTTCAAAGCTAAAGTTGCAGATGTAGTATAACACAATTTGAGTCTGACTGTTCTATTTCATGCTTTTTTACCTTCTTTGCTAAGGGGCTAATTTCTACATACTCAACTAAACCAACTCCAGCTGGAGAATATTAGTGTCTCTGTCAGCTGGAGCTAACAAGCCTACAAAGGCAGTGTGGCCATGTGGGTAATGTTGCTTATAGGCATATTAAGGAATACATACTGTACAATAACTAGATATTTCACTTGCTACTGTTTTAACTGCGCTAAATTCCCTCAAGCTGAGAAGAGGACTGCCCTCCTTGCAGCACATACACCTTGTTGCACGCTAAATATTAGCTAGTGTTTACATTTGTACACCAGTCCAAAATATGTGCTTATTATTATCGTAAGAAAATATTTGTTACAGTCATGGCTATGTTCTCCCAACAGAAATATTTCTCAAGGTGGAAAGACCTCTGAAACAACATTTTACTCAAACATTGCCCTTCAGATATCAGGGGTTTGGGCTAGGCTAGGCTAGACCACTTCTTTCAAATCTTAAGATGTCATCAAACTGGTTTAAGTCATCTTTTGGTTAAATCGGTTAAAAACCAAGCGAGGGCATTTAGAATTTTTATCGTCATTGCTGACATTTTTCATTTATAATTTATATAAAAACAGCTTTAAACCCATTTGGGTTTTTGGTGTTTAAATACTTTTAAAAGCTACTATAATGAACATTACCAATAGATAGCATGGCTACTTGTATGTGAAAAGAGTTGCTCGTAGTGATGAACCCCCAGAGGGTTATCGCGCACCTCTGTAGTTCCCCTCAGCTCTGTGGAGCTTTATAGCTTCTTTTAACGATATGTGACAACTTTACCACTATCTCTTGTTTGCTCCAAGACTCCAATTTTGGACGGAGAAGCAATGAACCGTACAAGAAATCACTTAAGCACAAATGTTTAATTGTTTTATTACTGTTGATGTCAGGGAATGTGAAGCCCAACCCAGGCCCAGACACCCCTATAAGTTTTAACACCCCGGCAGATTTTAAAGAAAGATCTGGTCTTGGTTTTTTTCATTTGAATGTACGCAGTCTTGTTCCTAAAATAAACATGTTGCGTATCTGGGCTCACTCTCCAGATGCTGATGTATTTGTCTTGTCTGAAACCTGGTTAAGTAAATTGGTTTCAGATAAAGAAATCAATATTAGTGGTTATAATGTTTTTAGGACTGATCGCCCTAATAGAGGTGGGGGTGTAGCAATCCACGTCAAAAATCAATATCAAGTTAATGTACTGTTGTCAAAATCATTAGTTAAACAGTTTGAATTTTTTGCCTTAGAGCTCGAAGTCTCTAAATCACTTAGTATAACGGTTGTTAGTTGTTATAGGACACCTTCAGCTGTTAGCGGTGCTCTGCCCTCCTTAATGCAACTCCTTTCTAATTTTAACTCTAAGGAACTAGTAGCCTTCGGAGACCTTAATTAGAGCTGGTTACAACCAGTATCTGATGATTTCAGAGCTTACTGTGATTCATTAAATCTTTTTCAGATTGTTGACAGTCCCACACGGCCAAACTTCAAAAACCCGGAAAAATCATCGCTAATAGATGTGATTCTAACTAACGTTCCTCATAAGTACTCAACTGCTTCCAAATTTGCAAACGACATCAGTGACCACTGCGTCGTAGCAACAGTTAGAAATTCTAAAATTAATTAAAACTAAACCACGCATTATCATCAAACGTAATATGAAGCACTTCTCAGAACAAGAATTCCTTAATGATTTATCGAACTATGACTTGGAAAAAATTAATGTCAGTACAGAAGTTGAAAGTACCTGGAACCTCTTTTGTGAGGGGTTTACCAATATAATTAATAAGTACAGAGTCAAAGGCCGAAACAATTGCTTGATCATAACGTGTCTAATGCAAAATTAAATTTTTATGCTGATGACACTGTACTGTATTGCTCTGCACCCACCGCAGACCAGACCCTCCCCCAGTTACAACTTGCTTTTAACACGCTTCAACAGAATCTTTGTGATTTAAAACTTGTTTTAAATGCAGAAAAAACTAAAGTCATGCTTTTTTTGAAATACGAAATCTAAATCAACTCTGCCTTCAATCCTCACTTCCCAAGGTACGAAAATTGAATGTGTTTCTAAGTACAGATATCTTGGTATTTTAATTGATGAATCTCTTTCTTTTACCTATCATTCAACAACTAGCAAAAAGATTAAAACTTAAACTGGGTTTTATTTCAGGATCAAATCCTGCCTTTCGTTCGAATCTAGAAAGAGGCTGGTCGCTGCCACTTTTATGTCTGTACTTGACTATGGTGATGTTTTATACATGCATGCTTCATCTCAAAGTTTACATGCACTGGACGCTGTATACCTCTCTGAGGTTCATCACTGGTCTGAAAGCCCTCACTCACCATTGTGAACTGTATGAACGTGTTGGATGGCCTTCTCTATCAACACGGAGACTTCAACACTGGCATATCTTTATATACAAGGCTATTTTAGGTCTCCTTCCATCCTACCTTTTGACCTATATCAGTGTAAATTGTACCGGGATCTTTTCCTTCTGTCGGTTCCAAAGGTTAGAACTGAGCTGGGGAAAAAGGCCTTTAAGTTTGCTGCTCCCTCTACATGGAACAAGTTACAGAAACCCATGAAACTTACTGAGCTGGTCTCATTGGTTGCTTTTGAGAGGATGTTGATTGACTTGGAGGCAGCCACATCTGGCTGTAGGTGTTTTGCCTGATGTGTTTAGGATTGTGGTTGACTTTGAAGGACTTGCTGTTTCAGTTATTTTATATTTCTAGTGTTTTTGTGTATTTTGTGTTTGTATGTACTGTATGTGTGGTTGTACTGCTGCCTATCTTGGCCTGGACACTCTTGAAAAAGAGATTTTTAAAATAAAATAAAATAACACTTTCGTTTAGGTTTTCTGGCCCACAACATTATTGTTTTGCTTTATTCTCTCATCACAATGTTTTCAGCTGAACCGGGCAGCTCTGAAAACCAGCTTTCCAGCACTAAACGGCAGTCAGATAAACTTGGCGACTAGCCGATGAACATAGTGGAGCATTTAGAGCCAGATATTTCCTTCAGGAGTTAAAAAGTGCTAATATGTCAGTGTTGGACTAACAGCTTGTTTCCGCTGCCCACACAGCCTGATTATTGCAGGTTTAAACAATGTGAATTTCAAATTGTCCAAATTCACTTAACTGTAGAGGAAACAGTAATTCATCCTACGAGATTGTTATATAATTTGATTTTTGGGAGAAATCTTGGATGTATCAGTAAACAAACTGGTACACCACAGTGCTTGAAGCAGCTTCAGCGCTTGTTGAGGACTGTGGGTGTGTGGGTGTGTGGGTGTGTGGGTGTGTGGGTGTGTGGGTGTGTGGGTGTGTGAGTGAAAATGCAGCTGAAGTCATTGCGATCACAGCCTCACTTTGGGATCTGCCCTTATTTTGTCTCCCTCGACTGGCAACCCATCATGGGCCTGCGGTGTTTCTGTACTTTCTCCTCTTGCTGACAGTGGCATCACAAACAAATTTCTGAAGAAAAAAAATCCTCAGCTCAAGAGAGAGGGCTTTAAATATCCACTCAGTGACTTAAAGTGCTTATATTATGCTCATTTTCAGGTTCATAATTGTATTTAGAGGTTTTACCAGAATAAGTTTATGTGGTTTAATTTTCAGAAAACACCATATTTTTGTTGTACTGCACATTGCTGCAGCTCCTCTTTTCACCCTGTGTGTTGAGCTCTCTATTTTAGCTACAGAGTGAGACATCTCACTTCTGTACCATCTTTGTTGGGAGTCGCACATGCTCAGTAAGTACAGCTAGCTAGTCAGTTGCAGAGTATGAGGGAGTGCCATGCTAGCAGCTAGGCGAGCATTATAACATGTGTTACAAAGGGATGCACATTCATCACGGAAGTAAAGGCTGGACTACAACATAGAGTTTGGAGCAGTTTGTGAACAGTGTTTTCTCTGGAAGATGTTAAGTGCCTTTCGGGTGGATTTTGGGCTTTTTCACTTTGTAAACCTATAACGTGCACAAAAAGATGTATAACACAATAAAGGAAAGGGGAAAAGCCAAAAAGCATAATATGAGCACTTTAAGCCTCACTGCTGTCAACCTAAACAGATGACATTTTGAATTGGACTTTCCTTGAGTAAAGCCAATGTCCTAGACTAACTTTAGCTGGCTGAGGCTGTGATTCTGCCCAGAATTTGGCAGCATATTTACTTTTCAATAAGAGCTACGCAAATCTTGACATTTGTCGTCTTCCGCCCTGCTGGTAGCTGCGATGATGTTTATCCACCTGTTGCTCCTAGGCTGCCCTTTCGTATGCTGTCATGCTGAGCGCCTGCAGGGAAGACACACATGTGTTGCATGACATGATGATTCAGGCTTTAATACCCTGCCACATGGCTGTCATGCGCACAGCCCTTCCCCCCTCCTCAGCTCTCAGCCTGTTGGTGTGTGTGATATACAGTAGGCCTACAGTATAATTAAGTATGAGTGTGTTTAATGTCCAGCATGTGTGTGTCTGTGTGTGGAACGTGACTGGCTGAGGGGCTGTTTGTGCTTTTCCGTCTGATTGAAGCAGAATGTGGATTATGTTGTGATGTGTGATGTGGGAATAGCGGGGGAGGGGCAAAAGGGCTGAAACAGACATCTCAGGACTTGAGAGGATGTAAGGGGGAGGAGGATGGGGGAGAATAAGAATTGAGTTAAACTTACTGTATGTATGTTTGTCCAGAGACAAAGATGGTACGTTGTGTCTGTTTGCTTTAGCATCATCCAGAGTGGGAGTTGGCAGACTCAGCAGGAGTGATGTCCGCTGTGATGCTGGAGACTTCTAGAATATCTCAACATGGTGCAAATCTGCAAAGATACAAATACCTAAAAGTGCTACAGATGTGTCCTTGGTTTGTCATTCAGTGCAGCACAACCAGGCCTGAATTTCTACAGCTGTAGCCAGGAAACAGGAGGAAAAGCAACAGGAAGAGTGGAGGGATGAAATCGCCGCAGACTGACAAAGTTGGATCTAAGTTTAGAAAAGTGAAGAGGAGGAAGAGAAATTAGAAGGAGATAGAGTGTACTGTAGGAGTGTCTGCATATGGAGGGGAGCCAAAGTGGTCATAGCCATTCAGCTCTGTGATTCAGAGCCCTACTGTTGTGTGGGAAGGATTTACAGAGATTGGAAGGGCAACAATTGGCTCCTGACCCACTTGTAATCAGACCGCTGTCCAAGCAGAAGCCACCACACGTTGATTTTTTGCCCGCTATATGAGCAGGACGAAGTGTCAGACCCCTAGGAGGTGGGAGACGCCCATTATTTTTTACCCAGCACACGGAGCACTGCAGATCCCCCCATGTCTCTACTAAACCACATACAAAGCATTGCATTTCTACTTCTTTGGTCCATAACATAATAATGACAGCCTGTGTAGGAAAGGACAACCTTGCAGCTTGTGCATCACCACTTTTATTTCAGTGATGAAGCAGCTAATTTGTTTGATAAGCCAGAAGCCCTTGCCATCTCCCAGACACCAGCGGGAGTGAATGATGAACAAGCAGTGTGAGAGGTCTCAGCTAGCCGTGCCACTAGGCCCCCATTAAGCCTTGACTGGGGTCTATTGCCGTGATTTCTCTTCCTGTCTGGTGCTTGGCAACACTTTTGCTTTCACATTAGACTAGGGTGTCGATGATTGCTGATAACACGATGAGGGAGGACAACAGTGAGCACATTAACCCTGGCTGGCACTGCCGCAGACCTGACAATATTAGCATCTTGAGAGATAACACATGCTGTTAACCCGTTTGCTGACAGTTAAGCCACAGACAATAAAGCAAGGACTAGCTTTAATGTAATTGGCTATACTGTGTGCTTCATTGTCTTATACTAAGATGACATTGTGGGAGAGATTTCACCTTCACTCTCAGTAGGCAGTTCTCTGCACCAATCAGCAGCTGGCCTCTGGTTCTCATTTTTAGAAACTGTTGCTGCATTGCCATGCATTTTTAATGGCTGAGACCATTGTAGCAGGCTGTGTTATGAGTGTGTGCATTTAATGTATGTGTGTCCTTTGCGAGTGTTCATGGGTGTTTGTACATAACTTGTGTGTTCTGTGTGTTTGAGGAAGCTTGAGCTTCATTATGTGGAAAAGAACCAGGAAGAGGCAGTTGTGTGTAGCTGTCTATATATATATATATATATATATATATATATATATATATATATATATATATATATATATACCTAACAAAATTATAAACCCAACACTTTTGTTTTTGCCCCCATTTTTCATGAGCTAAACTCAAAGATCTAAGACTTTTTCTATGTACACAAAAGGCCCGTTTCTCTCAAATATTTTCACAAATCTGTCTAAATCTGTGTTAGTGAGCACTTCTCCTTTGCCGATATAATCCATCCACCTCACAGGTGTGGCATGTCAAGATGCTGATTAGACAGCATGATTATTGCACAGGTGTGCCTTAGGCTGGCCACAATAAAAGGCCTCTCTAAAATGTGCAGTTTTACTGTACTGGGCGGGGGGGGTCTGAAAACCAGTCAGTATCTGGTGGTGTTAGGGTTAGGGTTAATCCGTGAAGAGTGTATATATGTGTGTGTGTGTGTGTGCGCACCTCTGTCAGCATATGCGTACATTTGTACATGAGCATCAATTTCCATTTGGGTTTGTATATGATGTTGTTTGCTTACAGTGATTTGGAGACTGACGTGATGCGACAGCTTTGGGACTCAGACACACACCCTAAATCATTTTGAATAAGACCTGTGGTGCTCAGATTTTTCTCCCTACTAATGCATCCATGGCTCCTGTGCAACTTGCATGCTTTAAAAAGATTGTCCAAAACAAGATCTTTTACAAGATTATAGACCCAATGTCAGTTCACATTTTATGTTTTTTGTTGTGAAAAATATCTTCCACCTTGGTCCTGTGATACATATATTGCATATACTGCATACACACAACAATAGGTTGAAAGAACTTCAGAAACATAATACTAGATACTCCCTTATCTTTACAGCAAAGAACAACAAGAAAAATATGTATTACAGCTTTAATTAATCCAGTATAATATAGTGTTAGCCAGTTCATAAATATGATCTCTTAATCCTCATCTATTTTAGTTCTTTGAACGCAGGGGGCAAATAAATTAGTTAAACTTGAAAGCAGTTATCTTGGATGACTGCAGGCTCTCGTTTTGGAACACAGTATGACTAGAGAACCGAAACAAGGATTAACTGTCATTTGATTGACTTGATTGAACGAAGTAATTTTAAGCTATCATTAATTAAATAGATAATAGACCTTATAGACAAAATCTTTTTTGGGTAAAGCTGCTGTATATGTAAAAAAAAGCCTTTTGTGTCTCCAGAGGGAGTTTTGTGAAATCTGATAAATTGCCTCAAGTGATGTCACTTAAAGTTTGACTACAGTTTTGAAAATGATAAAAATCTTAGGGTGTGGAGCTAGAAAGGAGTCATCTTACCAGACCTCTGTAGCCTGCTCCTTGTCTCTGTTTGATGCTACATTATGCTACATTAGCTGCTCTGTTTGATGCTACATTAGCCACGACTAGCATAACACATCTGAATCTCTGACCAAACTGTTGGTGGTCATGTTGCATATTGGATAATGTAGGCACCATCCAGGTATTGACTAGGGAGAATAATGTGTGGAATAAAAAAGATGATATCTCTGGTTCTGCTGCATCAATTGTGATATTTATTTTTAAACTGTCAATTGTTAGTCCGACAATGTTATTGCAATGCTAAATGGAATACTCTAGTTCAGTTGTTCTTTTGTTCTTACACTTTGAGTCTGTGCTTTTTGATTGTGTTGCATTATAAAAAAAACGTCATTTTCAGAATTTTTGTCCACTTCATTGAGGAGCAATATTATATGGATGTGGCAAAATATTAGGAATACTTTACAGTATAATGCTCACCAAAAATCACAACTGAAAAAGCAGCTTGTTATTTTAATAGCTTTAATTGCAGTACTTGGATCAATTGCATTTATTTCAAAAGTCATCCTTATAAATACATTTGACTTTACTTTTCCTTCCTGTTCTCTTTTGGGCAGAGGTGGAGAAATAAAACTACTCCCATGGAAATGTCTACTACTAAATTTCTAGAGAGGACAAGACCAATAGAAATAATAACAAATACATCTGTGTACACACAGACACACACACACTCACACAGTCATATGTTGTCCTGGTTTCAAAGAACAGTACCAGTGAGGTGCCAACACATAGGAGTCACGTTATTGCCAGTCATGTGTATGCACAGCTCACAAACGGGTGTAGTTACAATATACGTTTGTGTGTGCTGAATATCAGCCGTCATGGTTGGGCTACCTAGCAGACACCCTGGAGAAGCGATGGAATATGAGGGAGGAGGAAATAAGAAGAGAGAGAGAGATCAGAGAGAGACGATAGAGATGAAAATGACAGAGATTGTACCAGCAAGAGAGGCGGAGGGTCGACTGAGGGGATTAGTAGCAGAGCGAGGAAGATGCTCTTTCTTTTTCTTGCTCTCACTCCTTCGCTCTTTTTCCTCTTCCACACGCTATAAGCACTTTGCCTGACACACAGTGATGAAACCTGTCCTGTGTGCCCTCCACACTGCATGCCACATGTATATAAACACAATAACGTTCACAAGCAGGGACAATCCTTTTGACTTATGTAACTGCCTTTGTTGCACTATGCATTCACTATAGACCCATCCCTCTGAAGGCCTGTACGTATATGGTGTTTGATGAGATGACGTTTGTGTCTTGCCTCTTCCCCATCCTCTCTCTTCTTTCTCAACTGGACAGTTATAATCCATAGCACTACAGAAATAAAGTAACACAAACATGTAAGTAAGGTGGTGTTTGTGTGTGTCATAGGCGCACATTTTTATACTGCACAGATGGACTAGTGAGTCATCAAAGCGCTGTTGTTTAATCAAGTGCGTGGTGTGTTTGTCTGTGTGAATGTGTGTTCTTTTTATTAGTCCTGTCACTCAGACAGAAGGTCCTCCTTTCTGCACTCCTGAATTACTTAATCCAATCTAATTCATCACCTGCATTAATCCACTGTCCCTGTTTCTCTGCTGTCCAGCCCCTGTCTGTTCCCCTGGCATACTCGTGTGTGTGTGTGTGTGTGTGTGTGTGCACGCGCAACATGTTGAAATAATTTCCATCATTACGACATGCTAATCTGGTATTTTATAGTTTAAAAATGTGCATGTGCTGTATTTAAATAAGATGTACTGTGTCTAATACTATTGCAGTGAAAAGAAGGATCTCTGTAGAAAGTCATTTACAAGTGTGTAAGGGGTCTTTTCATCCTTTCAAAGTATTAATATGATTCTCATATGCTTACATTCATCCAAACACCCATACCACTTGTTTTGGTCAGGGTTGGGATTTTAGTGCATTAACTAGAGCAGTGTTTTTCAACCTTTTTTGAGCCACGGCACATTTTTTACATTCAAAAAATCCCACGGCACACCACCAACCAAAAATTTTACAAAATGACGCATTGTAGCCTAATAAGATCAGAATCTGCATTTTTCATTCATAAAAATGTATCCATTGCTTTTGCAGGCTTACATCAATGATCTCGGCCCTACACACACCATAAATCAACGTGCTAACCAAATATTCACATTTCTATTACTAATAAATACTTTGATAATAGATGCATAAATTCCAATGTGCTGTTTCAAATTCAGTGTCACTTTTGAAGATGCAACATATAAGGTAAACTCACAGCCCCATCGCTGTCATGACAGTAAAAACAAATATATATTTTTTTATTATTGTATTTGTATATTATTTTTTTAACTGCTCTTTATTGTTTCATGTAAAACACTTTGAATTGCCTTGTTGCTGAAAGGTGCTGTAGAAATAAAGTTGCCTTGCCTTAGAACCTCAGCCTGTCAGTCAGTCCCCAGGGCAGAGAAACCACTCCTTGTGCCTGGCTGCTTTGCTCCGAGGAAGTGTAACGTCAACAGCACCGCGACCGCTTTTGGCTCGCCATTAATCTCATATCACAGCAAACTCTGTCTGCATTAAGTTATGAAAAACTGTAATCACACTTAAAAACAGTTTATCTGCATTTCCGTGACTCACTGTGACTTCAACAAAACTGCAGAGCCCACGTAGTTTGCACCGTCTGCAGCTCTGCGTGTGTGCAAGTGTGTGTGTTTGTGTCAGAGCTCTGCTCTCTGTCCATTTTGACAGATAAGCTTGAGCTTACGCGCTCTCAAGTACCGAAATTTCAAGGTTTAACGTGTAAAAAAGGGGGCAAATTTACTGGTCGCACATGTGAGACTGGATGTAAAATTCAGTCGCACACTCTCAAATTTTGGTCACAGTCAGGAGCCCTGCTGGCAGTAATTCTATTGTCTTAAATCAACAAGGTCATTATTGCGCTATACTGTCACCTACTGATACAGAATAGTATTTAATTTATCTGCAAGTCATCATATTGCAGGCACAGATGCGCAACAATGGCAAATTATTTGCAGTAACTCAATAAAAAAAGTTGTTGGACCAATTAAGTAAAATCTGATAATTTCTCACCGCAAACAGGGCGATCTCTCACGGCACACTAGTGTGCCGCGGCACAGTGGTTGAAAATCATCGAACTAGAGGATAATTCTTCATGTTTTTCATGACCCCTTGACTTTTCCTCAGGCCAAATGTTTTACTTGTACAGGAGTAATATAAACATCAAAAGACGAGGCTAGATTGCCATCACAATTGCAATGCAGAATAAAGGCCCTGATATATGCCAAAATGGACATCCCCAGAAGGGTGGACAACAGACATGCTCACAGATCTGTTTACGCTACGTCTCGCCGTTGGTGCATCAGTCTGCTTTTTTGCTATTTTTTTTGCCATTTCTTTAGGTGTTTAATTCGATAGGACAGCTTAGACATTAAATGGTAGAGAGATGGGGAATGACATGCAGCAAAGGGCCCCAGGTTGGAACCGAACCCGAGGCTGCTGCAGCGAGGACTCAGCCACTCTGTATGGTCGCACACTCTACCAGGCGAGCTACCCAGGTCCCCCCAGTCTGCACAATCTTAAATGTTGCGTATTTTCAAAATGTATGCCCATGTCTGCAAGGGGCTTAATGAAATATACGTCATGCAGAGGCAGACCCTCACAGCGATTTAGACGAAAGCATAATTTGTGCCCCGTGCACCAAAGGGAGGAAAGCATCTTGAGCTTAATGACCCCTTAACCCTTTATGTAGTGCCATCATGCAAATTGTACCTAATTTTTACTATTACTTGTGTGGCTCTAACAACAGCATATCATCAGTATGATGTTTGTTCTGCCAACACTTTTTGTCTTTTGTTCTTCACACTTGACAAATATATTTCATTTATTTCTGTTTTCCATCTTGCTCGAGGACACTTCAGCAGTGCAGATGCTCACCAACACAGGGCCTTCAACCTCTGTCCTCCTGCTGAAGGACATCTTCTTGCTTATGCCACCCAGCTGTCCTTTGTGTGCATGTGTCAGAGATCAGGGTAGAGAGAAAATGCAGATGCTTTACAAAGTGCAACCCACCAGTGTGTGTGTGTGTGTGTGTGTGTGTGTGTGTGTGTGTGTGTGTGTGTGTGTGCTAGTTCTCTGGCAGCCTCCAGTTTAGTGCTGGTTATACTTGGCCTTCAGTCTCGCATTAATCTAAGAGCAAAGGACAGCACTCCGATTAATATTTTATATGCTGCATGACACTTGGCAAGACGCCCTTCTCTGGCGTGCTATTGGCAAAGTGACAACCATACAGTGTACCAACGGTGTATCTAATTAGTCCAAAAGCAGACACAACAGAATTCATGCCAGCATGGAGTGCTGTATAGATAACTCAATCCATCAGTTTAAATATATCTATCGATGCTGGTGTTGTAGTTCTGTAATATGATGGTATCATTAAGAAGATGCATACAGAAATTAGCAATCTGGTATGTTTTTTTTCTGACTCTAGTGTCTGTTTTCCTCTTCTAGGTGAGTCTCTCTCAATGTTACCTTTCATTTGACTTCCCTAACTATGCTAATGAACCAGTGTGTGAGTAAGCACAAAATCAGACTAATCCTACCTTGACTGATTCTAGAAATACTATCCTATTCTCTTTCTCGTACGGCATTTCTGTGCACCGATTTGTAGTTTAACATTCAATCTTTTACACACACACCAGTTACTGAGGTGTGTATACAGCCAATCATGTGTTACTGCACGGCTGGCATTATACTGACTCTTGCTGCGCTGGCAGCTTACAGGTACCTGTCCTTGAAAGTAGGCCTGACTCTGCATTGGTTGGCACATTGAAACGCATTAGAGGCCAACGGTGGCTAATCTCCCGTGGTCCTACCTTTGAAAAGATTTGTTTGATATCAGTGCCAGAGGGTGCATGTGTGTCAGGAGAGAAGAGGGAACACACACACACACACACACACACACACACACACACACACACACACACACACACACACACACACACACACACACAGTACAGTAGTACAGTACACTTTGATTGCTTTGAGGTAGTGTTAGGAATATGGTGAGGAGAGCTCCAGGGACTGGCGTAATGGCTGTGTTGGTTTGTCAAATGTTTTCAGCTTTGTAAATTATGTAACATTCATTTTAATGTTCCTGTTTCTCATTATCTAACCAACTATACCTGCCAATGTACAGTACAGCACAGTATAGCACCTGTCAAGTTTCTATTTAAGATTAGATTAGTGTTTGATGGTCCTCAGTCCAGATGCATTTAATTGGAGCCTGTATTAAAACAGAGACTCATGATCTCACAGTGTAAATGTGTTAAAGGTTAATTTGGCATTAAGTTACATTCTAATAAAACACTTTCCTCCTTACCACTTTGAGAGGGTAATACATAAAGCCATCTAAATACATATGCTGGCTCCCATTCACCACATCCATTATTCATAGACAGGAGGAAACCCAGTCACAGGCTTTTAGTCCTGCAGTTGCTTGTGTCTTCCTCCCCATCTCTCTTTCCCTGTTTTTCTTCCTCTTCTCTTTCTGTATATAGCCAAACCATGTTCCTCCTGAAGTTATTCTCCCCCTTGTCATTTTAACTTTCCACTTGGGTTTTGTCTTTGAAACTGTTATACTTCTTTTCTCTTTCTCTTTTTTTCTCTCCATAATCCTTATGGTGTCTGTAGTCTCAGTCCTTAAATCTCTCAGTTTTTTAAAGCAGACATGGATAGTAATTGTGTGGAGGATGATGTTCTTACCTTATATATAAATTACAAGCATTTGATCTGGGTCTGTCCTTTTAATTGCCTCCTCACTCCATCCATGTTACCCAATGACAAGCATATCATTGTACAACAATATGGTTACATGGTAAAATTGATCAGATGTCAGGGATGGTTTTGTACCTGCATTACAAACCCCATTGTTTAGACTATTTAATAGTCTGTTTATGGATTGGAATACTCTGTTTTCATAGCGAGCATGTTCAATATGTGCAATCCGATGAACAGTGTGAGGCGAGAAAGAGGAATGAGCTATGTGTGCGAGGGAATTACAAGGTATCCCTTTAGAGACCTGGCTGTTCATGTTTCATTTATATCAGAGATTGCTTGTTACCTTACAAATTAGGTATAAATACATACACAAATGAAAAGCCTTGCCTTGAAAATCAACGTGTGGGTGGGTTTTGATCATGCACAACAAAACATGCAAGAATTAATTACCCCTTTCACTACCGTGGATATAGTGCCACTTGGCCAGCCATGCCAAAACATGTATTTATGGACTTCAATATTCAATGAAAAATTATCTCAAAATGAAATAGCATAATGTGTCAACATGTAACACAGCGCTTTCAAGCCGGAGAGCGGAGTTCACTTCGTGGCGAAAACTAAATATTTTCACCTGGGAAACGCTTGTTTGTTCCTCGGGAACCACAATCTTTTTCCTAAACTTAACTAGTCATTTTGGTGTCATGACGCTTACTTTTTCTGGCTAAACTCTACTACCACGGCCCCTGAAAGGGCCGTCATCTGGCGGTGCCTGTAGCCGGCTTATAGTCACCTATTGGCAGCTAAACACATCTACCAACTGCCACTGGTAAAACGGAGCTCTGACGGAACTTTCTAGCGGCTAAATACAACCAGCAACTGCCGCACGGATTTCATTGTTCTATTGCACTTTAGACTGTTCACATTACAGCGCTTTACGTAGTTTAAAAGAGGCTACTTCTATTTTAGGTATATATGTTATATTGGTGTATTATCATTGATCCCTTTGAGGGGGGGGATACATTTTGTTCCAACCAGGAATAAAAAGAGGCAGGGATCTATAGACCAGAAAGGGGGAGATCCTACGCATCCCCCATTGCAAATCACACCCTGATAGTGATCAGACAGTTATCTCAGGAGTTGATGGAGACCAAAACTGAGTCAATCTGAAAGTGAATATTGGATTTACAGTTGTCAAGTGGCCAGAAACACGACTCCAAATGAATGCCAATGTTGCTCTATGTATGCTGGATGTTTAATAAGCCACTGTTTGCGAACAAGCTATCTACATCAAGTTAAAAGGTGATAATCTCTGTGTTGTTTTCACAGTTTCCAGCCCCCAAGTTGCCAGAAAATCAGTCAAACCTTGTTTAACATTAAACAGCTAAACACAGGAAATACCTGGTTGCCAGTACTACAGTAGTGACAGAGCCTTTTTTAAAATCCCAAGTTAAGTTTAATTCTTATTCTTGACAGATAATGGATGAGGAACATTGGAAAGTAGAGAAAGACAGAACGCAATAGTTCAGGTGGGATTTAATCTGAGGCCAGCTGTGAACATGCGGCTCCAGAGGAGATGGACTGGATTTACTGACTCGCCTTTGCAAAGTGATACATGATTTCTGTGATGGTTTCCAGCACAGTACCAATGTGTTTTGTTGTGTTGCCAACTTGTGAAGTTCTTTCCTCTCCGGTCTGAATGGTACTCACACGCACAGACAGACACATATAGGGTTTTTCCATTAGACAGGGTTGGTCCGCTATAGCCACGCCACAGGCTCACGGCAGTGGATAGCCGCAACGTGCTGCTGTGGTCCCGCTTGGTTGCCGGGCCGACCGCTGTTGACCCGTGGCGGTCTCTTCCGCTTAGCTGTGTCTTTGGCCAATTTACATACAATTTTATGTTGCAATGTAATTTACATCATAGGCTATATTTTGGCTAAATGTCCATCTTGACCAAACTAGATTGACGAACCATGACAGAATTTTCTGTTTTAGGCTAAATAACGGCCATATAATCTGATTTGGTGGTTCATAGCTGTAAGAGTCGCCGGGCATTGTAGCTAAGATTAAAACTACAGTAAAGGTTGAAAATCACAGAGGGCAGATCTAATGTAGACTGTAAAATGAGTTGAGAGCCTCTGCTTCTAGCACAGGTTATGCTGTAATTGGCCAAGTGGGGCTCAGACCGCTAGGGTGTTATCAGCAGATAGATAGATAGTGTCCTTGCACTTGTCCACAGGCCAGAACTCATGTTTAATACATAGTTGCCTTGTACCCAGCTTATTATGTGCGCTATGTGAGATATGCACATAACAATGAATAAAACGCACATAACCAGTGTGAACTGTACTCACCCGAAGCCAAATAGGTAATTTACTGATTGTCTCCACTAGAATTGTTTCCTGTGAAAAACATAATTTAGAAGTAGCAATATATGTTCAGAATCGGTTCAGAACAGACCACAACAACACTAAAGTCACTTTGAAGCAGTAATTGCAGCCACTTGTCACTTGCGGAGACATTGTTTAGCTTTGTCGCCTGTTGGAACGTAATCCTTTAACTAGATTTGCATTGCTATCAGAACAGCAGAACTTGTGATTTCTGTTAAGCCGCTGTCTGTCACACACAGTAAATGAGACTATTAAACAGTTTGACAGTTGCAATAGCAAAGCATAGCTAAAAATCACGTCTGTCCCATCCAAGATGATAAGGTTTGTCATACTAACTGAATATTCTTGTATTTCTCTTTTTTCATTCATACAGTATCTCTCCCTCTCTGGTGAGTTTCCTTCTCTTTTTTCTGTCACACTCTCTTTCATCCACCCGTCCTGTTCTATTTCACCCCTCCTCCCCCCCATACATTTCTCATTTTCTCTTCTATGCTATGTATGCTTTTGAAGGAGGGTTTGACCACCAGCTGTTCTGCTGACTCAACATTTGTTGCACCATAGTTTTTACCCCTTTACTCCTTCCCTCATCCCTTCTATCTCATCCTCGCTCCTTCTTCTCTCTCACCCTCCCTCTTTTCCGCCTTCAATCTCTACATCCAGTGAATATCCAAACCTCTTTCCCTGCGTTTATTTTTCCTCTCTCTCCCTCTGTCTTATCTCTTTTTAGGTATTTGCCTCTCAGTTGTCGCACAGTAATTCAGTGCTGAGTTGTCTTGCTAAAAATAGATAATGCACTGGTTTATTAACACCCCACTATTGGGCAGAACTGACCATGCTCCAGACACCAACAATCCACATTATCTGTACTGCATTTGGAGGCGGGGGGGTTACAAGTTTTACTATGCATCACCATTGTGCCCGCCTTGCCTGTACTGGCTCAGGCCCAAACTAATTTATAGACAATATGTCTTAATAGAGCCGTGTTTTTTTGTACAACTGGCCACCATTTGTGTTACATCATTGCGCATCACTGCAATCTTCACAGATCATTAAGGGAAACTATAAGAGCTCAAGAGTTGGTGGTTATTTTGTTTAATATTTCTTCTGCAGTAAACTAATCCAAATATTTGTATTCAAGTTAAAAGTTATCTGTGCAATATGTATATATTGCACTGTGCAGTGCCATTAAGACCATGCATGCTCCTGTTGCTACAATTTTGAACCTGCACATTGAACCTGCCAGTGCAATCTTCATTTATGCAGCATTTTCCTGCCCCCTAATCAGCCTTCTACCTGCAAACTCTAAGAACAGGTCTCATTTGTTACGGGATTTTGGATTACTGCAACGTTGATCTGTGCACCTCAGCAAATGGCCATTGTCAAGAATGTCATAGATGAACGTAAAAGACAGGGGCTATAATAGATGTGTGTGTGTCGCAGTGCTTCCCAAGGTGAGTGTGTGGAAGCTGAGGCAGCGACAAATACTCAGCGGCCCCATCGCAGTTTAATTGTTTGCCTGCATAATAAATCAAATATGTCAGGAGAGATTATTTATACAAGGACTGTGTTAAACAAATGAATCACCAGTTTGCTCAACTCTTGGTTTTTCCTTGGTGTGTAGCTATGTGTCGGTGCCTCAGGATTGCATTTGTGAACTATTTGCTTGCGTTTCAGTATGATTGCATGACAATACTTGTGTTTTTTTTTCTTCTTCATATGAGGGAACATGAATCTCATGGCTTGCACACGCTCTTCTCTGTCATTGATGGAATTGGTACTATCTGAATGCTGTGGCAGAGGGAGGGGAAAGGAAAACAAATTAACACAAATAAAGGCCCCCTTTTAAAGCTACACTGTGTAAATCTCTAAAGGTAGAGGGTAGACCTGAGCTTTTTAAACTTACAATGTGCACCAGTCCCTCGGTAGGATGCTTGTCATTGTTCCTGCTGTTGCTAAGCCACAGCTGAAAACCGCTTTAAAGGACATTTTTGCTCAAGACGTTTTCAAATTTCACTGACCGGTGTGCTGTTCAGCGCAAAAAAAAAAAATGCCCTGCCCTTTCTGTTCAGAGCATGTCTTCCATACCACGTAAACCAAGAAAACCATGTCAGCATTGTAAAGAGAGGTCCCTGCTGGACACACAGGATATGCTTTCATTTCTCCGGTGCTGTACAGGCATAAAAAACATAGAGCATTGTTGATCTGATTCAGTAAATTTCTAAACAAATGTTTTGTGGCTAAAAGGAAGTATGGAAGCTGGAATGTGTCAAAACAATAATCTTTTAATTAACACATGCATTAAAAAGCTTTTAAAACATTATTATCCCTTTAAATTATGCACTTCAAAAAGATATTATTGAAAAAAGAATAAAAAAAACATCCACAAATGTGCCAAGTCAGGGTCGAGCGACAAAAAGGCTGACTTCAGGAAGGTAGAGATGCCTGGTAATGGCAGAGTGCCAGCCACAGTGCAGGGAGAGATCGTGGCCTGAAGGAATGGAGATGCAGCTCCCTCAGCAGCCTTTTAATCTGATGTAAACAGCTGCAAGCAGCCAGCGGGAGACCAGGAGATGGGTGACATGGGAGCTTTTAGGCAGGTTAAGGTCAAGGTGGGTTGCAAAATTATGGATGATTTGTAGGATATCACATCCAAATGAGAACCGAGTAATGTGCACAAGCAGCTGAGCCGAGTCCTTTGTGGTTGCGGTGGAGGTCTTTGCACGATTGTTGTTTCTCGAGGCTTATTACTATATTGTTTCCTCTGTTTTTTGTTGTAACGGCATTGTTGTTTTTCCCTGTCTTGCTCCTATCCTCATTTATTTTTCTTTCTCTCTGTCTTCCTTTGACTATTATTTTTGCATTGCCTCCCTTCTGTCTTTTCTGTTTTCTGCCGCCCAGCTTCCATCGCCTCATGGCTGTCTCTGGGTCCGGTGCAGAGCAGCCTCTGCCCCGTGGACCCGCCTCCCTCCCGGCAGGGTGATGTATGAGTGGCTAGGTTTGACGTCACTTTAGGCCCAACGTCATAGCAACTCAGCGCTCCCAGGCTTGCTCTTTCTGGTGCTTTCTCTCAGTGCCTCTCCCTTATTGCTTCTTTGCTTTATCCTCCATTAGTCACCTCTCTTTTCTTCTTTTCTTTTTCCGTGTCTCCTCCTCTGTGATGTCACCTCTGTTTTACTGTTTCCCCTTCTCCACATCCGTTTCTTTATCTTGCCTATCATTTTTCATCGCTCTGGCTAATGTTAAAACATGCCTATCTTCTTTGTCCATCCTCCTTCTCATTCTTATCCCTCTGGAGCTTTCTATTCTCATTTAGAGCTGCATCCTCTCCTTCATTTTTTCTATTTATTCCTCTCAGACAAATATACAGAGTCATGCTATATTTGACGAAAGCAGAGGAGCAGTGAGCCAACCCTTCTCTCATGTGAAATACAGGCTCATCCCTATTCAATTACACTTATCAGGATCAACTCTATTCCTGGATAACGTGGTTTCATAAAACCTGCAGTCTGTTTCCCACTGTACCCAGCCAATTCTCTCTATGAAAACTTTGCTTTGCCAGATGCCCAGTGACTCACCTTTATTAGTCAGGAAAGTTGCCTGTGGCTTTGACAAAAATAAATATAAGAGGAGCAATATACCGTAAAAGGGAATTATCAGTCAACTTTGACTTCCAGGAACACTCGAGAAAATTTCATCAAGCTTGACAAGACGTGAAGCTGACCCACTTTCTGCTTTCGCTCTCTGTCTTCCTCTCTTTTCCTGTCTTCTTGTCTTGCTCCCATCGCTGCCTGCGGTTAGTCCGTCGACTTTTAGCATTGGTGCAGTGTGGTAAGAGGGGCGCAGAGCAAGATAGACCTCGCTTGGTAAGAATGGAATGAGGAATGCTCTTATCAGCCATTGAGACACATGTCCTACTGAGCCTGTCCCGTGTGGATGGAGTCAAGGCACTTCAGAGTTACTTTGGGTCACATGTTTGTTAAAATACTGGAAAGCATTTGACCATGGCAACAGAGATGTCTAGGTATTTTTCTGTAGAGAGATGCGTGTCATTTTAAGATTCAGGAAAGGTCATTATCAAGGCATTTGTAGTGCTCAGAGGACTTGAATGGAACATTTTTGTTCAGCGGTTCGATATTACTTGTCAATCACAGCGTGACCAGTAATTTCTAATCTCATTCCATCTTACTATTTTTGTTCCAAACAAACACTGCTAACTCTGCATAACAACATAACAATGTGAAAATAATATTTTAATCTATCAACATGTTTTCCCCCTGAGGAAATATTGTGGGTATTATATACATGCATTTAGTTGATAACATGCAGGCTAATGCCCCTTCCATTTGGTTCAAGGATCATATAAAAAAGTATGATCATGTTTATTAAAGCCCCAGTGTGTAACGTTTGTAGTTGTTCATTATCAAAATCTGTATTGCCCTTCACAAACTTGTCCTTTTTCATGAATATTTACCACCACATCAATTTCAAGTATTCCTATTAGCTTGGAATTTCACATTTGCGCTCGCATGAACTGAGGTAGATGCTCCATAATGATGTGCCATATTGAAATCTGTTAGCCGGTAAGGGACATACAGGCCATACTGCTCCGCCTTTCGCGTTTTTGACTCACAGCTGCTGCTAATGGGTATCGTCGCTTTCCGGCCCCGGCAAGTTTGAAGGAGGAAACATGGAGGACCACACGTATTCAAAATCCAAATTTCAGGAACAGGAGTCTTCTTCTTCGCCCAGAAAAAGAAAACAAATATTGAAAAGAGCAAGAGACTGGAAAAAGAGTGAACGTTGGAGCTGCTTTGGAGGCACACACCAAATCCCAACTAGTTAATTATCCTCTGGACCGCTGCAGTCTCCTTTTCTTTCTTTCTCCTTTCCGTCGGGTGGCGCGTGTGCCCACTCGTGGTGTCTGCACCACTCTCCAACATGAACTCATGGATGCATTAAGAGAACGCATGAACTCCAACAACGACAGCTGATAGACGGCCTTTTGTACACCTTCGCTTTTTGAAGCGTGAAGGCTACCGTAGCTGCAATACTGCGTGGCGAGAGAGAGTTGATTGCGATATATGATCTCAATGCTAGATGGGAGTAATTCTTACACAGTGTAGCTTTAAAGGCTCCCTGATTCTCATACTGTCTTTTTTTTCTTTAATCCTGTGAAAGATTTTGTAAATGGTTATTATAGCGTGTGATGTGAAAACAACCCACAGAAATGGAATTCATGTTATTTCCCTCCCTGGCATGAAATCAAGGCAAAGACACACTGCCAGAGGAAACATTTATTCTATAGGAAACACATTTTGACCAAACAGTGGTAAATAGCTACCCAGTGTTAGAGGTTTACAAAAACAAATGTAAAAGCTTTCATGCACTGGGTAAAGATTGAATTACCATCACATATTGAGAGCAGAAGAAAGAGCATTCAAATAAATAACACAGACAGTGTATTACTTTTAAGATGGAGCAGTCGTTTTTATGTTCACATTTTATAATCATTTGACTCATTGATGAGCTAATCATTTGGCAAATGATGAACAAACAATTTACTGGTTTATTATAAAACTATTGCAAATCATTAACCATTAGAAATATTATTTAACAAAAAATTGTTAAATAATTAGTTATGTGTGTGCCATTTATTAATTATTGTAAAACTTGTCTGTACAGTATTAACTTGGATAGTCAGTTTCAGTTGTAAACTTTTTAGATAAACCTTCCTACTGGCTACTACTCAGCAGTCGGCAGTTGACAGTTGTCCACAAATAAAATGTAATTTTCAAGAGACCTTTGTTCTTCTAAATAGTTTGATATAGTGGCCAAAAGCAGCAGCAAATGTAATTTGCAGCCAGGGTCAGTCTAGCAACTCTCCGTTGGCTTGCAAGCTAGAAAAACCAAATTCTAGTCAGGCCAATCACATCGTGTATAGAGTTGGTGGGCGGGCTTAACATAAGGACGGCAGAGTTGCGACGGTTCTGCGTGAATTCCCTCCTACTTGAAAACAAAGAAGATGGCTGCTGCTGGCAAACAGCGGTCTTTCGAATCGGCTTTGGCTGTGACTTTGGAAGACTTGGAGTTAAGCTTTTCTTTGAGAAAAGAAAAAAGAACGGTACTGAAGTTATTCTTAAAAAAGGAAGATGTGTTCAGAGTTTTGCTGACCGGATGCGGCAAAAGTTTAATCTATCAACTAGCGTTGCTCTGGTTGGTTGATGCGCTATCCTATTGCGTGCAGAGGGAGTTTGAAAGACAACCGTTTATCCCGCCCCTCGGATTGAACCCTGCCAATGATGAGTTCCCAGACCCAACATCTTGATGTGGGTCTGGCTTGTCAGGCTAGGAGATTGCAGCATTGAGATAAAAAATGGGTGACGTTAACCTAATGCCATCATATCATTAAGTAAGAAGAGGCCGCAATGAGATTACATCATTATTTTTGGCTTGTGTGATGTTTAAGTCCCATGTTTCATGTATGTCATGGTTTATTTGCTAATTCGGTTTCCACTGCTCTTCCTAGTGTTTTCTTTTTATCAATACCAGCTACTTCAACTTAAGCAAGCTAAAAAAAATGTTTGCAGTATTTTAACTCTTTTTCTCGCTCGTATTTCCAGCATTTCCACTGAGGTTGTTTTATGCACAAATTGAAATGTGCATAAAAACAAGTGGGTGTAAACACACTCATTGTAATCAAATAACATTCTTTAAAACATTTAGACATGTTTACATATGAGCTTAACAGCCTCCTTATGTGAAGTGTAAGTTATTCTGCAAGAACTAGTGTCTCTTAGTTGATGCATGTAAATATAAAGAGAAGAATGCAGAACCTGAGTCTACCACAACTAAGTTGCTTGTGGGGAAATTCATTCTTTGCACACCTCTTATACACTGATCCGAAGTCTTTTCCAACTGGACTCCATAGCTTGTTGTGGCCTGCTGCATTTCTGTGATAATTATTGTGGGAACATTCACTTGAAACATGAATAAAATCCACTTTTCCTTCTTTGAAGGTTTGACTTTATGTTGCAGGGTGTTTTTATGATTTCCTCTGTGTCAACACGTATGTGCGCTTCATGATAATGTGCTTGCGGGATGGCTGCCTCTCTTCAGAGAAAAGGCAATGTGAGCAGTTTCAAAAGCACAACCTTAAATCCTTCCCTCTCTCTTTCTGAGGCTATGGAAGATTTGGTTCCCAGGAAACATAAGTAAAGAGTTTTCAATTAAGTCATTTTAAGTGAGACAGACTATACTGTTGCGGGGGACAAACTATCCTGACTAACACTGTACAGGCACTGTTGCTGTATGGATGCTCAACAACTTCCTCAACACAAACCCAAACTATGTACAGAGGAGACAGATGGGATGGTTTTGAGTCCTGATATTTAGTGCCAATTGAAAAATTCATCAGGCATTATGGTAGACTATTTCGTATGATTTGGCAAACAGCAATAGCAGAGGTGCCACTTTCTCTCTCATCACTTTTCCCTATCTGAGCTCGGAAACAATTAAAAGCTGAAGCTAAAAATTAAAGCTTTTAGGCATAACACATCACAATCCTCATTAAATGAGCTGATCTAAGCTAGCTTGCTCTCCCTTACTTGCACATTTTGGCCTACATAGACGTCAGCGTGTCTTTCCCAAGTCTGTGACAGTTTAGCCAGCAGCAGTATCCTCGAGGATCGCAGCCATATAGGTCAAGTGGAGAGAGCATTAGGGTCCTCTGTCCTCATCCACTGGGTGTGACAGTGTGTGCTGATGAGCTTTATTGCTTTTCTCTCATAGTCAGAGTACTTTTCATGTTTTAATTTCCTGCAGTGTATGAAGCTCCAAACTTTAAATGTCCAGTGCCGCAGTGACCTTCTGTCACTGTACATATTTCACTTCTTATGTTTAACAAGTACTTATAGACATGTTGCTACTATTACAAATGCCACTACAGGACAAACTTGAGTATGGAGAAAGAAATCCAAATAAGTGCCTCTACCTTTTATTTCTCACTCTACACCTCTGTCTTCAAAGCAGGTAGTGATATTGAGTAAGCTTTCTTTCCTCTCTCCTGTTTCTCAAATCCAGTGTTATCGACCGTCCATTCACACTGTTATTGTCAAGTGATCAGCTTGGTTTGATGTGTTCAGGCATCATTGACTCATCTGTTTTGGTCACTGTGTTAACACTCCAGGCATACACATGCTACCTGTTGTGTTTTTGCTGTACGGAACCCAAACAGGAAGCTGCAGGCTACATGAAGAAAGCACATCCTCTTGATGTTCACACTGTAGAAATTTCTAGTTGCAGTTTATTTCTTCAATCACTTCAGAAAAGGAAGATACGTACATTTGATGTAGATACGCACATCAGTGTCCAGGATACAACTTTATTGGGATTACACCTTTCATAAATTGGCCTTAGAATAAAAGCCCAGTGGTAGAATTTTGCCGGTGAGAGGCTGGTTCAAGTGTTATTATGATATATAGTTAAACATTTGGTACAGGGTTGTGTCCTTTTTCATAAACATTTTAAGACCAATGAGTGAACTTTATCCCATTTATGTATAAGTGAAGACAGACTACACGTTTTGCTTACTATAGATCCCATGCAGTGTTTGTTTAAGCGAAGGTTACACCTCCATTACTTTCAGAAGTGCAGTGAGACCGAACTTAAGGGTTTGAGGGTTAACAGAGAGGTGGCTGGTGAACATAACAAGTTTTAAGCTCTTAAAGGCTAAGCTAGATGTCAGATTTTGTATAGGGGAAGATTCTGATCATCATTGACATGATGGCGCCCTCCAGGAGTCATAGTTTTGGTCTGCTCAATCTCCCTGTGGGCTTACTGGCTGAAATCCAGTGTAGCCTGGTGATTTCTCCTGGTCATGGCATCACTGGCTCAGAGCTGTAGTCTTTTAATTGCCTGTCCAGGAGGGGGAGCTTAAAGCTTAATCCACCTGAAGAGTTAAGGGCAGCTTTTCAGGCAGTACAAATGCTACTGAATCACACTGATACCTTGTGATCAAACATAACTATAAATGAAATAGTAGCCACCAAATGGAGATTAATAAATTGGACCTAATGATGCAAACCGTGAAAAAGAAGGGATGAAAATACATATAGTGTGTGTGTTTACACATAAACCCCTTGTTGTGTATTTAAACCAAAGGATAAAAAATGCAAAGGAAGAGTTGCTGGGGTTTTAGCTGAGGAGAAACAAGGTGTGTGGTGCTGGCTCGTTGATGTGGTGGATTTATTTATTGGGATGGTCACAACACACCTCAGGAATGATTACATGCATTACAACCTAATAAATTACACCGGTGCCTGTCTGGGGGCTGAAGGCGCAGTTTCCACCGTGGGAGACGAGGACTTGACTGTTGGTGTTTGAATTAGATTGTTATGGCTTTGCTTGTTCTGTTGTTGCTGTTGCTACCATTGCCAATGTGATGCAGCTTATTCTGCTGATATTCAAATATATAGAAATGGTTAATCAATGGAATATATGTTCATTCTCACTATTTTCTATGTGGATGCATGAAAGATACTTTTGTAATGTTTGATTAATCTGTATTCATAAGTCACTGTGCGGTGGTCAAACTCTGTTTTAGCTGGAAACCTCTGCAGGCAATTTATAGTATATACACACACACACACACGCACACACACACACACACACACACACACACACACTAATGAACAATAGCATCGTCCCCAGGGTGCTACATCTCTATGTGCCCCCAGTATGAAAAATTGCCACCCCCCACCTTAGTCCTTCGAGTCATGGGAAGAATGAATGGATATAATCAGTAAGCTCACCCATTCACTCTCCTCAGGGAGAGAAGCCACTTATTCTCTGTCAGCCCCTTCCCCTCATCTCTCTTTTTTTTCCCAGCCTCCACCCTTCTGCCCCTCTCTGCATGTTTTCTCTCTTCTCCGCAGCTTTTATCGGAGTTGCCAATCTGTTTAACTGTATCCTCTCTCTGCTATTATTTTCTCATGTGCTCACATAATATCCACCTCTTCTCTGCTGATTCATTTTCTATATAATATCTGAATGATCTCCCTCCTTCCATTTTCTCCCCCTCCATCCTGTTACAGTTTCCTTCCTTCGCTGCAGCAGTGGCACTGCTAATGTTCCCGTTTTATTTCCACTATATCTATATTCTTTGCGAGCCCTCTAACATACTACTACTTCTGTATAACTGCAGTCATCGACGTGGTTCAGCAATTCCAAGTCATTATGAACACCTGAATTACATATAGTTTTAGGTACTGTAAGTGCCTCTTAAGTGCCTTTATTCTGCGAGAAAGGAATGTAATTCACAGGAATGTGAGGTGTCCGAAAGGGTGAAGTCCTGCAAACTTGTTGTAGGTGATGAATATGTTCAAGCTCTTTTGGTAGACCATACAAATGTCATTGTGGATATTCCATTTTTCTTCCTAGCAGGTAACCAGGTAGCAGATGTCATGACCTTTTGAATCAGGTGTAGTGAGGAGCAAATGACCTTCAAATGCTGAGGCTGTTGTCCTGGGCTGCCTCATGTATATTCAGTGCATACTGGGCTGCCTACACAAACAAAAACAAGCAGTTTGGTGAAACATCCCATTAGTGGTACTGTAAGTTCCTTGACAGAGAATCTTTCAGGTTTGGTCGTCCAGGCGTGGAGTGTTACTGTCAGCACGAGAGTGGAGCAGCCGTCATCCATCTACAGTTTCTCATCAATGAGGTAGGTCACAAAAAACACAAGAGAAACATTTGGAGTCAGCAAATTGCGGATGACTCCAATGAGGCATCTGTTCTCCAGCGCTGTCTTACAAAACCAAGACTCTGTAGTTGATAGTGTTATCGGGGAAAAAAGTTCACTTTGCTGTATGTCATTTAATAAAACATATGGGCAGATTCATAAATACCCATCCCTGGTAATCACATTTCACCCCTTAAAATGTTCAAAAAAGTAATTACTACTGTTTACTGTGTAGGGAAGGATATTTGATAATGATCGTATTGGTATCGTGAAAGTAACTTACATCCCTTTTCTTCCTTATCTCCCTCTTGTCTTTCCATGTTTTATGGCAGTGAGCAGTTATTTTCCTTGTATGATACTATAAAGTACTAGAGACCCATACTTGAGTAAAAGTACAAGTGCTCTATCAAAAAAGTGACTTGAGTAGAAGTTGAAGTGCTCTTTATGCACCACACTTAAGTAGAAGTACTAAAGTATTCAACATTTTTTGTACTTAAGTATTGCAAGTAGTTTATTTTAAAATCTTAAAGTATTGTGTTATTAAAGAAAGTTTAAAAGTTTGAATATCATATTGTTTATATTATTTCAAATGTTTAGCCTAAGGCTGTAGCCAAAGGAATTAACAAATATTGAATATATTATATTAAAAATAACAAATATTAACAAATACTGAAATAAAATGTACAATTATCACATTGTGCAAGTAAAATGAACATCCTCTCCAGCACAGTAACGATTAAAGCCCCTAAAAACGTATCACACACTAGCTAGTAACGTGTGAGGTACAGGAAAGTTAGCAAGCTAGCAAAATAAAGATAAACTAGCAGCTTCACATCACAGGGTCAAACGGTTAACATTCAGTACTCCTTGCAGACTGAAACAACTCAGGAATAGATTTATCTGCTGCAACAATAGCTAAATAGAAAGAGTACAAACTTACATCGTCTCTGACTTCTGAATGGGCAGCGATATTTTTTTCCCACTATGGCCATGCCAAGATAGCATTCAAACACTACTATTGGCCAGGCGTCCATGCTTACATGTACAGGTCCTATCCCCTGACCAATCCCCTAACCCTAACCTTAACCACTCGAGGTGAAATGCCTAACCCCAACCCCAACCAATTGAGCTGCTTCGTAGGGCGGGTCTTGCCGTGGCTATAGTGGGATTCGATTACACACTGTAACCTACACTGTCTCCGTAGCGTGAGGAATTCACAACAGTAACGAGTAACGATGCAGCACATAAGAAATGTGTCTGAGTAAAAGTGTTTCATTCATCGAAAATATGTACTCAAGTGGAAGTAGGAGAAAAAAATAATACTCCAGTAGAGTACGGATACAGCCTTTTAGTACTTAAGTAGAGAGGTGAAGTAGTTCTACTTCGTTACTATACAGCTCTGATGATACTGTACCAAGAGTCATTTGAGCAAAGTTCCCAGTGGGGCTGAGTAATGCTGGTAATCCTCAATACTTTTTGAGTACTGTGTACTACAGTGTTCATAGCATTGAGTATTTTAAACTGTCAACACTTCTTGGTGTGCAAGAACTTTGTCGATTCTCACCAGATTCATAAACAGCCTCTGTTGATCGTCATTGCATGAGGATGATGTTGTTTGACTTACAGTTATATGTCCTCTTTTTGAATCACAGAAAATCTCAGATGCGAATCAACCCACAACTCTTATAAGGCAATTGCTCAGCTAAAATAGGCAGTTCTGTCTATATGTCACGTAAAAAACAGGCCACAGGGAAAAATTCTTAAGCATTTTGTCACATGTCAATTGACAGGCTGGACCCATCTTATGAATATTGAATATCTACAGCACTTTCTGAATCATATGAAAAAGAAACCAGAGTTTGATTTACTTTGACTTTATGAGAAATGCTGTATTTCATACTGAGTCGTGTGTGTTTGCTGCGTGTGTGCCAGCGTCTGTGCGACTATGAGTCAGCATTTTAAACAAACCCTCAGAGAGCTGGAGACGATTTTTAGTGCCGCCTACACATGCACATACACTTATATACATCTTATGAGTCATCGTGGTTACCTGGGAGAAAGCTGCCTGATTTAAAGTCAGTTTTCAGGGAAGGCAGTCTGACTCATGCATGTCATGTGAGAGCATGTGCAGTCTGTAGATATGTTTCTGGACAATTCTGCAGTTATAACCTACATGTATGTTAATGATGATACCTGCGATATCTTTTAATGTAAAAAGTAACTCTTTTGTGACAGGGAGCGCTGGTGAGTGCTCTGGCTGACGACAGTGTCCACCTGTGGAACCTGAGGCAGAAGAGACCAGCCATCCTCCACTCCCTCAAGTTCAGCAGAGAGAGGTAAGAGGGGCACACAAACACTGCAAATGATGAGAAAGACCTTCTGCTTTCCTTCTTTTCCTTCTCAATAAGGCCCTCACACTTTCTCTGGTGCAACATGAACTGTGTCTTTCTGAGCAGGGGCAGTGTCACAGTTTGCTGCCTGTGTGAACTGTTAGTTTTCACTGTCTGTCATGCTGAATGCAAACAGACGGCATTTCATTTGGCAAGTGTGTCTGCACGCTTGCAAAACTCTGCACAGGGCAAAGAAGGTGACGGAGAGTCTCTCTCTCACACGCTCTCTCTCTCTTCTCTGTTGGTCTCTAACTAAACACTCATTATTTGGGTCACTTACTCTGCCTTTGAGGCTTTCCCATCGCTGTGGCACAGGTGTGAACCTACCCAAACACCTGAAGGTTTACACCAGCAGGTTGTTACACACACACACGCATGCACGCACGCACGCATACACAGACACACACAGAGAGCATAAACATAAACACACACAAGCAATTATTATACACCAAGGCACACACTTGTACATGTACACAAATGCACAAACACACCTACTTTGAGATGGTTGATGGTGTGCCAAATTACAACTTCTGAGATTCAGATTAATTAGATAATTATGAGATATACAGTGTACTTTCATCAGACAAAGATTTGAGTCCAGGAACTCGTGTTGCATGTCATATCCCCCCTCTTTCTACCCCTTAATTTCCTGCTATCGTTCTTTAAAAAAAAAGTTTAATTGCATGTGTTTATACCAGGGGTTGATGAATAGACTGTATAAGTGAAGCCAAAACATTTCAATCCCCCCTGGTGGCTGGCTGCAGTATAGGTCATCAATCCCGCCACTTCCATGTTAGCGGTTGGGACCTGGGCCAAACTAAAAAATCAAAGTACACCTTAAATAAATTTTTCCCAAAGATGGTTTCTGTCATTTTAGGTAGTTCCTACCACAATGATGTTTGTTCGTTATGTTTCTGATAAAGTTGGTTTTTATTAGTTATTTGATGCTATAAAAACAGGGTAAAATGTCATGATTTGCAGCTGTGATTGACTCGCGATTGGTCGGGGTGGGTGTTTGGGCAGGACTTGTACCGCGGCTCCAGCACCCCATCACTGCTGCGCTGACTCCGGCTCCAAAATTACAAGATAGGAGCGCCCATATCCGGGATATTTTGGCTTCACTTTTGTCGTCCATTTTTATATATAGTAATATAAGTAATATGGTTTATACAGTTGGCACCAGGGAACATTTTCCAAACTCTCCTTGGTGCTACATCAAGGACAATCCAATAACTGGTATTTGGCTGACAAGCAAAAAAAAAAAAAAATCTTTTATTTGCAAATGTCTAAGTTCTGAGATACAAAGATGAGTGAAGTGCTGAATCACCTCACCTCAAGAAAGTTGCTGTCCACTGTCTCCTCCAAACGCAGATGCAGCGATTACCCATCAGAGCCAATCATATCATTGGCCAGAGATCTGTCTCACTTAAAAGTGGCGAATGGGTTAAATGTCAGAGCCAATGATCTGAGACGCCGCTGATGTGATTGACAGTGGCCGGCAGCGGCTTTTAGGGCGGGTTGTGTTCTTGCGGATGTGCTTGACCGCTTCTGACATTTAGTAAATACCGCGATCCAACGCAACAACCTCAAGAAACCGCAGCAGGAAGGAGCGGAGTTACTGCATCTCCAACTTCAAAGTCACATGAGACAAGAGGACGAATGCTTGCTTTCAGTCCTCATCCATACATAATGTGTAAGATATGAAAGTTTGGAGGAGAAAATGCAAATACAGTTCTCCTTAGCCTCATGAGTGAGACAGTCTTGATCTGAGCATTAGATCATCAGTCTGCTGTTCTGCAACTGACAATTTCACCTTACAGGCTTTGCTGTCTCGCGGCACACCAATTGCTCTGTAATGTCACAAATCATTGCATCAGTTGACACCCATAGCACACACCGGATGTGTCATACAAACAGAATAAGCAGTCAAAGTACAGTAGTAGGGATGTGCTCATCCAGGAAGTACATGTGATAAAATTGCTGCTTTGATGCTGTGTAATAGAAAATTTGCTTATCCAGGCATGTTGACGGGCACCAAGAACAGGCCGCTTTGTGGGCTTACATACAAAATTATAGGGCGCGGGTGCATTGATGCTTGTCATACATCGTCGTATGTGTTGCCCTTTAGCCCTGAGGCTTGTCAGGGGTATTCCTGTGTCTTTTGGCACTGCATGCTGGGCTTTTCAGGACCCTGAACAGGAGTAGGCAGGTAGAGATACAGTAGATACATAGACTTAAATGTGCTATTACAAATGCAATGGCTTAGTTAATTCAGTGTAGTATAGAAAAAAAAATCCTACTTTGCAGTCTTTATCCTTTATTAAAGCAATATATGAAATGTTTTATATAAAAGGTAATTGTATCCTAAATTGGTATCAAATTGTGTCCAAGTGTTTGCAGAACAGCACTCCATTTTCCCTTTCTGTAAACTAATACACAACTATGCAGTCCTCCATAGCTATTATTATAATAGCAGCTCCAAAGGAGCAGCCTCCAAAGTTAATGGGACCATCAGGGTTTTGTTAAGCCCATCGTATTTCAACTTTCCTATCACACAGTTTAGCCAAGTGTCTTGCACTCTGAGAAGCTTTTAAGATCTCTTCTGGCTCTAAAGTCTACAAATTTATCTCTGCTTTGTTTATTTTTATAAAAGGGGTGCATACTGTTGTTGCTTGGATCAAGGCTTTTTACAGTTGTTTTTTTTAGTCGCTATAGTACTATTATCAATAGTATGGTGCAGTGTTTCAAAACTCTAAGTAAAAGACTACCAACTGATCATACTTGTAAATCATTAAATCTTGCATTCAAGGCAACTGCACTACAAGACTAATATTTCAACCATTAAGTTTCTGGTGAAATACAACGAGTACATTTGTCAAGTCACTAAACATATCATAGTACAAATCTTTCAATTAAGTAATTGAAACGATCATTTAGTCCAAGACCAAACAATGTAAGATACATGTTTCAAAATTACGTTTTGAAGTGCTAAAGATGATATGTTTGCTTCACTGCTTTCACATTACAGTAGGCAAAAATGTAACTGTACATTACCCATCAAATTAAACAATAATCCCATAATCAGAAGCGTGATCAATGAAGACATCTTCCCCAGTCATCAATGCAAGAAACAAACGTTTATTGCAACAATACTGTAAGGTTTTGTCTAATCAAATACTGTAAAAAACTAACAGAACTGAAAGAAACTTGATTACTGTAAAAACTGTAAAGGTTTTGTGTAAAGGTTTTGTGTAGTATACACTACAGTACTGGATTTGTCCATACTAGAGACCATCTTGCAATGTGGTCACACCAGATGTGACACCAAATATTGGCATTTGCCTGTATTTTAATGAATACATCTTTCTTGCTGTGAGTTAGTTGAGAAGATTGATGTCTGTGCGTTAACTATGTATAGAGCCTTGAGTCAATTAGCTTAGCTTAGCACAAAGACTGGAAGCTGGGGGAAACAGCTAGCCTGACTCTTTCCAATGTTAAAAAAATATGGCTACCAACATCTTTTAAACTTATGAACACATTATATCTCATTTGTTTAATCCGTACACCATCTGTGTCCATTTGTGATTTTAGAGCTAGCTACGAAGTATTAACAGCGCCTTTGCTGGTTACCAGTTAACCTCGATGTGACGACAAAATTCTGAGAAGTAACTCCGGAAAGTTTCAGCATGTAACTCTCCATAAAACCACAAATTGTTGTTTTTACGTTTCTGTACGGATTAAAGAAACACAATTTAGCGTGTTAAGTTTGTGAGCTTTAGAGGTTCTCGTAGTTATTGAACTTTGGAGAGAGACGGGCTATAGCTGTTTCAGCGCATTTTCTAATCTAACTCTCTGCAATAAAGTGATTAGGTGTATTTATTTTAAAATGTTGAACTATTCATTTAATGGATACATTGCCTGGCATTCTCTTGGTACAGCTCTCTTGCTGACAACATCTTTCTTTAGGCCTGCTAGCATAAAAAATGAAACTGTAAGTAAGTTGTTTTTTTTAACACATTTATTTTCTACATAGTCCTGTCACCTTTTGAAATCTATAGGGTTCCTATCATCTGAGGGCCTATTCCAATACTCCAAACAGACCCTTCTCTTCCACTTTCCTTCATTCTATTCTTGTTCCTTCCCATGATCAGAATTTGAGTTGATGTTTGAAAGTAGTGTTGCAGAAAGCCCTCCAGCGTCAGCATCCATTCACATCAGATCACAGGCACTAGGAGAGAGGAAAGAAGGGAGGAGAGGAGGAGTTGAGACAGACTGGGCCTCAGCCAGAAAGCAGTGAGTCAGTCTGTGGGTAGGAGTGTGGGGATGGAGGGAGCGCAGAAGAAATCTTGCCGAGTCATTCTGGCGTAGGATGCTCTCATCACCTCCTGGCCTCACAAGAATGCACTGCAGATGTGGAAGCTATCGTCAATGCAGGGTGATATGATGGGAGATAATAAGAGGGGGGACAGTGTCACTTCACACACATACACACCAGTACACATAAACACAAATGAGACCTGATCTCTTCACTTTAACTTGGTCATAGGTAAGTTTTCGATTTTGTTTCTTTCAGAACAATGACTAATTCCATTCTTGATATATTTGACTTTAGCTGCTTGAAACCTCTGGAAGCTCATCAGAGTGACTTCATTTTAGAATCTAAATTACCTGAATCTTCAATCTTGGGTTCAATCCCAGCAGGAGTCACAGCCTGTCTTGAAGTATTTTTGAAAAAGACACTTAAACCTTAAAATATCTCTTTTTCTAAACGTAACATATCTAATTAGTAGTTTGTAAATGAAATGAGTTACGTAAAATAAAAAAATATTCAGCCGATTAGACTTTACTCAGTGGTATTTGACCGATTAAGGTTGCAACTGTTTTTTTTTTTTTACCTTTCTCCCTTTTTTCTACAACGTTACCTTCTAACTGTGCAAATGTATAAAATAAACTGTGAA